>NC_143013.1:260379562-260727062 GCF_055824585.1 Amblyomma mixtum
AAGTTGTACTGTTTTGTAGCATGGTCTGCGGCAAGTATTGCACAAACTTTTCTGAGCTTTACACACGCATATAAAAAAATGCAAAGTAGAACGACTCGGCTTTAGCTGCTCAAGTAGGTGATCGAGACGGCAGTAATGAAAATTATGCTGCGCGAAACGACAGTAATAAAAATTTAGGTTCCACTTAATTACATTACGAGTTGAGAATGCGATAGCATAGAAGCCTGAAATACGCTCCTCCTCCATCATTGGTGCTTTGCCGCATGCGATTAGCCTGTGCAGCCGCCGATAGTCAGTTGTCAGCGACATTCTTCTGTGGTCACCCTCTCCGCTTGGGGGATTTTCCACTAGACACACGCGGCGTTGATTCTGGCTCCATTCCAACCTGATACGAGGAGCTGCCTTGGCACTTCTGCATACAACCAATAACACCTGCCAACTGCCGCCCAGCGCGCCACCGCGCTCGGCCATGACACGTGACCAGCGCACCTGCAAACTCTGCCATGTCACGCTGTTCATGAAGTCACGCACCCCGCTGACCAATAAGTGCTCAGCTATATAACCTGCCAGTTACCAACTGCTAGCGCACCTGCCAGCTCGGCCCTTTCCCGTTGTCTCATGACGTCGCACACCCCGCTGACTAAGCACGGCGCATTTCACGTGACCCTGTGATGTCATCACTGCTTCGACGAATCAGCGAATTTTATCATGAACCACGCCCGATTGCTGTACGTGGGAAGATTGAAGCCATCAGCATGTTTTCAACTTGGCACTACTGACGTGATGGTTGTCGATGCAATTGTTGCTCAACATCTAATATTGTTTCTAATTTAACTTCATATAGGTGGAAACACGTCTCACGTAGCCTCTAACTTAATAAGTAGCCCAGATAGCAATTTCTGGAATGAGACGTTGTATCGTTTACATTTGAAGCCTGAAACACGTTTTCCCTTTGAGGCCGAGAACAACGTTCGGTTTCTCGCCGTATGGTCGCTTGGCCGATTTTATCTTGCCGATCCTTGATTAGCTCAAAGAGAGGGGGGACTTTTTACCAATGACCAATTTTTGTCGTCGGTGTACAGGAAGAGAGACGCGAACATAGAAAGCTGCAAGAAATAGTTGCAAAAATAAATATAGAAAAACTGGGGTCATGGAATCGGAGCGGATACAAGGACATTTCGAGGGAGGCTGCAAAAATATTTTGACATTTCCCCAGAAGTCCAAGGTCGTGCGGATAGGCAGTTAGCTCAAATGGCTGTCGATCTCTCTTACCATTGTTGCAAGCGGGGCAATGCTCCTCGTCACGCATGTTTTTAGGGGCCGCAGTTATTTGGGCCCTTGTCAGCGCATACTAAGGCTACAAACGCCATATCTGGAACAAATTGTTTATATCTCCCCGGGCTTTCATACCACAATTTTCCCGCTAATTCTAAGCACTGCTTGCTTATAACTTCTCTTTAGAAGTAGCTTCAAACCGCGAAATGCTTTCTGTACAACAAAAAAAAAATTCAAATACACCATTGACACTCTATCTCCTGCTACTGCTACAGAAATGTATTTCCACTGACCGCACTTCCGACTCCTGACGGATTACTGTTGTTATTGTTGTTGTCCTTAAGAAGATAATGGCACGTACCCACTGCGGGATATTGGCCAAGACACCGGCGGTGGCTGACAGCTGCTCAAAACGTTAAAAAATACCACGCCTTTTATCTGTTTTTCTTCCTCTCAAGGGAGCTCACGTAGAAACCCACAGGTATTTTAACGAGACTACAATCCAAACAGAAAGAAGTAAAAAGAGAGTGAGCTCTCCTCTATAGCCCACCATTTTATGCAAGGGTGTGTGGTAGAAGACAGCATATTCCCATTTTTATTCCCATATAGGCGTTTTCGTGTTTAGACTTTATACCACCTTGCTTTTCATCTACCTCTCCGTCCCCTTCCCCATGTTCATGTTTTTGCTAACTCTTCTATATAATACGGATAACTTGGCCTCCTACCTACGTGGCCAGGTATGCAGTGTCCGCGTGTAAAGACATGCGTGGCCTTTATCGCAACGCAGACATGTGCGGCTGGACGTGAATTTAGTCGACAGTTTGACGGCACACCATCTGGTCTGGAACCATGGTTCATGAAGTTCACTGGTAACTGAAACACAATCAAAAAGGAATAAAGTTTCGGGAGCGTTGCTCCCTTCGTATAGACTGCATGAAGCAATTGGAATGTTATGCAAGCGAGCTCAGCAGAACCGATGCAGAATTGATGCCGAGGATTTTTTTTTCGTTCACCTGCAAGAATGACCTCTACAAACCTCGACCTCTCTCTCTTTTTGCGTGTCATTCGCATGAGTGTTCTCGTGATTATGTTCTTGAAGGAGAAGGGAAATGTACAAATGTGTGCGATCGAATCTTGAATAAACCAGTTCAGAGTAGCGCTTGTCCCGTTCATCTTCTGTCCCTTGTGAGTTTTTGTCGCGCTACAAACATCCCCTCAAGCTCTACAAATAAGCCTCTCTTTTTTCCTTATGGGCTATACAAAGGAGTTGCAACCAAGTTGCCTGAAAACCGGCTTGGAGCGATCGCACGGGCAGCGAAGCCATGTGCGGACATTCTGACGGAAAGTTCATACTAAGGTCCTGCAGCGAATGACCTCAAAACACCGCACGCTTGGAAGTTAATGGCTGCACAGTACGCTGGGCACAGCACACGACTCAGCTTAGTGGCGCTGAAAGATCATTCTGGCTTTTAGGACACCAAAGCACATCTAGCGAACGCATTCAAACAAATAACGATTATTGCAACATCTTGCGGCACTATCACCTTATATGTGTAATTACCGCAGTTATTTTCAGCCACAGTATAGAGCAATCAGAATGTTCACCCTTCCCCAATGCAAAGCCATGAGAGCAATCAATTTATCGTCGGGATCTGTGATATTATGTGCAATATGAAATAAATTAATAAAAAATACTTGATTCGAGCTTCATCGCGAATAGTTGTATCGCGGCCACCAAAACAAGTCTGGCTTTGTTTTGTTCACAAAGCTTGAAACGAGTAATTAAAGGCGTGTAGCATTTTTTGTCACGGACCGAGGGAAGCGTCTGCCGTAGACGTTTCGTAAAATCCGCGAATTTTGGAGAAACCCCGTAATCGCTTCTTGAGGCGCCGAGCCGTGTCTCCTTCATTAGGACCGCCGCTGTAGTTTTAAAGAACGATAAACTTGAGAAATTTTCCTATAAATTCAACGTTTGGGTTTCCACAGTTTATTTTCAGGCTTTTTCGTCATCCTCTACGTTCCGGCTCCATAGGTGAGTACCGATCGTATAACATCCATGATGTACTGTTCTTCTGATGCAGGTCTCTAGGCTCCAGTTCATAATTTGAATGGGCCTGTCAAGCACAGTTCGATCCATTTTGTTCACCTGGTAATTTCTTTTCCGTGGCTTGGACCTTCGGTCAGTGCCCGGCCTGCCTTGACAGAGCACCTCGCTGCCGAACTTAAACTGCAGCTGGACATACCTCAGAAGAAATTTTGAGCCAACCTTTGCAGTCTATTTTTAGTAACCTCAGTCTTACACGCCATCAACAAATCAGAGTTTGTTAATGTTTTATCGGTTAACTTTCGCACTCTCAGTCTGTCATCCTAGATACCTTATGTATGCACCCAATGAACAACAGCGCTGAGACTGCGTGCCCTCGCCTAACACCCTTTCTGATCTACATTTCCTCATTCTTCCTGCAGCCTATGATCGCTGCGCAGTTCATAGAATATTTATCACCGCATTTGCACAAGCTTCCTTCAAGCCTGGGTTGCTCAATTCCTGCACGACTGCCAACTGAATCAAATGCTTTTTAGTTAATCTATGACCAATATATAAAATAAATTGTCAAATTATGCACATTTCCGCACATTTTTATTTCCCCTGAATAATACGATGGAGAGGAAGATTGCGAAGAAGTCTTTTCATGTGGAGAAGAAGACTTTTTTACTGCACTGTCTAGAAGAAGACAACGAAAACAGATAAAACAGGGCAGGCGCAGGTGATTGTAATTGCAACTGATAGAGTTGCCGCCTGTGTCTTGGCCAATCCCCCGCAGTGGGTACGCGCCATTATCTAGAGGACAACAACAACAACAACAATTGTAATTGCAGTTGCCAGGACATCTGGAAGCACAAGGCGGTTAAAACGTACGTATTTATGCGCGCAAATGATTCAGTAGGCAGTCCAATAGATTGCTGAAAATGCTTACACGCGATTGACGAAGCTAGAGTAATGCTTCCTATGAGTCTTGTTCGATTGTGTGTACACGGAGGAATGGGATCATCAACTATATGGACCACCACGATGGAAGAGAAAATGTTCAGCAGCTTTTAAGCAGGCAGAAGCCGCCTCCACGATTAGAGCAAAGAAGCAGGCTGCATGGTTCGAGGCGCACGAGAACTGCTATCAGGATTCGTCGCCTTCCATTTTATAATTTTTTCTTTGCGATCAGTCTCTATCATACTTAGGCGGAATCCCCTATCCTCATGATGTATTTAAGTTCTTTCGGCACGCATGTCGTAATTTAAAGGGTTAAGTGTAATCCCGGTCATGGCGGTCGTATTTCGATGGAGATGATATGCGAAAACGTCCATGTGCTGCGTGATGTTAGAGCGTGTAAGAGAACTCCAGAGCCCCCAATGCTGCGTCTCTTAATACGGGCAGCTTCGGGACGTTAAACTTCACTTACCTATACTGTTATTTCTTTAAAGCATCCGGCAATGTGCTGTAAAGATGGGGAATTAAAGTAGTCGCTATAGTGTGTCCCTCTAGCCTGCATGATAATCTTGCATTTTTACTGTTTGCAGACTCGACCCCCACTAATGCCAGCTGACCCGGAAGATGTTCAGAATGTCTGCTGCGCTACATAATGTAAGGCCTACCCACTTCTCACGACGCTTCGCTTTCTTACTTGTAGTTCGTTCTCTCACAACATCGTTTTTGCTTCCTTGTTTTTCTTTCTACATTCTTGTTTTTTTCTTACATTCGCAGGTTGACGGAATGCTGATCCCTACGCATCTCTTTACACCTTTTTTTGTTGCTTTGCATAGCGCTTCGCGACTCGCTTGCTGGCTTTGCGCATTCAAGCACATGCACACTGCGCTTAGCTTTCTCTCAATGGCATTTGGGGCTTGTTACTCGGCGTTTCAAACTGCGCGAATTTATTGTTTTTCTGCTTGTAATTTTGTATATTGTTACTGAGGAGACCAACCTCTCACAAAATGCGCGAATTTATTGTTTTTCTGCTTGTAATTTTGTATATTGCTACTGAGGAGGTCAGCCTCTCACAGCCTTTCTTTCCTGTCCCTTTTTTACCGCCTTTCTTTCCCTTCCATCGTCTCAGGAGCGGGCTCGGTCTGTTGGAGCTATGACAATGATCGTAAGTCCAGCGCTCGCACTGATGCGTCTATCATCTCCAACAAACAATCCCGGTGCGTATAGGACTCCGTAACAGCGGGCCTCTACTCAACGCAGTGGTATAGAGACAACTCCCTTGCAAATATGTATCGAAGGTGCCATCGGCTTGGCATCAGCTCTCGGGGCAGTTTGTTCTAATTTCAATATCATACAAGGATTAGGACATCTGAAAATTGTCACTTTTGCGTGACATGAGAGTGAAAAACGAATGGACACGAAATAACTGAGCAGCTAGCGTTAACACTGATGACTTTTGGGAGGCTTTCGGCAAGAAAATAGAGATGTTTGAAGTTCCCACAAAAAGAAAGTAATCACAATGAGAAAGAGAAAGTAGAGACCCTTACCGTTATTGTAAATGTGACGTCTCAAACCACTGCCCTGCTGTGCCATCTGTCTCTGAAAAAGCAAACTCAGTGATGCCTGAAAATAAAACCCACGCGAGGCATTGTCTAGTATGTTTGTTTTCTGGTCGATGAAATCATGACAGTGACGTCTTCTTGTTTCCGCGCAAGAAAATAAAACTGATCTGGACCTTTGCAGACATCTTTGGCATTCGACCAGGGGCAGAGATCGGGGGGGGGGTGATAGAAATGTCGCCGTTTTCGACCTTGTGGCCACGCGCCTCGCAGAGCCGTGGTCGTGGTCCCATCTGGCGTGCATCAGGAACAACTCGTGTGGCGGACAGCAGCAGTCGCCGGTGAACATCGAGACGTTCCATGTGGTCCAAGACGTCGCCCTGAAGCCGCTCCAGTTCCAGGGACACGAGGAGCCGCTCCAAAACTTCATGGTCACCAACGACGGCCTTACCTGTAAGTGCTGCTCCCTTTTCGTGGGCTGTTGCACTTTGCATGTACACAAACAGAGAGCAGACAAACGCAGCGAGATGGCACTATCAGCATTTCTACCTCAGTACGTGCGTGCTCCTACCACACTATACGAGGAA
Organism: Amblyomma mixtum; assembly: GCF_055824585.1. Lineage (NCBI taxonomy): Eukaryota > Metazoa > Arthropoda > Arachnida > Ixodida > Ixodidae > Amblyomma > Amblyomma mixtum. The sequence goes on from NC_143013.1 coordinate 260,385,964, forward strand.
TAGATGGGACGTCTCCCGTAACGTTGACAACCTGCCTGAGGCTTCCCCATCTGCCCTCTCTTTACCACGGAAGCCGCCGCGGTGGCTCAGTGGCTATGGCGCTCGGCTGCTGACCCGAAAGATGCGGGTTCGATCCCGGCCGCGGCGTTTGAATTTCGATGGAGGCGAAATTCTAGAGGCCCGTATGCTGTGTGATGTCAGTGCACATTAAAGAACCCCAGGTGGTCGAACCCTTCCGGAGCCCTTCACTACGGCGTCTCTCGTAGCCTGAGTCGCTTTGGGACGTTAAACCCCAATAAACCAATCTCTTTACCACGTAACTGTCAAGTGTTAGTTATAATATTCAATTTTTGGCGCATCCGTATATCACCTGTTATGCGCAAAACACAGGGTTGGATATGTATTACGCAGCGTATATTTCATATAGTATGCATTTTATGTAATATGCCACCCAAATGAAAAGCTATAGAGCATGCCGTGCTTTTAATTTCCGGAGGCCTTCACTACAGCGTCCCTCATATCCTGAGCCGCTTTGGGACGTTAAACGCCAATAAACCAATAAGCCAAACCAAGCAACAATCTTCGTCGTTTTCATCCGGTTGGCTGTGGCGTCGCAGTGACTCTCAGGGCGTCGCCGACGGACAAGACGAATCGGACGGTGAGCGGCGGTGGCCTGCCCGGTACCTTTGTGTTCCGCCACGCGCTCTTCCACTGGGGCTCTGGCCCGGGCCAGGGCTCCGAGCACCGCATCGACGGCACAGCCTATCCCATGGAGGTGCGGTGTGCAACGCGACGCTTTCGCATTTATCCGATTCTGACTCGTGAAGCGATAGGCCTACGTCGTTCAACGATCAGCAAACGGATGGCGACTCTTGAGGCATAAGTCGAAGGTGCGCATGCGTAGAACGCAAAGCATAGCTGCACTCGGCACTCTTGAACCTTGCACTTGAACCGGCACTCTCTTGAACTCTTTAATCGGCACTCTTGAACCGAACCTTGAATCGAAAACCAAACTGAAGTGAAAACCTAATTTTATTTTTATTTTTATTATCTGTATTTGTAGATAGTGTATATTGCCGCCCTACCCCTAGCCTTTCCTCTATCGCTCCCCCCTTTCTTTCCTTCTCCCTGTTCTCTCCGTCTCCTTTTATCCTCGCTAGCCGCAGCTCAGGTGCTTCAGACTTCGATGGCAGATACCGCGGCTAGCGACATCTATTCCTTCACATTTTATTTTCTTATTACCAATAAATAGCCACTAACAACAACAACAACACCTAACTCGCATTTGGTCTAACCACGCTAAATCAACCGTCATTTCTTAATTCTTTGTTATCGAATATTCGTCTCTCTCTATTTCTGTTCTTTTATTTTGTTTTCAGTCGCAGTTCGTGTACACGAACGAGAAGTACGCAGCCGGAGACGCGTCAGAGCAGAAGGACGGACTGGCTGTTATCGCAACCCTATATCAGGTATGCCTTGTTTCCCCGTTCTTACTGTTTGCTTCATTTTACGCGGCAGCGTAATGCAGCAGCCCTGCAAAAAAATCCGGCATCGATGGCCGTGTGAGTGAAAGCTCCTGATTGGTCAAAAAGGTGGGTGACTACGTCACACGGGGAGCGGCAGATTTGAAAAGTGATTAAAACTTTAGCAAACTCGTGATTAGAAGGACGCAACATGACTCAAACGTCGTTAGGACGTGTAGGTATATAAAGTAAATTAACTGCGATGAAAAGAATATTGGGATAACCAGTCGGAAATTGAAACCCTGACCTTTCGGCTACGAGTCAGACACGGTACTACTTCCCCCTGCGTTTAGAGTACTTGCCCAAATGCTTGGTTAAAGGGAGACTTTATGTGTATACGAGGTCTGTTAGAAAAGTATCCGACCTTTGGCCGAAGAAAAAAAACTGGCATAATTGGAGCGTTAGAAACCTAATCACCTTCAAAGTAGTCTCCTTGGGACTCCATATACATCTCCCAGCGGTGCTGCCATTGTTGGAAGTATTCCGAAAAGGCCCTTTTCGGAATGGAATTTAGCTCTGCTGTCGTTGCAGTCATAATGTCCTTTCTTTTCTGAAATCGCGCTCCTTTCAATGGCCTCGTGATTTTAGGAAACAGCCAGAAGTCGTAGGGGGACATATCAGGAGAGTAAGGAGCCTGTTGAACTACAGTAGTCTGGTTTTTCGCCAGAAAAGTCTGAATCAAATGCGAGGAATGTGCAGGAGCAGTGCCGCGAGGGATGCGCCAATTTCTTGTTGACCTCAATTCCGGTCTCTTGCGCCGCACAGCACCACGTAGGCGATGGAGGGCATCCCTGTAGTACTCTTTAGTCATTCTTTGATCCTGTGGGGTGCGTACTCGTGGTGTGCCACACAGAGGGAGTCAAAAAAGCAGTCAGCATCACTTTGACATTGCTGCGCACTTGGCGGGCCTTCTTTGGTCTTGGTGACGTGGAATGCGTCCTCTGTGACGACTGGGATTTGGTTTTCGGGTCGTACCCGTACACCCAAGACTCGTCACTAGTGATTACGGCGTCGGTGAAGTCAGGATAACTGTTTGTGGAATCCAGCATCTCCTGTGAGACTTCAACATGAAGCTGCTTTTTCTCCACCGTCAGCAGCTTCGGCACGAATTTCGCCGCAACTCTCTCCATGGCCAAATCTTCGGTGATAATGGAATGTGCAGAAACATTGCTGATGTCCACCTCTTCCGCAATTTCTCGGATAGTCACACAGCAGTCCCGCATCACCACAGCGTTCACTTCGGCAATTACCTGGTCATTTCGGCATGTTGATGGCCGACCGGAGCGTGGCTCTCTCTCCACAGATGTGCGGCCGTCTTTAAACCAGTTGCACCACTGCTTAATCTGTGTGCTGCTCACAGAATCATCACCGAAAGCCGTGTGAACATTTCGAATGGTTTACACTTTGCTATCGCCAAGTTTCTGGCAAAATTTGAGGTAGTAGCGCTGCTCCTCTCGCTCCGCCATTTTCCTTGCAACAAAAAAAACGACGAGAGCACTGCGCACTGCCTCACTCAAACGCTGCTTCCCAGCGACTGACGCTATCGGCAGGCGGGAAAAAATTCGTGCATGCGCACGAGGGTTCAAGGTCGGCTGCTGTAAGCGCGCTTGTTTCATATCCAACAGGTGTTCGCAAAAAAAAATAAAGTCGGATACTTTTCTAACAGACCTCGTATGTCATGTGGTCTTTCCTTATTGAGACCTCTGGAGTAGCATGCCAGGCCCATAACTAGGCAGACCTCTCCTTTACTCATTAAAGTCTCCCTCTCTTTTTCTTATTGAGACCTGGCTGGCTGTCAACCACATAACTAGAATGAAACCACAGAAGAGCGTAGACCAAAACATGAGCTTTCATTTGCCTACTGCGCACGATAAAGGCACGAAAGGTGGACGTGGCCGAAATCTGGGAAAGCGGGCTTACGAACAACAACTAAAGCTAGATTTCAGTTGGGCATATACCTACAACCGACTACGGTGTCTGAGGAAAAAAGAAGAATCGTGCTTCCCGCTGCCACTCATTCATCCGACGAATCAAAAATCTCCTGTACTTAAAGTTAGCCTTAAAGGTTCTTGCATTCTTCCCACTGCGCTGCACAGATGATGTCACGTTTTTATTGATGCTCTTGACCTCTTCAGAGGAAAAACATTCAACAGTGTTCCTACGAGCATTCTCTGGGAGAACTTAGGGCAGCGTTGGGAGAACTTAGGATCCTAACTTTCCAGTTGGCTTCGGGGCACCTTCACACAAGAGCGTGGGTGAGGCACACGAAGCTGCGCCCGGACGCCCAAAGCACAACAGGAACAGCTTCACCGAGATAAGGAACAACTACACACCGTTGTGAATTAGACGAAAACGATAGAACTGGTCGGTTGTCTGGCCAGTGCATATTGTTGACAGTGCTTACCGGGGCTAAACAGTGGCGGAGACAGTTGTTGAGGACCGTACTAAGGGTTGCTCATGCAAATGCTAACAGATTCATCGCACGTGAAGCCACGGCCGCCATGACAGAGCACAAGGCCTAGCTAGCCTCCACAGTGCTAATTTGAGCAGGTGGCAATCAGCGGATTAGAAGCACGCGCAGGCTTTCGCCTTGTCCCTATAGTCTCAGACACAGCGCTGACTGTGACGTCACCTTAACCGCTCTTTGACGTAGCTAACGTTCGTCGAGTTCGACTCGGTGAAGGCAGTGCGCACCATGCTCGGTCCGCTGGAACCCAAGAGGCTTCGGCGTCGCTCGTTGCGCCGTCTGCTGCCGTGGATGGTGCGCCGCCTTCTGGACGGTGCGCGAAGCTCGAACAAGGCCGCATTCCAGCTGACGCTGGACAAGCTGATGCCGCCCGCGGGCCGGGCCGAGTTCTTCACGTACCGTGGGTCACTCACCATGCCACCGTGCACGGAGCCCATCCGCTGGATCGTCTTCAGCAAGCCCGCGTTCGTCTCCGAGACCCTGGTACGGCCAAGTGCGCGCGTTGTGGTTGGGAAAGTGGTGGAAAAAATTCGTTGGAGGAAGTGAGGGAAGGCGAAAGCCGTTTTCGACTCATTGCACTGATATGAATTTGCCGCGCTTGAATTCATTTCACTGCGCATGCGCAGCTCTTCTTCGACGTCCTTTCGTCTGATGTGACGTCATCATCCGCTTTTCATCGTTTTTGAGCAATTTTTACCCAAATTATAAATTTTTCGGTGATCTTCAGTACTAATTACGCTTAATTAGACATTTTTCAATCTAATTTTACACAAATCCGGCGTTTTCCCGCCCATTCTGTGATAATTTTCACTAGGCTGTGACGACTTCCGGTGGATGTGACGTCATATCGTTTCCGTCGTTATATCAACACTTCCGCTATATCGACACATTTCGTTTTCTTTGCTTTCTTTGATATAATTGGCTATAATTAATTAACTAATCACTCTACAGTAATCAAACTTGGCGTGGGGTTACATTTTGTCCCCTCTATCTGATGCTGCCATTCGTTTTCTCCTATCCTGATTAGTTGCCGCGTTATTCGTGGAAGACACCTTTGGTGACCGTGGCCGCGGTCGAGAGCCATAAAAGGCTTCCACCTTAACATCATTTTCAAAGTCCGCTAGTAACGCCAATCCCGCGCTAAATGACATGAGATGATGTCAACTTACGCCAACCTCCCCTCCCTGTCGCAGATGCAGCGTCTACGCCGACTGGAGGGGCGTAGGCTAGGTTCCTCGCTCTCCGACAACTTTCGGCCACCCCAGAAGCTCAACGGCCGGAAGATCACCTCCTCCTTCCCTTCTTTCTGAAAGCGTCGAGGCGACCGCCGCAAGAGGCCGCTCACGTCGCGTATTTAATATCCCGCACAGCACAGTACTGCATAATGTCACATGTAGCATCTTTATAGCCACAGTAGCCACCATGCAATGTACAAGAGCGAAACTCTAGCAGATTAGTAGTCATCATTGTCGACTTTGTATGTGTGAATATTGATATTTTTTTGTATTGGCGATAACCTCTGGCACGACGTGATTTTTTTTTCGTTGTAAATGAAAACGGGACTTGCCTCGCACGTAACGTTTCGGGCGGACTTAGCCATTTGGAATAAATGTACGATTCTGAGCATGTGCGGGATCTGAAAGATCGATGCGCGTGGTGTGATCCGCCTGACTGCGGCACCTGGCCGTAAGTCCAAGCTGCCCTTCATCGCAAATTTATGCTTCACGAGAAAGTATAAAGAGAAAATATTAGTGCAACACCAGCTCAAAAGTGAACATCGGAGTGGTTCAGAGGCAGGGCATTTAAGGGGACATGCTCTAGAATCTTGGTCAATATTTGCGCGAGGTGGCTGAAAATTTCACAGCTGTCAGTCAGTTCAGTCAGTCAGCTGTCAGTTCTTTTAAGTCGGTTGTGAGTTTTTGCCTGTATTGCTTGGTTCAATTTTTGCAAACCGTGCACTTGAAATTAAAGATGTTTTTGTGCACCTATCTGTTGCCGTAGGCACACTACAGCACTGATAAATATCCCATTAGCCCATGATAGCTCATTAGCCCATATCCCATGAAAAATATCCCAATTTTCATTTCCAATTTTCAATTTCTGCGCGCTGCCTACCGAGTGTCTCACTACGGACATAGTAAGTTAACCGGAGCCGACGTCCTCGCAGAAATCGATCCTATTCTGATCATCTGGTCGACACTGCCAACCACGCGAGGGATTTAGCATTCGATATGGAGTGTAAACGCGCTAAACGGGCAGCCGAGACCGATGAAAAGAGGGAGCTTCGAAAGCAAAGGAAAGGCGCATAACCAGCCCCCTGGGACAGTGGACACTAAAGTTACTTGTTCTAGTTACGTTGGTTGGCACTTCATTCGCGCTTTAAGGTATACGTGGCGGTAGTGACAGGTGTGCGCTGCAAGCGTTGGCATTGACGGCATTGACAACGTTGTGCCAGAAACGCAGCACTGAATCCATAGGCAGCCGGCGTTCATTGTGTTGATTGATGTTGGCGTTGACGTTCTGGACTCCGATGTTCTTGAGGAAAGGAAGTCGCATAACTGGCTCCCTTGGTCAGTGGACGCCTGAATCGCTCTTTGAGGTACGTGGCGGTGGTGAGAGAGAGATGCGGGCTGCATGCGTAAGCGCTAACGTTGTGGCAGACACGCGGCACTGCAGCAATAGGTAGCAGCATTTCACGCTGGTTATGCAACCGTGACTTTCGCTTGCATAACCAGGGTTAGCTGAGCTAAGCCACAGCCATTTTTTTTATTTCCTGTTCATGGTCAAAAAAATGGCTGTGGCTCAACTTGGTTAAGCCGGGAAATCGCGAAAGCAATACCCATGGCTACGCCCTCGCTCACATGATGGTCGTGCTGTTGTGGTGCTTAATTGTGTGAACAACTTGGTGCTGCTGTGGTGATCACTTGTCTAATCTATAACTCGCACGTTCTCGCCGAGCCGCATACTGGGCACGTCGCTTAGCGAGTCTTGTTTCACGCTCTTCCTCGGTCTCTGTAGCTCGCCGCTCTCTTTTACGCGCATTACGACGAGCCTCCCTAGTGGTAGGCGGCATCGCCGCGAAGCAATGTTAAGGCGCTGGTGGTTGGCACAGCTACTGCTTTCTAGCGACGTGAGTCGAGCCTAAATCTCTTCAGCGTAACTAAAGCCCCTCGATAATTTCGAGGGGCTTTAAGCGTAACGCCACAATCGCGCTCCTAGCGGAGAGCGCAGGAGTTAGGCGCCCGGGGTCGTGGCCGCCGCGATCTGCTCCGGTAGGGTGCCTGGATGCGCGCCCTCGCCCCCGCTCGAACGGAGCGGGGGCGAGGGCGAGCATCCAGGCACCCTATGCTCCGGCGGCGGCGCGCGCCGTTGCTCAAAAGCGCGCTTCGATCGCGGAGGCCACGCCGTGGTGGCACCGCCGCGGCTTGCGACGGCGCAAGTCGGTTGCCCTTCTCTTCGGCGTGACGTCACAAAGCACCTGTTGCACTCCTAGCGGAGAGCGCAGGCGTTAGGCGCCGGTGGTGGTGGCACCGCCGCGCCACGGCAAAGGCTGAAAGTGCAAGTAGTAAAGCTTTCGCTTTAAAAAAGGTTCCAGCAGTAGCACCTGTGGTCAATGGTCGGTTGAAAGCACGAAGTGATGGGCGAGTTGGTTATGCATCGTATATGCATGCATAACCAACTCGCCCATCAATTCGTGCTTTCAAGCTTCATTTCTTGTACAAGGGGCTCTGCTTTTTCATGGTTTTCGCAACCACATCGCTTTGTGCAATTCATCGCTGTGGCTTACTGCAAGTCCAGATGCTAGGCTTCTGGCAGTGGCTTAGCTCAGTTGCGACTGACTGAGAGGGTGTGTGTGCGTGTGCGTGTGTGTGTTTGGTTTTATGGGGTTTAACATCCCAAAGCAACTAAGGCTATGAGAGACGCCGTAGTGGAGGGCTCCGGAAATTTCGACCACCTGGGGTTCTTTAACGTGCACTGACATCGCACAGTACACGGGCCTCAAGAATTTCTCCTCCAAATAAATTCAACCGCCGCGGCCGGGTCGAACCCGCGTCTTTCGGGTCAGCAGCCGAGCACCATAACCACTGAGCCACCGCGGCGGCTGTGTGTGTGTGTGTGTGTGTGTGTGTGTGTGTGTGTGTGTGTGTGTGTGTGTGTGTGTGTGTGTGTGTGTGTGTGTGTGTGCGTGCGTGTGTGCGTGCGTGCGTGCGTGCGTGTGCGGGTGCGTGTGCGTGTAGACTTACTTAAGACAGTCATTAACCTGTATTTGTGGAAACACGTTTATATTAAACTTTTCGAAACAGGAAAAAGGGGCAAAATTGCATCCCTCAAAACCAAGGTCTGGGGATGAGTACGCCGGAAGAAGGCATCTAGCTGCGCACTGAGTTCGGCCCCTGAGCCGATGTAGTTTCAGGCGGCACCTTGACCAATCTTCGCGACAGCTCGGCGACCAGCTGGCTGAAGACGACAGAGTCCACGGTCTGCCCCACCAGGCTGAGGAGGAAGACGTCGCCGGCAGACATGGACGACACGACTGCCGCGATAGCCTGGCTGTCCGGGAAGCGCCAGCTGAGCAGGCGACGCCTGAGCGGCGCGTTCACCAACAGCAGCACACGGTAGACCACAGCCAGAGCGCCAGTGAACAGCAGCAGCACGTACCAGAACCACAGAAAGGCAAATACCTTCTCGTTAAGAATGTTCAGCGGGAGAACACAGATGGCCTCGCGGTTCTCGAGGGCACCAGACTCACCGTACAACACAAACGTGCACATGGCGACGCGCGGGAACGCCATCACGGCCGGACTCGCAAACTCACGGCCCCCTCCTCGATGCCAGCAGACTAAGTCCCAGCCGTAGCTCAAGAACCCTCCTCCCAAAACGTATTCCGTGAAGCACATCTGGACAACCACGTTCAGGACGCTGATCCCCTCGCAGACTAGGTACTTGGCTAGGTAACAGCGGTTGCGGTTCATGTTTAGCACCAGGAAGTCGACCATCTGCGACCGGATTTCGGTCCTGCCTTGAGCGACACCCGAGCGGATGTCGAGGGCGGCAACGATGGCGGGAACCTTGCCGCCTTCCCAGGCCTTCCAGAACCAGCGAGGAGCGTAGAAGCAGAGGGCCTGGGCGAACATGAGGAAGCAGACCCACTGGTAGTAGGTGTGGTACTTGCGGTCTTCGAGTCCACTTCCTGGAGGGGTGTGGCCTGCGCCTGGATACACGACGCTGCCTTTGTACGACGCATTGAAGAGGGGACGAACGCTGAACGTAGACTCGACCCAGCAAAAGGATTCCACCACGCTTTTGGGCAGCGTCGGGCAGTGACAGTCGATCGGCGTTCCCACGTACTCTTTGGTTGTGAGAATCGTGCAGAAAGCCATCAGGAATGCCACCGTGACGACAGTGTGAAGGCGGAAGACATTGCCGTCGACGTGCACTTTACGTGTCTTGAAGAGCCTGCGCAGGTTTGCCAAGAAGTGAAGCATCGTTAGAGATTGTTCTCGGCTAGCAGCTCGCTTAAAGAGGCTCCTCTAAGCTTACACACTCTCGTACCACGACCTCCTCGGTTCGAACTACTCGCTAAAACGACGAGCGCGTGAGCTCGAGCCGATGACTGAGACACGCGAGACTCAGCACCGTGCGCGAGACAAGGCGCCAGCGCGAAAAAAAAAAAGTGGTTTTCCAGGAAGAGATTGGATTGGATTGGAGTAAACTTTATTTGTGCCTGCAGCGGGCGCTCGCGCGCCCCGACGAGGGCCTACGTCGTCTACGAGGCTGCCGTTACTCGGCGCGGGTCTCCGCTCGCCGTTGCCGGCTCGCTGGGTCCCTGCCTTTCGAGCGCCCCGAGGACCTGCTGGACGGCCCATAGCTGTTGGTCATGGTCGTTGCTCTTCGCTGCTGCCTCCAGCCGCGGCGGGATTGTTCCTGATCTTGCTTCCTTTGGATTTCTGATGCAGTCCCACAAGATGTGCGTCTGATCTGCCGGCTCCCTCCGGCAGACTCTACACGTATCGGTCGGGTAGGTCTCGGGGTACATGCGATGCATCAGTCCCGGGCTCGGTAGCGATCCGGTCTGGAGCTGTCTCAGTAGTACCGCCTCCGCTCGACTCAGCCTCGGGTGCGGGGGTGGGAGAGTCCTGCGAGCCAGGCGGTAGGCCTTCGTGATTTCGCTGTAGTCGGTCATGCGGTCCTTGGCTCCGAACCACGTTGGACGGTGTGTTGCCGGGGCGCGGTTGGTTAGCGCTCGCGCCGCTGCGTGTGCCGTCTCACTGTGGTTCGCACTGCGTTCCGACGCGTCGCCCGCGTGCGCCGGAAACCACTTGATTCTTACTCTTCGGTCTTGCAGTTTAGTCGCTCGTAGTACGCGCTCGGCCTCCCTGCAGACTTGGCCTTTGGCGAAGTTTCGCACCGCCTGTCTCGAGTCACTCAGCACCGTGTAGCAGTCTGCGTCGGCGATGGCCAGGGCGATGGCCACCTCCTCCGCTTGTTCCGCTCCGGCGCCTCTCACGCTCGCTGCCGTCCTCGTGGCGCCGGTCGACGCCTCTATGACGACCGCTGCGAAGGCGTTCCGTTGGTATTCGGCCGCGTCCACGTACCGCGCGTGCTCGTCGTTGGCGTGCAGGTCGATGAGAGCCTTGGCCCTCGCCGCTCTTCTTTCCTTGTTATACTCGGGGTTCATGTTCTTGGGTATGGGGTCGATTCTGGTCTGGCGTCGGACCTCTTCGGGGACGGGGAGCTTTGTCTCCGCGTCGTTCGAGTGTCCTATTCCCAGGTCGTCCAGTATCTTCCTCCCGGCTTTGGTCGTGGACAGCCGCTCCAGTTGAGAGGTCCGTTGCGCTTCGGCTATTTCTTCGAGCGTGTTGTGGATCCCGAGTTGTAAGAGGCGGGTCGTGCTCGTGGACTCGAACAGGCCCAGCGCCGCCTTGTACGCTCTCCTGATGATTACATTAATTTTGTTGCGTTCGTGTTGCAGCCATCTATGGTAGGCTGCAACGTACGCGACGTGGCTGATGACGAAGGATTGGACGAGCCTGATTAGGCTCTCCTCTCTCATGCCAGCCTTCCGGGAAGTGACTCTTTTGAGGAGTCGCATAGCGTTGGCCGCTTTTGCCGTGAGACGGGCGATGGTTTCGCCGTTTCTTCCATGCTTTTCGATGACCATGCCTAGGATCCTGATTTTGCTGACCTCGGGGATCACGTTGCCGGATTTGGTTACGATTCTGATTTTTTCGCATTCGCGTTGTCTGGTCTTGCATCTGCCATTGTTGGTAGGTTGCATCTGCCATTGTTGGTAGAGAGAGATGTGGGCTGCAGGCATTGACATTGCTGTGCCAGAAAAGCGGCGCTGAAGCCATAGGCCGTCGGCGTTGATTGTGTTCATTGGCGTTGGCGTCGAAAACGTTTTACACTCAGATCATTTTAAGGAAAGGAAGTGCGCATAACTGGCTCCCTGGGTCAGTGGACGCCTGAATTCCGTGGGTGATGAGAAAGAGATGTGGGCTAGCCGTATGCGTTAGCGCTGACAACGGTGAGCGAACTCTCGCGATCAACCATTAACTGCCACCTGCCAGGGTCGTAGGGTGGGTGTAATGTAGATATAAAGACAAATAGGAATTTCTTACCACATATGCGGCAGAAGAACCCGTTCCTCTCGCTCGTAACGACTCCCACGGCTGTGGCAACCTCGTGAAATACTTGCACAAACCTCGTCTTTGAGAACCAGGCATTGGTGCAGCAAGTCGAGCATATATCCATCTATTTCCTCGACCACAAAGCTTCCTTCATAACAATAAAGAACTGTTAGTGGAGTGTTTCTTGAAGAAGGAGTATGTGTGAAAAAAAATAAGTTGTCTGCAATTCTACATACATGTCTTACTCAAATTCTTTGCCTCAATTTCTCGAAAAGCTGCAACAGCTGATGGGCTGCGCTCAAATTTCGCATTGGGAAGTAACGTAATCGTCGGCAATTGTTTTTTTTTTTGTTTCTAGGGGGTGGGAGCCTCGTCAAGCCGATCGCCGAGTTTTCTCCCTACCTCCTCCATCACTAGGATGGAAAATAAAATTATTATTATTATTATTATTATTATTATTATTATTAATTAGGACCGCCATGGTGGCTGAGTGGTACGCTTGGCTACTGAGCCGGAGTTCCCGGATTTGAACCCGGCCACCTTCCTCCCATCCCTCACGACGCAATTGAGGAACTGTGCCATATCTCCTTTCCTCACAAACCGCTAATTAGAAGGCACGTAAGCTCCGCCATTAAGAACCTCACAAGCGATTTAATTCTCTTCACACACAGTCCCCGTCCTTTGTTGACAGTTATCACAGCACAGTTTACACATTATTGTAATTGAACTTTTCCACACTGCAGTTTATACTCACATAATGTTGCTTCTGTACATACACATTGATTAGTACTTAGTGCACGACACACGCAATCCCATGGCCTCAAAGGAGCGTTACGCAGCCAGGTTCTGCACTGACAGAAAATTGAAGGGTAAGGGTATGGCGCGATATCTTTAATCTGTTAATGCCCGTACGTGCATAATTGGCCACTCTCTACATAACATTCACAGATCTCTGAGAGTCCTAATACCACTCCTGGCGCGGCGATGCAGCGGTGCACTACTTACTGCCCTGCGATGGCATGTGCTGTAACCGATGGACCTCGTGCCAAACAAACAAACATAACACAATTTGTTCACTGAAGCTTAAACGGCGGCTCGGGCGGTCAACGCCCTTCTTATACAGGCTCGCTCCACGTCTGTCTGTTCTTCACGTCAAGGCAGACGTGCACATATACACAGTGATCTCCACTATGTGGTGGATGCCGCATTCCCGCTTTCCGTGACGTGCGCTAGTGAAGCCACCAGAAGTTGGAAGGCTTATCCCGGAAGTCGGGTGTCTGCTGTGTATTTCAATGCAAAAAGTCGCGTCTTTCGCCCTTTCGTTCTCAGTTTTTTGCGTTGTTCTTGTGTAATGTCTGCTGTTGTATGAAAGGAACAAACAAGCTGAACTCGAGAAATGTTAGCATTGTGTGCAGAACCCTGTAATTTCAGAGAAACCGAAGGAAACAGGCATGCAGGTCTCACCCTACCACGGCGAAGGAGTACGTGCATTAAACACTATGTTCTTGTCTGGTTCTTGCCTTCCGAGCGTGAAGGAGTAGTGGAATGACGATGAGGCTAGGTCATCATAAAACCGAATTTTCGTGTAGCAAAGAAAAGGCACAGTGCGAGAGGAACGACTGACAAGAAATACGAATGCTGGAGTGCGCGTGAGAAGCGCTGTTAAAAGTCAACTGCACCAAGCACCACGAATAAAAGCCCGTTCAGTCTTAACTTGCTACAATACGAAACAGTACATGACAAGCTCCGTCGAAAAAGCAGTACCATACCTTTTGGAGGCGCTAATGCGAACCAACCGAACCCCGTCTACACCTCACCAGATAGCAGCCTAGCCCTCGCTCCGGTTTTGTCTCAACATAATTCGGTAAAATGGTCACTGCAAAGTCAGTTGCCTGGTGAAGGTTTTTATCTATTCTTTCTTAAATTTATCCCCCATTGATGCCATAACTTGGCCTTGAGCGCGGGAACGTGCATCACAGTAAAGAGTGGTGTTGGCGACGGCAGCGACGGGACGACACAGAGCTGAGCAGACTAGGTTCCATACTTGCTGTGCGTAGCGACGTCCTGTCGTCTGCTAGTGTCGTGTAGTGCTATAGTCGGATACAACTTAAGTCTGCAGTGAAGCTCCGCCCACATTCAGCCTCCACGCCCAGAATTCCTCCACGACGAAAAAGTAGTCTGTGGCTGAAACGTTTCTTGTTACGTAAACAAGAAGCTTAGCACAAGACAAAAGTTACGAGCTCTACAGTTTTGATACGTGGATTGTTTGATATAGTCAAGCATTAAAAAATTGATTTCGTTGAAACGTCTTTCCCGAAGACTTCGCTGGTCTCCTCGCTCAGTTGACGGCGCAACAGGTAGGCATTGTCATGGAAAAAGACGGAAACGGCGAAAACAAAATGCTAAGTGGGAAAACAAAACTGGAACTGAAAAACCTTGCTGATGTCCGATTTTGTGCACTGCCAAAGGCTGACTTCCGGGACAAGGCCGCTTACTTCCGGTGGATTAACTTTCGGGCGCTCAATGCGCCATCCAGCCCCCTAGTGGAGATCAATGCATACACACAGTGTCGGCTGTGCAGTCTCCTTCTCCTTCTCGCGCTGGGCGCGCGTCCTCATTGGTCAAAGGCCGGGAGTGGCTTCGAGGAGCATCTGGAACTTTCTGTCGTGGCGCCGCCGCCGTCGCGCGAGTAAGAGGTGGAGGGTATCTCTTAGCGCACGCAAGGCTACGCCCTCACCGTCAACATCGCGTAGAAACGACTCGGACAGGCTAGAACAACCGACGGCAATCCCCCCGCGCGCCGCGTCGGCGAGCGGTCGGAGAGGGGCAGCCACACACAAAAGGCTAGTCGCTCTCCATGGGCTCCTTCTTCCCCGTTTTACGACGCGCGCCGGCGAGAGCCGTTCGCACGGCGCTGTTTTTTGTTGCTGTTGTTTCTTGCTAAGGAGGGGAGGAGGTTGCGCTTTTACCCTCTTCTGGTTACAACGGACAACGACGACGGCGAGGGCGACGCCCCCTTACAAAAATGCTTCTTGAGACAGTGTTGAAGTTCTCATGAGCAGACTCAACACGCCATGTTGAATTTTTGTTGTGACCAGGATGGGCTAGTGTTGGTGAATTGTTGAGGCCGAGTTGAAACTCATTGGAAAAGTGGCCACTGTGCTAGAGTTGAGCATTCTCAATGAAATTTCTGCTTTGCGTTCATGTTGAATTCATGTTGGAATTACGGGAGTGAATCAACACGCCATTCTGAATCTTGGCTGGGGTAAAAAAGCAAAAAATCCTGGGAATGCATTCGTATTGCACCAGATGGACCGACTACCAATGCAATTTTCGGCGGTATATTCATATTGCTGCGATTTCTCGTTAACGTGAAGCCATCACCCCCTGTGACGTAACGCTCCACACATACGCACAAACACGTATGTATATAAATATATATATACATACACATCCATACATATACATACACATCCTACACATCCATCAGATAAAGAGCATGGGACAGTACTGCACACGAGGCTATAGAAAGAACTGACGGAGTTCATCTTGATCTTTAGTGCAACCTCGGCTTCGCCCTTATATAGTCCTACTCAGGGGTGTCCGGACCTGCGCAGGTTATGGCCTGCCGATCAGCAAAGTTATGTCAGTTATTACTCTTAATATTTATTTATTTTATGTGTAGTAGAAGTAATGAAGTTCATATGCAACGGTCTATTATTTGACGACCTTGATTTATTCGTAAAGAACTTAATGAAAGTATTAATTAAGCGCCCTTTTTTATGAGAGCACATACGAATCCTGCAAAGTAGGTATGCCTGAATGAGCATAGTGCACTTTTTTCTATGCAAGAAAATGACTTTGAGCGGTTTATGAGAGTTTTAGCGGGTGCTGCATGCGTTCTTAATATGTGTAATGTGATCAGGTTCTGTTTACACGATGGATGTCGAAATGATTTCATTTAGTTAGGCTTAGAAACGGCTGCCTTGAGATGATTCAACTTAAATCCAACAGAAATTGCTCAACAGTAAATCTCTTGACTACGCTCAACAAAAATTCCGTGTAGCAGGTGTTGGGTAGGCTCAACATACATTGAGTTCATGTTGGTTTCCAGTTGATTCAACAGGAGCTCAACAAGGCGTCAACTGAAGCTCAAAAGTCATTTTTGTAAGGGCCGCGAAACGCAGTAACGGGCGCCTAACTCTAAAAGCGAATGATGGCGGAAATCCTGACACCATACAGGGTGTTTCAACTGAGATTTTACACATTTTTTTAAAAATCGGCTTTTTAAGTTAGAAATGCGCTTTTTTCGGCATAACAGCGTCAGCAGTGAAGCACGTCAAAATATAACTAAGACGGGCTAACTAGCAAGATGGCTAACTAATATTCAATAGTTAGCTTTTTAACGGTTACTGTTAGGTTCATTAGTTGTTGAGAGGCGTGTATACCCCGCCCTAAACATTATCCATAAAAGTTCTTAGAATTTTTTTAATGCGGTTACCGTCGGCGCTGTGGCCGAACAAATTTGGGCTATTTCAACGAGTTCCCTGCACTGTAGAGGATGCTTTGCTTGCAAGCTTCTCGAAAGCACATGTATTTTGGCGCGATGTAGGGAAAATTTGTTGGGCTACGGCGCTGAAGGTAACCGCGGTTTCGAAATTATACAAACTGATTTGAATATTAGTTAGGTTGGGCTACACTCCTCTCGATAATTAAGGAGCGTAACAGTAATAGTGAAAAAGTTAACTATTCAATAGTAGTTAACCAGGCTGCTAGTTAGCAGGTCTTAGCTGAATTCTGTTGCATTGCATCGCTGACAATGCTATATGCCGAAAAACGCGCTCTTCTAAAAAAGCCTATTTTTGAAAATTGCGTAAAATCTTAGGCGAGACATCCTAGTGTACTAGAATACTGAGCAGTGTGTCGCGAATCGCGTTGTTTAATGGTCGCGCCACGGTACAACATTTACTACAGAAAACTGTGGAGACACGGTGGGTCAAGCTAGACGGGGCGTTCTTGTCGCAGCTCGTGAAAAAAATTGAGATCCTTGATTCGCGCCGCTGGGAACAGATCAACGTGAAGCGTGGCAGCCGCACATCAAAATGGAGTTCGAGAATTTCGTTCGAAACTGTCATGCAGTTTACTGGTGGTCATACTACAACATCTCAGTTCTGTAGTTATGCTAATGTTACAAATTACCAAATCGCATTTCAAAAATTAGTTTGACGTTTAAATTAAGCATTATGGTTTTGGTTTATGGGGTTTAACGTCCCAAAGCGACTAAGGGTATGAGAGACGCCGTAGTGGAGGGCTCCGGGAATTTCGGCCACCTTGGGTACTTTAACGTGCACTGACATCGTACAGTACACGGGAATTTCTCCTCCAAAGAAATTCAACCGCCGCGGCCGGGATCGAACCCGCGTCTTTCGGGTCAGCAACCGAGCACCATAACCATTGAGCCACCGCGGCGGCGATTTGAACAGTTTCACATTGAAAGCACAGTGACATCATAAATTAAGCATTATGATGTCACTGTGCTTTCAGTGTGATACTGTTCAAACCGCAACTATAACACACTACAAAGATATCGCTAGCATTACGTCTCAGAATTTTTCTTACTGTTTGTGTAGAAATTATGTTTTCCGACTAACAGAGTATGCAGTCATCTCAGATGGTGACTGCCATATATACAGTGCATGCACAGATTCAAAATTTCATTAGAGAATTTCGCTTACTAACCACTCACGAATACCATATATGGGACATCCTTTAGAGCTGACGCCGCGGTAGTTAGAAGGCGGGTGTGAGCTGCCTGTAGCAGTTTGAGTGTACTGTAATGGGTGTTGCACTCGTCTCCTCAGTACACCGGCTCACGGACACGACTCTCGTCTCCAAGCGATTTTGGCGATGAGGCAAGCGCCGACGGGAGGTTAGACCACTAAAGACTTGAAAATCCCAGGAGAGAGGCACAGCTTCGGGAGGACTTTAGTTAGCAGGTGTTGTTTGTTTCTGCCAAATCGTGTTGTTTTGCTGTCGTGCTAGGGTGCAATGTGAACCGAAGGCAAAGGCAGAGATGCGAGGACTGGACAAGAGACGTGGTTCATGTTTTCTAAGCGCACTACAGTGGAGGCGGCAACTAGCGCAGAGGGGCGATCCTTGTTTGGCAGTCCGCTGGCAGCCGATCGACATTAACTTTAGTTATAATTAAGTGGCACAAAGATTGGTTTGGTCTATTGGGGTTTAACGTCCCAAAGCGACTCAGGCTATGAGGAACGCCGTAGTGAAGGGCACAGGAAATTTCGACCACCTGTGGTTCTTTAACGTGCACTGACATCGCACAGTACACGGGCCTCTAGAATTTGCCGCCGCGGCCGGGATCGAACCCGCGTCTTTCGGGTCAGCAGCCGAGCGCCATAACTACTGAGCCACCGCGGCGGGGCAAGTGGCACAAAGAGGAGGTTAACAATCTCGTTCGATATCCTAGGCGCTTGGACAGAATTTTTTATAATGTTTGTAATGTTTTTATGCCTGACTAGTGCATGCATGTTTTTGTACATCAGTATTCGTTTCCGCTGAAATATTTTGCTGAGTTCGCTATGCACCGATCCATCACTGTCTTGAATCGCCGTTTTCGTTCAACTCCCACTGTGAAACAAAGAGTCCAACATCCTTGGTTTACTTCTCTTCTTCAAGTGCTCGTTGCATAGGGGCACATTTACGCGCAGGTTACCCTGCCTGCAAAGCCCGTGTAAAATGGCACGCTCGATAACCTAGCTATATATAATATTCAATATTCCATAATATTCCGAGCAATAATATTCCGAGCTAAAAACAGAATGGTGCGTGCAAATTTTGACCTTTGGTTAGGAAACAAAAAATTGATGTCGTGCCAGCTGTGAAATGTCTTGGTGTTGTTTGGACCGAATCACTTAATTGGGATAAACATACTGAGAATATCTGCGCTAAAATAAACAAGATTAATGGCATCCTATGCCGCCAGAGGCACACACTTCCGCCTAGAGTTAAATTATTAATTTACAATGCATTTATATTGCCACATATAACTTATTGTCTCATGGTCTGGGGGACAACAACCAAGCAAAACCAAATGAAAATTCTAATGGCGCAAAAACGAGCAATTAGATTAATAGCTAATGTGCCATGGTGTACTCATACGGCTTCCTACTTTGCAAGGTTCAGTATCATGAAACTCTCAGAGTTATTCCCATTCAAGTTAATCTCTATGTATAAAAATGCTGTTTCAACTAAGAATGATCTCCTCTTATCAAGTTTCAACCTCATTCGTTCGATTCCATCTTATAACACCCGGAACAAAATGTCATGGTCCGTACCTTTCTGCCGCACTACATACGGTAAGCAGTCAGTGACATATAGCCTACCACACTACCTCAATATTCTGCACAAGAACAACATCATACTTGAAAAGACTTCACGGCATAAATTAATAGCACTTATTCCTTTGTTTGAATGTGTTCCTTTGTTTGAATGTGCATCATTTTGACATCATGATTAGAACATATATACATATAGCTTTGTGTATCTTCTTTCTACTTGATTTGTATCTCGGTTGATTATAAATGCGTTTCCTGTACATAAAAATTTTGAGCAGTTTCTTTTGTCCAATAATGTCGAGTGATAACAGAAGCATAACGTCATGAAAATGTTAATGTATATATTTTGTGGCTGTATTTTCTTTTGTGCTTGTGAGTGCGCTCTTCCACTGCTGTTGTGATTAGCTGCCAGGCGATACCGCCGGCAGAGGGCGCAGGGTGGCCCTCAAGCTGCACCAACGCAGCTTTTTGCCTTGCGTCCTCTCTCCTCTGTTACTGATGTAACCTTGTGAGAGTTAATAAAGATGTATGTATGTATATAGGCGATATCATAACAACGGCGTTGCACATAAACCTGCGAGAAATCAAATTCCCACAACACTCAGAAAATTACATGCTATTTCATGGCAGCTTAAACGTACTCTATATTACTGGTCGTAGCTGTCTCCCTGAGTACTCTTTCTTTCGCGACCAGCCGCGCTCTAGAAAAATACGATCATTAGTTGTTGTTGTTGTTGTGACTGAGAGAAGGATGAAAAGGAAATTGCATGGGCCTGCTACTGGCTCGAGCCAAGCCACCACCGCTGCCACGTGCAGATAGAGGAGAGTTAAAGGGGCTGCGAAACACTGCCTGGGGGAATACCGGCTATACTTCAGGTGGGTTCTTTATGTCACACAGATGCTGACTTAAAAAGAATTACAGGAATCGATGCACAGGAACGGGAGTTATTCAGTGAAGAAATTTCAAAATACAAGCAAACAAAACGCTGCCCTCAACTCGATTTTGGCGAGGCTTCCCACTCCTATTTCGCTCTCCCAATGACGGCACCTGGCGCAACCAATCAAAACAGTCAGCCAGAGCACGTTGCGGAAGTTTGTACTCCATGGTTGCCTGCTCTCTGTGAGACTGGCAGCGTGGTTTCCATGCCAGAGCGCCCCTGGTGGTGTATTTTTATTTTACTTGCTTTGCAGGGCTTTTATCTAAGACAAACAAATTGTTTTTGTTGATCTAATATAAAACGCAGACAGGTGACAAAATGTGTCTCTATTTATTCACACAATTTGCAGGGTATTTACTGTTTGTCCGGTCATCAAGCTCGCGCCAGGTGATGTCATATCCGCTGCTAAAAACCCGCCACTGTGTGGCGACACCATCAGAGCCATGAAGTTGTTTTTGGGAGGACATTAAAATATTAAAAAACGGAATGTACGCGGTATTACCGACGCTAATAGCACCATTATAACTCACTGTATGCAATCAACAGGCAAAACAGTTAACTAAGATTGTGTTTCTGGGCCCCTTTAAGAGATCAGAGGAAGGAGAGAGAGAGGAAAGGAAAGACGCGCGTCGCAGCAACAACTGCGTTCGCCGGAGCGGACGCTGCTCAAAAAACAGATAAGCGGCCGAAGCCGCGCTCGCCGAAGCGAGAACAGATACACGCTCTATATCATTAGGCGCGAACTCCCATAGTCTGATATATTAGATGAGGCCTATGGTACCTAAGCAGCAAAATTTTCAAATTAGTGCCTTCGTAACCACTACCAATATTGTGCCGTGTTGATATTTGCACACAAATTGCGGCGACGGGGGAGGCTCCACAAGTGTTTCAGGGGACGCATGTAAATGGTTGTGTTGATTATACATATTCTGTAGCATATTACGCTGCCTGTTGTGTGAGTTCGAGATTGCGTTTCTTGAGGCGTCTGTTATGTTTCTGTTTCTTCCATCATTTGGTGAGTCTGCGACGAGCTTCCCGAAGGTGGAGGAGGAGTCGGAATGGCCGGTTGGTCTGATCGTACGCTGGGCACTTCACGTCTTCGTCCACTCGTCCGGCGACACGTTGCCGGTTGGGGCAGCCACTCCAAACTTCTTGAGAAGTAAAAAACTAATTTATTGAAGACTGGAGCAAAATACAAACACTTAGAGAAAAGGCTGTTTAAAAAAAGGCTGTTAAAAAAAAGGCTGTAGAAAAGCGGCCGAGACTGAGACTCGGCGCGCTCCTGCCTGCTCTTTGTTCGCAGCGGGTTTTAATACTTTCGATAACTGGACGGAGCTTTATTAACTCTGCTCTCGCCCAATTTCAACCAATACTGCCGCGATGGCACTGTACATACAAGTGAATACCCGCGGTACTTTAGTGGAGCGGGCGAGGTTACTTTTAACCTCAATCTACTTTCTGTACATACAAGTGGGCGGAGCCCAGTGCTCGCCAGAGCCCGACTCTGGAGGCGCCAGTAAGTCCACTGCTTAGGTAGACAGTCGGGGGTTTCCGTGAGCTGTATCTGCTTTTCGTGTTGTGTGAGTGTAGACGTGAGCGATCTGGACCAGGCGTCGTAAACCGACTGGAGGGGGTCTACGATTGGTAGAGAGGTGCGGAAAGTCGTCCAGTCTGGAACACGAGCTCCGCGTCCTTGGCCTCTTCATGCACCACCAATGCAGGGCCGACACCACCCTGGCCAAAATTCGCGCGGTTGGCGACCAGGTAGGCCGCATGGTCCGCCGAGCCTCCAACAAGCGGGGCGGATTACGAAGCAAGGGTGCACTGCGGCTTGCCCATGCTTTTGTAACGAGTAGAATCCTCTACTCAACCCACTACTTGCACCTGCGCAAACACGATGGTGACCAACTGGAGGTCATCCACCGGAAAGTCAAGAGGGTTCTCGATCTCCCGGTCGCCACGTCCAACCAGAGACTTCTGGCTTTGGGCGTGGTGAACACATTCCGGGAGCTTCGAGAAGCACACTTAGTCAACCAATACTCGTGTCTTGCACAGAACACGTCCGGTCGCCGTCTCTTGGACCGGCCACACATCAAACACGACTGCCACATTGAGGAAAGGGAGATAGTGCCAGAACCCTGGAGACGCGCCCTCCGGGTCCGACCACTTCCCCGCAGTATGTCCAGAGAAGACCATAACGGCCGTCGTCAGGCGCGCGTGGAAGCTTTGGCGCGATACTTACGGTCACCAACAACACGTGTATTACGTGGGCGTTGCCGGCCCACACCACGGGGGGTGGTACACGGCCGCAGTCGTACACAACCCAAACACAGTTAACGGGCTCACTTTCAAAGCCTATAGCGCAACACACGCGGAGGAGATTGCCATTGCACTGGCTCTCACTAATCCCAAGTCGAAACACATCATCACTGATCGCGAGGGGCCTGTCGAGCTGGGAGATGGGCTCCCCCGCTTGCCTGGCGCATACTGCAGTTTAGGTGCTAATACGAAGATCCAACTCCACGTAACCTGATTTAGGCCCCGGTACTCCAGGGAAACGAACAGGCCGACCAGGTCGCCCGTGCACATTCTCCGCGGGCTATCTCCCTGTCCTTGGAAGCCTACTCCCAGACAATCTGACCCTTACAATTAAACACATGACCGATTACTACAAAGAGGAGCACCGGCGCTACCTGCCCCTTGTAAGGGACTGGATCGCACTGACGAAAGCCTCCTCATCAGAATTCTCACTAACACTGCACTGTGTCCGGCGGTACTTAAGCATTTCAACACATCCTTTGATGGCGCGTGCCAGTTCTGTGGGGAGGTGGCTGACACCTTCCACGTGGCTTGGGCGTGCCAATCAAGCCCATCTATCTCCCATCAACCCCATCCCCACCAGAGAGGACTGGGAGGCGGACCTGCTTGGCTGTCAAGACCTCAAGACCCAGGAGGCCTTGGTTTAACGGTCGCGGGCCGCGTTGCTTGCCAATGGGGCCCAGGAATAGGGGCTCCACCTAGTATTGTGAGGGGAAAGGGCCAATAGGGCCTTACCCCAATCGCCTCTTTGTAACAATTTAATGGATGATAAATTTTTTTTCACCACCACCATATGCGTTCTGTTCCGCGCTCATAGCACTGCTCTACACTCCTTTTACAAACAGCGCCCTCTCATGCTGCCCCGAGCCTTCATCGCTGTACCCCTCGAAGAGCCGCATCTGTTTCAGTTTCGAGTTGCAGACAGTCGATGCCTCGTCTCATCGATGGCGGGTGTTGTTTATCGCTTTAGGACTTCACCTTCCAGACGTGCTTGTAGCCTAACTCCATAGCACTGCCACCTTTCTATACATCTGCACCTACAAGAAGTACGCAAAACAATTTCCTAGCTAGTCATAGCGTTCCAAATTTACGCTCGGAAGACAAGAACCAGACAAGAACGTAGTGTATTACCACAGCTATGAAGGATTAGAGAGTTTTAGTTCTGCGTACGTAACCATACGCAAGAACCTTACGTACGTAGCCGGGTTGCGGGCCCTCCACTGCGCATGCGTCGTACGCAGCTCGAGCCTTACGTATTGCGTATCCGCCGCGTACGTACGTAGAGATCCCGTCCTCTGCGTACGTAACGTTTGTAACGTTGAGACGTCTGCGTGTTGCTCTCGTTGGAAACGAGAGAGCGCGAGACACGTTTTCCAACATGGCAGCGAACCGAGCCGCAAACGTGCCTCGCGCGCGCTTTTTGATTGCCGACGATTTGGCGTTGCTGCGAGAAGTTTGCGCGTGCAACCCATTTGCCGATCCGTCGCAGTGGACGCGAATCGCAACTAATGTGCAGTACGGGACTCACAAGGTTTTCACCGTGCGCACATTGCGCGAACGTTGCGACTTGTTGCTGGCGTACTTCGTTGCCCAGGATCGCGCAAACCTCAGGAAGTAAGTACCAAGTTTCTCATATCTTGAAGCTAAATTACTGTAATAGATTTGCCTTCAATGTTATGCATGTAAAGGACGTGCCCGGTTACTGTGGGAAGCGTTTTTCTCTCCTTTACCAGAAGAGCGCACAACAACAGTGATGAGCTCTATGCAGACTGTTTGTTTCGGAAAGTTTACGCGTTCTTTACTCTCTAGATCCGGCACCGAGGAAGAGTACGATGAGAAAGAAAAATTACTTCAAGACATCGTTGACCTCGCGCGGGTGTATGGCTACACCATCAAGCGGCGCCGGCCGGCGGCAGTGCCGGCTCCCAGACAGGCTACCGCTGCCACCCGGGACAAAGCTACCGCAGTGTTCGCGGCAGCGTCAACACTAGCACCTTGCCAAGACTCCTGTACGTAGACTGGAATTTAAAGCTGTGCATTTTGGCACGTTAATTCAGGGCGTTGAGCGTTTAGTATCACGCTAGCGATCGTTTTCGTGTTGGTATCAGATGTTCTTCGATACACAGAAAACAAAATACTGGGGCAGTCTATAACAAGCATTCTATATTATTCAAGCTAGGCAGCCTCCGCTGAAAAGGACCAAAGGATCACTGAATGTCAGTGATCACTGTGGAACAGTGCAGTAGGTCTGAGTCACCAGTAATATGCACTTTATTGCAAGAAAACTGGCACTTGCCAAGAACACACATGATCATGAGGGCAGGCAGACCTAATATACATTTGAGCCTTTCTTTCTTGCATCGCTATGCTTGTGAAATAAGAACCTTGTCTCCTCATTCGCTATATGCAGCGCAAAGTTCTTCCAACGAGAACGATCCATCAGAGACCGCTGCAGGAATATTGGAAGGAATTGCTGCTGGTGTAGTGGAGAATGCAGGCGGTTCAACAAGCCCAGCAGCCTTACCACAGGACGAACCCAGCCCAAGTGCCGCACCACTCAACAATGCAAGTGCGCCAAGTCACCAACCAACACAGCCGTCCACAGCAGTAGCACCTACCCCCCGAAGTATGCAGTATCAAATTTGTAGCTTACAGCACGCATGACTTCTATAGTCTAACACAAGTGTGCCTAGATTTTGTAAGTCCTTACACTGTAACACGTCACATGCTAATTTTCCTAGCATATCTTGTGATGGTGTATCACTGTCACCATAATACAATACTAGAATATTACGCTTTACTGAGCATTCAATGTAATTCAAATGAGGAACAACACAACAAAACTGAATGAATGAGAACATAATGCAAATGAGTTGTGTGTTAACTAATTTAGCATCCCACTTGTAGGTGTCTTGTTTGCGTGCCGAATTTTCACCCTTTGTGTCTTGTTTGCAAGCTTAATCCCTCATTGCAGTGCAATGTCATACGAACAGCACATATATTGGATTACTTGCGCAGAAAGGAAGAGGAACCAGGATGCTGAAACCACGGCCGACCGCGAATTCCTGGAGAAAAGGTGGCGTCATGAGAAAGATATCCATGACAAAGACGCTGAACTAGAACACAGCCGCCTCGAGCTTGAAAAGATGCGCCTAGAACTAAAGCAGAGACGTTCGGAGCAAAAACATGAGCTCAAGAAACAAAAAATGGAAAAGGAATTCCAGCTCCGGCAACTAGAGCTCGAAATAAAAGCAAAAGAAGAAGAGCATAGGCACGAACAGAGCCAACTTTCCACACAGACCAACCAAGCAATGTTGAGCCTTTTAAAGGCGCTCACAGAAAAAATAAGCGGGTAGAGGAGATAGAAAAAAAAGCAAAAAAAAATTGCTCTATGTAGGTTCAGGTTACTGTTGCTAAGCTCAGGTTGCAGCTTAGTGCGCAATATTTGTTACTTGCAAGGCGCAGTGTTTTAGAAAGGCTCTACATGAATAAAATAAATACAGCGTGTGTTGTCACTTATTGCACATTACATCTCAAATAATCAAAAAGGCATGGTGGTTCCAATCCAAAATATACTGAGATCTGGTTGCCGTACATGCACGCTTGGCAGTTGCTGAGCAGGACGGCCACTCGGTACATCCTTGGAACTGCCTGCAGTTGTATTTTGTTGTTCTTCTTAAAGTCCAGAAATGCGAACGACGAGATAATGTTACCAAATCCCCACTCTACAGATTGCCTGACGGTGCTCATGGAGGCGTTGAACAGTTCTTGCGGCCTCGTCAAAGATGCGCCTCCATATGGCTTCATTAATAGTGGCCGTAAAGGGTACGCAGGGTCACCGTAGATTACGTACTGCTGCCCTTGTACCAGCTTCTCCAGCTTGTTGTAAAGCTTGCTCTCACGGAGTATTCCTGAAAGTACATGTGAATAAAAGGGGGAGATTAAATGCTGGTTAACTAGACTGTACATGTGAACAAAAAACAACTATCTCGGTTACAGTCAATTATACAGTAAAGCTCTCACAATGGCAAACATTACAGCTAGCATTTATGTGTAGCAGTGCTTTGAATACATCAATCTGCCCTGCGAGTTAAGTTCTCTAATGTAAGCCTTCCTCTCCCCACAAGTGTTCTTAAATGAGTAATTTTGTGTGAGATTCTGAAGTAAGCACAGATGTATCTATGTTTATATTAGCTCAAAATGAAACTGCACTGGACGTGCAACACACCAGAGTCATGCATCCTTCCTGGGTATGGCCCGTCAAGCTCGCATATTAAGCCATTTGGGCACATCAACGCTTGGTACTTCAAAGCGTGCAGCCTTTTGTGTCCCGAGAAGTACAGCCGCTGGTTGGTTGATGGTCTGCATATCGGCCGGGCAGTCCCATCAATAAATGCCCAACAGTTTGTGAGGGCTGCACCTTTCTCGTGAACTGCCTGGAATAAATTATATAATAAATCTTTAATCAGTGTCAGAAACTTAACATACGTGGTACAGTAAATTTGAGAAGTAGGTAATACATGTAGAAATGAGAAATAAACAACTTTCTTTCAAGTGCATACATGCACTCTAGGAAGGAGGCCACAGAATGCAATGTAGGAATGAAGAAAATTGGGCCAGTTTGTATATGTTCATGATTCACAAAAGTGCTCCAAGCAAAGGACAAAAGGGGAAGACAGCACCCGTGTCATCTCAGTCTTCCCCTTTCATTCTTGTTTGAAGTGCGTTCATGAATCATGCAATGTCTGACTAAGACATTCCTCTCCATGGTACGAATGAAGCATTGAGAAGGCAATTGAAAAGAAAAAATACAAAGGCAGTGTAGTACGGATGTCTCAACACTTGTTGACATATCAAATATTCTATAGGACAAAAAAAATTCCTTGGTGTAGTACAACACAAAACACAGTTAACAAGGGTATACGCACAGCCACAGTCTGCTTGACAATGTTTCGACAAGAGCACTTGCCTTGGTTTTGCCCGACAAAAACAAATTCTCTTGGTAAAATGTTTTCTAGGGACTGAGGCTGCCCCTCAAACCTTGTTAACTTCATTTCGTGTTATCAAGAATCTAGGCTTTCTGCCCCCTGTCTACCACTGCTGCAATTCAGACTGCCTGACATGTGCTTTCAGAAACATTCTTCTAAAAACATCAATTCAATTACCAACCCACAAAAAAGCATACAAAAGCCCAGCTTACCACAGGCTACAAAACAGTGGCAAGGCACAAATAAAAAGAAGACTCCAACTCCTCTAATGCTACAGCATGCAAAATGTAGTCATTGCATCACAATAATCTATTAATTGAAGTATGCAAAAGCACTGTTCTACTTTTGCTTGCAACATCCCTGCAACGTTTCCAGTTAAATGGCACAGTGGTGAGTGAGAATAGAAGATATAACCTTGCTCATCTCTTCCAAGCCGGTTAGTGACAGCCATTGGTGCTTGGTGAGGTCGTCCAGAAGATACCCGAAGTTTCTTTCGATGTGGAGCATCATCTTGTTCGCGACGCTAGATATCACACTGTAGTGGCAGCCAAAATACTCTTGCAAATCGCACAGCCTGTTTGGATAAGCTAGCCTACGTAAGCACATGCAAAGTGCCTCTTGCCCCGATACGCAAACTCCCTGGGCGCTTGTGACACTCTCAGGTATGCTGAGAGCATCTAGAAGAACAGGGAAGTCCGCCTTTTCAAAGCGGAATTGACGCCGGAACGTCACATCTGGAATCTTGTCGATGTTGAGTGTACCATTTCGCGAGGCGTACACCCTCCTGCACGGTTCACGTTGGCGCGGCCGCATGATCAGTGCCTCGATGTCCGTCCAGTCTAAATAACACAGGCAGTAGGGGTCCCACAACACAGATGAGCGAGGCATGACGAAATGGTTCAGTCGCGAATTCACGGGGCAAACACCGCTGTCAACAGCCAAACCCGCTGTACGCACTTGACTCGCAACACAACATATCAGCACAACGAACAATCACTGAACACACGCAACCTGCACCACACTCACTCAAAGGTATTTTTGTTCAAATAAACCCCCAAACACTCCTGAAATGATCGCATTCAATGATTCTCGCCTCGATTCCCATGAGTAAGCACGCGCAAAACACCAGAACTTGGCGCTGGATTGACGCGGCGTGTCTTGGATTCGTACGACTTCAAAAGACAACTAATGGTTCATGATTATGTCCATGGATGGCGCTGCGGTGGTTTGCGTAGTCTTGCGTACGCAGGAGATTTGCGCGCTTCTAAAAGCCTGTCCGGGGAGCGTCTCCGATAAACGCCGTAGCGTTCCGCAACGAACGTACGTTCTGCGTGCGTAACGGTCGCTACGCAGAACTAAAACTCTCTATTATATCCGTTTACCGCGGCAGGGTGAAATCTGCATGTCTGCTTTCTGCGGTTTATCTGAAATTACAGGGTTCCCCAAACTATGCTCACATTTCTCGCGTTCAGCTTGGTTATTCATTTGATATAGCAATGAGAGCGAAGCAAAAAACTATGAACGAAAGGACGAAATGCGCAACTTGAGGCCGTCCAATTTTTGTTGGCTTCACCCTGCACGCGTTGGGCAGCGGGAAAGCGGCGTCCAGCCATCTGATGCAGTCACTCAACGTGACTCAGAGCAGAGGGCGTGTCGTTTATTTTCGCGTTGTGGATAGTACGCACGAGGCGCCACCAGGGGTCACTGCCATCGCCGCCAGTATGGAAGACTACGAGAGCATTTTGCTCGTTAAAAACGAAGTTTTCGTCTACAAAATACCACCAAGGGCAACGAACAGGGGTTACAGGTCAGTTTCACGCACGCTGTAGTAAGGCGCCTTCTTTTCCTAAAAGCTTTACGCTCAAAACTGGTGGGCTACCTGATTGCGCTCCTCGCAAGCGGCTTCTGGGGGGGTGTCTTTTTGTGATGCGTGGACAGATGTTTTGCGTGCGAAGTACTCGTTGAATACGAACGGTTCATCACTATTACTGCTAGCTTTTGCGTTCATGCTTAGTGTGGAAAACAGGAGTTGTCGCTTTCCGCGAAACTTCCTCGCGTTTAGCGCGGTGACAGCTGCACTTTTGGGCCGGGCATGCGATACCGTCTCTCTTTACATAGCAGTCGCTCACGAATTACTCATTTCAGGAAAGGGGCCCTTGGCGGTTTGTTTCCTTGTTTTTGTCTCCCTCTTGTGCGTTCTTAACTCGGTGGCCTTGTGTGCCTTAATCACGCCGCAGTCTGAGCTCTGCCGAAACAATGCGGGAGTTTGGTCAATGCCGACGCTTCCGATCCGCCCACCGGACGCATATGTTGTTTATTTACCCGCCAAAAAATAAAAAAAATAAAGACCTGCTTTTGTGTAAGTCTAGGAAATGAGATCGCGCAGTTAATAGATCGCGCTCCCACGGTTTCTTCGCGAAAAGCGCGGCTTGTGAGAACTTGATATAGCCATCCGCAGTGGCAATATTTGCAAGTATCTTGCTCCAAAACTATGACACAGTGACAGTGATGCACTCATTTAGTCGTGCTAATGTCTTTTTCATCGTAATTTGCACGGGCATACTCACGACGTTCCTCCTGTAAACAATTCTTACGCAATCCCTGCACAATAAATCAATTTTAAAGTGGTTTCCATAGGTGCCCTTGTTTGTTTGTTTGTTTGTTTGTTTGTTTGTTTGTTTATTGATACTGTTAACCCTATTGAAGGGTCATTACAGGAGTAGTGAGAAAAAAAAAGGAAGCAAAAATACCAACAAATCTGTCATCAAGCACATTGTAAAAAGTCATTAAAGAGGACGAGAAAAGTGTACACAGTGCCCTATTACATTGTAGAAGAGATAAACGTTTACGCAATTCCGGGATTTCACGGTCTTCTTCTTGTGTCCTGCCGCATGCCTGCAAGTTTGATGCCATTCAGATTTTTGAGTACACTAGACCTATGTTTACCGTGCTTGTTTAAATGCACACTAACATATTTCAAATAGGTGAACTTTTTTTTTGATGCCAGATATCGTTTCATATATCCTCCTTTCCTGCAGGGCTGCTGACTGGAAGCTTGACGCACCAGAATGGAAGGGACGTATGAGGCTGGTCACAAAGGGCAAGGAGTGCATCTTGAAGCTGGAGGACAAGGTGTCGGGTGAGGACTTCCAGCTGCTTTCTTGGGGCCTTAACGCTTTCCATTAGAGGGTTCAGCTTAAGTTAAGGACAACGCAGTGAGCTATGGAAAGAAAAATGATAGGTGTAACGTTAAGAGATAGGAAGCGGGCGGAGTGGGTGAGAGAACAAACGCGCGTTAATGATATCCTAGTTGAAATCAAGAGGAAGAAGTGGGCTCGGGCAGGGCATGTAATGCGAAGTCAAGATAACCGCTGGTCCTTAAGGGTAATGGAGTGGATTCCAAGAGAAGGCAAGCGTAGCAGGGGGCGGCAGAAAGTTAGGTGGGTGGATGAGATTAAGAAATTTGCGGGAATATGGTGGCCGCAGCTGACGAAGGACGGGGTTAATTGGAGAGACATGGGAGAGGCCTTTGCCCTGCAGTGGGCGTAGTCAGGCTGATGATGATGATGATGAACTTGTTGTAGGCTTTTCTAATCGAAAGTGAGCTTCTACGTTTACTTAGCTTGTGTAATGCAATCTGATTGTTTACTTTTATGGCCTTGAATAATGTTTTGTGTGCAAAGTGTCGTGAAAAAAATGTTACACAATGGTAATGTTTGCTCTATCACTTTATGGAAGGAACAGGCTGGTTGTTTGTGCCATGTCAAATCTTCGCAATGTAATGTATTCCTTTCCTTCGTTGTTTTTGCATGCACTTGACATTTATGGATATTGCAGCTCTCTAGCAATGTAGCTCTTTCACGGTACTCAAACTGATATCTTTTAACCCTTAAAGTCAGCCAGACACCTTTATTACGATGACAAAGCTGATAGTGTGTGCTGAGCTTTGCAGCCTATTTCTGTTTTCACTGAGCATTCTTGACCATACTCTGGCATAGTAACGATACTGTCAGTGCTTCGGCTTTTCTTTGCCATGTTGCACTTTTAGTGATTACTGTTACTGTTTCTTTAGCCTTGTGCTTCTGTTCAGTGTTCTGTTCAGTTGCAGTCTTATTCTTAATTGAGTGAAACATTTCATTCTAGGTGAACTGTTTGCCAAGTGCCCCATTGACAAGTACCCCGGCATTGCAGTTGAAGCTGTTATGGATTCAAGTCGCTACTTTGTCATTAGACTGCAGGATGACTCTGGTATAACCATGGTTTTTGCATGCTTAGAAAAAAGTGTTCTGCGCAGTTGTTTGCTGCTCTTGTGCTGTTGTCACACATTTGTATGATTGCTTCTTGCGACCATGTAGTAAGGCATCAGGCCTTGTGGATTACAAAAAATGCTTTACAAAACTGAGCATCACTTTTAGTATTAATTTTTTGTTTGTGCTTTCCTTGCTAGTTGGGCACCACAAGTACCTTTGTTGTCTTAGTAGTGCTGATCAGTGTAAACTATGCTAAAATCAACAAGCATAATCAACACCATACCAATGCCAACAGTGAACGCCATAAAGCTAAGAAATCACTGCTGTGAAGACTAATGAACACGCTGATATTCTCTCCTATTAGTACCGAAACGTTGTGAACATGTGAAAGATTCTAATTGGATGCTTTTTGTGTAGGGAAAATTTGACCAAACCACTACTTAGGTTGCAAAAGCTAATTAACTAACATTCCTGAATGGACAGTCTCTCCCAGCAAACAGTGAACAGAATCAAGTTCTGAATTTTCGCGTGCATAACAGTTGTCTTGGGTGTTGAACGCAATCAGTAGAGGAAAAAAAAATAAATCGCTTTGATGAACATGTCAAACTGCCATTGTCTCTCGCATAGCTGGCTTCTTGCTTTGCTCTCATCGTTTACCTGGCCAAAGCTTTTATGATAGCTGATAATTGCTGCTTATGCATTTTTCAGGTGTTGCAGTTCTCACTATCGCTGCATTTTGTTTGTAGATAGTATGAAATTGTCAACGCCTGTTCAGCCTTAGCGACATCAACTGGCTTTTTACTCTTCAAGTTCTTGAATTTTTCTTTACCATTTTTTTTAATGAGTAGCATGCTTAAATATTTAATTGTAGCTTTTTACGTGTAGCTTTTCGTGCTCCAGTATGCTTCAAGCAGCCGCTTGTATTCTCTGATAAAAGGCATTTGAGATGGCAGGTTCTGAAGCTTGAAAGCTGTGAAAAGTCTCACTAACATAAGTTCAGTTTTTCATATAGTACGTACTTTCTTTTGGGTCTCTTAGAAACTCGTGTCATGCTCACTGCAAGGTAGCACCTGTTTGTGGCATTTATTCGTACAAATAGCTGTATATCTTTTTCATTGCAGGCCGTGCCGCATTTATTGGAATCGGTTTCGCTGACCGAGGTGATTCTTTTGACCTGAACGTTGCACTTCAAGACCATTTCAAGTAAGTATTCTTTTATGTTGGTTTGGTTTGGTTTATTGGGGTTTAACGTCCTGAAGCAACTCAGGCTATGAGGGACGCCGTAGTGAAGGGCTCTGGAAATTTCGACCACCTTGGGGTTGTTTGGGCTTCTAGAGTTCTGCTTAACCCTTTAAGGTGCTTCGTACACAATTGTGGAGACAGCAAACTCACAGCTTTTTCTGAGAGCCTAGTGCACCTAGCAGTGATTTCATTGTTTCAGTTGAACTGAGCAGCCTTCTTGTCGTAAATAAGTTGGTTTTTTGTGCCCTGTAGCGAACGCAGTAAATAATATTTCACTCAACAGTGGGCTAAGTAGCACTTTGTCCACCATTTTTGTGCAGACATATTTTGTTGCAAGTGAAAAAATTGATTGTTTTTGCTCAATTTCGGGCGTAATGTGCATATTCGAAACGCAAAATGATTCCACGATTGCTAGGGTGCTTACCTGACACATGAGAACATTTTGGTGTTACTATTTCTAACAAATCTGGCACTTTGTACGGAATTCTGCACATCGTTGTACAAACTTACCTGCTGGTCTTTCACGCTCAAAAACTACCAAATTTCCTTTCTTGAGGCCTAAATATACTACTTAGGTGAAAAAAATAACTGATTTCAATAAAACAAAAAATGGCATCTGAAAGGGTTAAACTCGTTGTTGCTCACCACCAAGATACATCAAATACTGCTGTTTAGTGCAGTAATAGTAATGCATGCTGGAAGCTTTTATTGAGATCATTTCCAACATGTATTTACCTGTGGTGTACGCATTTGTGATAGCTTGTGTATTGTAACATTTATATCTAAGCGTCCTGTGCATCTTATAGGTGGCTTGAAAAAAGCGAGGAGTTGGAAAAAGGTGCCAGTGATCCCAGTCAGCCACAGCTTGACTTAAGCTTCAAGGAAGGCCAGACCATCAAGATCAGCATGAACATTGGTGTAAGTATTTGGCTATGTGTTTTCTAGCGGTGTGCATGGGTGCATTTTATGTGGCAGCTTCATGAAGATTCATTCATGCTACTAACAGCTGAATTTGTAAATTTGTATTTTTCTGAGAGCTATGTCTCTAACGGTCAAAGACTGCAAGTCTTAATGCATACCTAGCTTGGAATGAGAATGGCTGACCTCTGGAGAGATATTGGCTCCTTACTGGTGGCTCGGATGCGAAAAGATGGCCTCGGGAGGCACACCACTGTTCATCCTTAGTTGTAGACAAATGAAACATGAACAGGACTGTGCAGTTGAGTACATAAAATGGGAAGGTTATGCTGCATACAGGTTAAATAATGGCATGTTCACTTGCAAAGTGAAGACATCACGCAATGCATGTGAGGAGCGACTGCACCAGTCTTGAACCTGCACCAACAAAAATGTTTACCCCATTTTTGCATTCTGAGCTGCATTTTCATGTTTCATTTT
Source organism: Amblyomma mixtum (assembly GCF_055824585.1). Taxonomy (NCBI): domain Eukaryota; kingdom Metazoa; phylum Arthropoda; class Arachnida; order Ixodida; family Ixodidae; genus Amblyomma; species Amblyomma mixtum. The sequence goes on from NC_143013.1 coordinate 260,420,072, forward strand.
TCTTTGGAACCAGTCTTGAACCTGCACCTACAAAAATGTTTTCCCCATTTTTACATTATGAGCTGCATTTTCATGTTGCATTTTTCTTTGATGGTGCATATACTGCTTTTGCGCTCTTGAACTGCTCCACTGGCATTTTTATGCGTAGCATATTGCAATCACTCAGTTCAGCCCTTGGGCGCGGCCGGGCAGCCACCAAACCACGTGACGTGACGTCACGTGGTTTGGTGACGTCACGTCACCAAACCACGTAAAAAAACAAAAAAAAAGAAAAAAAGGACGGCTGAGCATGGTGGCGGTTGCCACCGCCCCGTTTCAAAGGGGGCGCTCCTATCCATCCATCCATCCATCCATACGTCACGGAGGAAAAGCTGCTGAGAAAATCGAGTGCCGCCAAGCAATACCTCGCGCAAAAAGACCGTGCAATATGCAACGCATTCTTGGCTTAACCAAGCTAAGCCTGGGCATTTTTATCATCCAAGCTGTGGTGTTTTCAGCATTCACAGCATGGTTTTGAGTGTATGCTTAGAAATACCATTCTGAAGGTTTGAAGGAGCGAATATAGAAGCATAGTTCTATATTCCATTTTCTTGCAATGTAAGATCGTGACTTGTTGGACAGTTGAGCCATGCGCATGCTCTGACTGGAAGACACTGACGGAATTCACGCAGCCAGGTATGCTTTGTGTGGTGTCAGGTGATGCTAAGCTACTGACTTCAAATATTTCATGCTAAGACCTACTGTCGGCTGCAACGTAAGCTGGAATCAAGGTGCTGATGACTTCGATGCGATAGACAAGAAGCTTGTTTTCCATTTGTGTTGGTTTGTTGTTGACTGAGGTGTGTGCCATTGCCCGGCAGCAGAAGTCTGGGTCGGGGAAGAGCAGACCGAGGGCCGCCACATCTGGAAGCAGTGGGGGAGGAGGAATCGGCCTGCTACCGCCGCCACCAGGTGGCGTGAAGCTGCCTCCCCCCGCCTCCTCCCAGCTCAGCAGCGGACTCCGGCCGCCTCCGTCGAGTCCGGCCACAGCCCAGACGCCGGAGAGTGGTGGCGGAAACTCTTCGACACCCTCGCCCCCTTCTGCGCCCGTGGGTGGAGGAGCGGTGGGAAATCTGCTGGACCTTAGCCCACCCAAGGAAACTGCATCTTCTCTCCTGTCTGGCGATGGCCCTGCTGGCAATGTGGCACCGGCGGCATCGGCAGCAGCCACCTCTGCTGATCCATGGGGTGACTTTGCCAGTGCCCCCGCCGAGTAAGTCATGTTTCTGGCCCAAGACAATCTGCTTTAACGCGACAGCGTTTAGGGCCCCGTGTCGCAGAAAAGCCGGTGTCGTCGGCGGTGGCATTGGCCGTGAGCTTTTTCGAAAAATCCCCTCTTTGCTTGGCGTGCACATAACGCCATCAGACGGCACCCACTAAAACCTTCTCCTTGCAATGGACGCCACTGCCCCAACAGATCGCGCGTGATGGCAGCACCTTCCGCTCGTCTCGTTCGGGTGCAGTGGGGCCGTGCGGGGATTCAGGAATCGCACGGTGAGCGGCGAACTACGCAGCGCATGTCCAAGGCGCGTTCACCACGAAGCTTGCAGCTTGCTGCCTGTTCGTTAGGCGTGGAAGCTATGCTGGCGTTCATGGCATCGGGTTTGTTGAGAGGCCTTGTACAGGCTCCGAGCGATTTGTCCAACATGCTAGGCATCGCACCGAACGGGCGATGACGTTCCGTGACACGCTGCGTTTTCTGGCATGCTGTGACACGCTGTCGCATTCCACTCAAAGGTGAAGCTGAAGCATCCTCCAACTTTTTTTTATGTTCCGTGTATGGAACTTAAAAGTTTGCTTGAAAGACACGCATGAGAAGGCGTACAAATCAGAACTGGGTTGGTGGTGTTTGGAAATTGGGCTTTATTAGTGTGTCTTGAGGCACATTCTGCATATGTGTTAGAAAGGTGCAGTCAGTGTTGAATAATGACATCGCCAGGTTCTAGTAGTGCTGTAGGTTTTCACAATTTTAAGACTCCTGCTGCACTCATACCTTGACCCATGTCAGTCACTGTGACACCCTCTTCCATAATACGGCACAATCCTGTAATGATGAACGCTGCTACAGTTGCAATTCTGCCGCAACAAAGCGTTCGAGATTCCCCGCTAGTTGTACTTGCATTTCAGTGTGAAGTTACTGAGTCTAAGCTAGCTCCAAGGTGCTTTTGCCTTTTTATGATAAGCAGTGGCTAGCTCCAAGGTGCTCTTGCTGCTCCTTCAGTGCAGAGCATGTTCGGCCTAGCCACACTGAGCAAGTAGCGAGGAACTGTCCGCAGTCGCCCAGCGTGCTGGCAGGTAGCACTTCATTGCAGGAAGCGCGCAGCTGCTGTAGGTGCACTCTAGCCTTGATTCTGCGCTGCAGGCAGGCATCGCGAAAAGTTTGTTTTTATTTTCTGGTGAACCTACACACACTGCTGTGTAACTGGCGGTTCTAGGCAGAGTCTCAACGAAGCAGCATGTTCATACCATGCGGTGCAAAATTTCTTCGAAGAATAAGAGCAACTGCGTTTCTGCTGCAGAGCTTAATCATCGATTTCGAGGTGCATGTGGCCTCTATTTAACGCAGTGATGTAAGTGGAAGTGTGTGCCTTGTGAACGCCAAGAGCATGCGTGTTCTCAGTATGAACTCTCACAGGACGAAAACAAACTTTTGTAATGCGCTCAGAAAAAAAAAAAGCATTTTGATAGCCTGTGTAGCCCGGAGGGAGCACTATTAAATCAATACGTTCGTTGTTCCGAGATTTAAGATTTCTGAAGTGTCACAAAATTCGTGCCATGGTGCCGATTTCAAAATAGTGAAAGACCACTGCCTCTAGATTTTTGCTAACGAGAATTGTTCATGGAACTATCCTGTCCAATCTACGAGTGTTTCTGGTCCGATTTCATGGCAGCGAAGTTTCGCTTCATCGAAATTTTTAATGGGTCCCTTGAATTTCATTGTAGTGGGATTTGACTGTAGTGGCCAGCTAGAGCCAGATTACCAGTCCTGTATTAGTAGATGGTGCGTGGGCACTTGGTGCCATACAATGCAGTTCCCACACTTCTGTACGTAGTCCTGTCAGCTATGCTCATCCAGTATGCATTGTTTTTAGACAGTTAATGTTTTCCTTTGCCTCTACCCTCTTTAGATCTAGCCCCACCTCTCTACGAAAAAATATTTTTATTTCAGTAGCACTTGCAGTAAATTTTGTCCTCGTTTGTTTTACTATCTTATTAACATATAGGGGAGGACAGGTTGCATGCAATGCTGTTGTAATACTGAACTCTTAACCCTTTGAGGGTCGAATTATAAGCAAGCTAAGAGCAGCACCAATAAAGATAGAAATCAACTTTCGCCGCCTCTGCAAAACAGTGCCCACAAAGAGAAAGCACGTTTCGCGCGACTCCGTTGCGATCCCGCGGCGGAATCGAAACCGCGTAGGCGCGTTGCCACAGAGGGCGAGAATACCTCGCGAGCAACGGTGATAAGCAAGCTAAGAGCAGCGCCAATAAAGATAGAAATCAACTTCGGCAGCCCCTGCAAGATAGTGCTGACAAAAAGAAAACTCAAATTTCGAGCGACTCCGTTGCGATCACGCGGCGAAACCAAAACTACAAAAGGGGTGTTGCCGCAGTCTGTGCCGCCGCGCTAAAGCTAGACATAAGTTCTGCTTATCTCCGTAAGAAGGCAGCACAAAATTCAAACACTTCTTGTAAGTCCTAAGAGGTGGCAGCACCCCCCAGTGAGCACGCATTGTTCTTTTGGCGCAAAATTTCAAACGGAAGATCGAAACCGTACCCGTACGGCAAAGACCTTGCGGGACAGAAAACCGCCGCCGTACATATACGGCAAAAACCTTCAAAGGGCTAAGAGTTTTTTTTTTTTTTTTGCCTCCACAGACCAGCAGCAAACGGCGCAACATCACAACAGGCTCCGAGCCAAGGGGCCTGGATCCAGTTCTGAGTCATTCCAAGCTCTCCCGCAGAAGACTCCTAGTGAATAAGCAAGAAGATGCAGTTACACGAGGCACATTCCATTTTCCTCCCACTCTTGCTCTCCTCCCTGTGTCCTTCTTGCCCAACCTCTGTCCCCCAAGTGTTCAGCTGTGAAAGGAAAAAGAGAAAAAGCCCCAACACCTCATCCTGCTGTGGATGGCTGTTTTTTTGTACATAAGTTATAAATATTTATAATATATACGTGTGTACACACATGCGTGCTTAGATTTCGCTCTTCCTTAAAATCTAGACTTAGGAGTTATTTTCTTAAGCTTTTTGTCACAGAAAAAAAAAAAAAAAGATGTGATATGCACGGCGAGGCGCACTCTAGCCTGAATGGTGCAGCCTGTTGTTTTTATTATTTTCGTTCTTTTGTTTCTTTGGGATGAGGGGTTTTTGCATGTATAAGATTTCAGGCTCTTGTTGCCCCCTCGTGCTTATGGAAAAAAAAAAGGTGTCTCTGTACTTAGATAGGCGTGCTGCTCGTTAGAAGATGGAATTCCATGTTTGTGCCTGAATTAGGAGATATTGATGCTGTTGATGGGAAGGAAACGTGTTTTTTGCACAACTGTCGCACAAGTGGTGGCATGAATGCAAAAAGAAAGTAAAATGTTTGCAAATGAGCGTTTGGTGTCTTTACTTTCGACTTCAACAGACTCCTAAAAAAAAAAAGTCTCCGCCAAGATTAGGCTTGGTAAGCTGGAGCCGAGCGTATCAACAGCCAGACCTTGCAACAAGGTTGAAGGAGAGCTCAAATTACTTTGCTATGCCCTTGGGTACTATGTTATGCTTCAAGAGGAGTTTATTCCCTTCAGTGTATATATCGCTTCCTTATTATCCATAACACTATAATGAGGCTTTCTTGTTTGCATTAATGTTTTCTTTTCAAAAAATTAATGTTTTAAGGGCATAAAAATGCCGTAATTTCTTTTTCCGGTTCCTGTGCTGCTTATTTTCGAAACCAAGTACCATTTGGATTGCATACGCAATTTTTACGAGGAGTCCAAGAGTGCTTGTCGGAAGCATTTTCATGCGTTCCACTCGGCAAACCTCTTATGCAGCTGCAAAACTGCAAGAGAGCTGTCGTTGACCAGCTTGCATATATATACAGTACCAGCCATAGTACTATGAAGCAAGCTTCGGCAATTAAACTCTGGTCGCGCCTTACCTAACGAATTATGAAATACTTTACGTGTATGTTATCACATGCCGCTGGTGCACTTGAACATGAGTTCAAGAAACCATCATATCTTCTCTACGGAACAAGTGAAAATTTCCAACGGTGAAGCACGTTTCATTATATTTTGGCTGAACCTGTACGCATTATTTTATGGTCTTGTCAGTTTTTTTTCAGAGCCCTGAACAGATGCACATTTGTTGCTCTCAACCTTGCGCCAGGTAGTGCATAACTGCATCATAGCTATCAGAGGTATGCTTTGCTGGTTGCAGGATCACTCCCATCAGTTATCTCGGTAGGTCCGAGAATTTCTGGTGCAGAAACCTTCTAAAAATTCAATGCCCATTACTGACCGAGGGAATGCTCCATTCAGGACATGAAGAACTTTCTGACTACTGCTCCACCTTACAGGAGTGAATTCCCATTATGACCACTTCAGTAGTGGGTAGCAGTTGTACAGGTTCCCCAAAAGTAAAGCGGAGCACGCGAGCTGTGGCTGAAATGGGATAAACTGCATGCCAGCGCACTCTGTCAGTGGATTCCCAGCAGAAAGCGAAAGGGCGTCGGCCCTTCCGGCTGACCTCTTACGATGGTCTGATGCTCGCCTTATCGTCAGTTCGAACGAAGCCACGCTGCTACCATCACTGCTCGCCAGAAGCGCTTGCAATGCTTCAAGCAATGTTCCCCCGCATCGTGCAGGAAAGCTGGCCTTCGGCGGCGCTCGCTTTCTACTTCGTCAGAAATGCCACCATTTTCAGTCTGCGTGAGCGCCGTCACGCCTCACTCGGCGGCGAGTTGGTTGCGGTATCGAGTATAATTGCTTCCTCATCGGTTTCGCAGGCGCGTAATGAAAAAAGGAATAGCATGCTTATATTGACTGCGTGTCTTTTTGATATGAAGAGATGCTTAACGGCATAACAAGTGAGGTAATTGAAGACCCCTTGCTTCAATACAAATTGGCTTTCTTACTCTGGACGAAACATATTTACACAAATTTTCATGGAAAATAAGGTTGTCTCTGCTACATTCTTCCTCGATCGGTTATATTTTGAGCATCTATTCGTATCACAAAGACAACGCAGCCAATACTGCATGCTATTCTTTTTTCATGCGTTCCCTTGAGCTAAGCAAACTTTCGACAGCACTTGCCAATCAAACTCTCCGCTAACTTTAGCGCGAACCACGGCGCTCACGCAGACTGAATATGGTGGTGTTTCTAACAAAGCAGAAATCGAACGCCGCCGAAGGCCAGCTTTTCTGCACGATGCGGGGGAACATTGCTTGAAGCATTGCAAGCGCTTCTGGCGAGCAGTGATGGTAGCAGCGTGGCTTCGTTCGATCTGATGATAAGGCGAGCATCAGATCATCGTAATGGGTCAGCCGGAAGTGCCGATGCCCTTTCGCTTTCTGCTGCGCATCTGCTGACAGAGCGCGCTGGCATGCAGTTTATCCCATTTCGGCCACCGCTCGCGTGCTCCGCTTTACTTTTGGGGCACTTGTACACTTTTGATGGCATCCAGGTCATGTCCGCTTTGCAGGGCTGCTGCAGAACACAGAGCTCAATGACATGTAGCAAGTTTACAAGAATGCATGGTTCCTTTATGTCATGGCTTTACTCAAATTCAAGTGTGAATCGATAGCGTGGATGAGAAACATTTTTTGTGGGCAACGGTTAGCCATTCCTTTTAGTGCAATAGCTTAGTACTAAAGGTCTAAAACCCCCACTCACCAATTTCTGGCATCAAGACCTGCCCACCGTGGCAGGTGGAGTTTCAGTTAATGATTGCCAGACTGCACCAGGAGTAGTACGAAGACTCTCATAGACCTATGAATGCAAATTAGAGAATGTCCGTAAGACAGAGCGAAAGTGTCCCCTCCAGTTTTAGTGCACTAGAGCCAAGGCCCTCACTCACACATTTTGCCTGCTTGGCCTTGAAAACTGATCCTTGAACCGAACGGAAGTCCTAAAGCACCCGATTCGCATTTGGCCTAACCACATTACATCTTCGGTCATTTTTTTTTTTGTTTTTGCTGTAGCTACAGGTTGATGGTAGACCCACAGTGCAGGAGCTTCCCATTTATTTTATATTCTGAACCACAGTGTCAAAGCAAATGCATGGTTGATGGAACCAGGACTCATTAAAAGCGGCTTAAAAACCTAACTTTTATCCGTTTTTTGTAATGATGCAGTGAAGTAAACCAGAACTACCATGTTGAGCACATTTTTTTGTAATTTCATTTTCAATTTTAATACTGTACAGGTCTGTTCAAAGACACTAAGTGGGGCTACAAGCAAAAAATGGAACCAGAGACAAAAAGCAAACTCAAAAGAACAAAGTATGACTGTCATCTTGCAATACTAACAGGAACAAAATTGATGCAAGTTATATGCTTCAAAATTAGACATGGATGAGATGTGAAACAGAAGATCACTACAGTGTGCAATGGAACATTGCATGTGAACCTGAAGTTATTGCGCCAGCATTACAAAAACATGGCAGTTCGAAGCATTCATGACTGCAGTCTGATGCTGAGAACACACCCACAGAAAGCTTCGCGTGAATAATTTACAGACTGGCAAGGAGAGAAGAAAATGTGCTGAAACACACAAGTTATCACATTCGACAAAGAAGATGGCATCATGAACATCTGAGCACATGTATTCATTCAAAAAGACTAAAAACAGAAGTACTGTTGGGGACAGAAACGTTATACTCCACGCGGCGAGAGCCGGAGCAACGGTAAACTGCGGCATTTTGGCGAGATAAAGCACAAAACATCGAAACGAGCCAAGCGGCATGCCTGCTGATAATAAAGGTCACGTATTGGCTGTCTCGATCCCACATGCTGCCTGTAGATGGCGTTGCAACGCAGTTTTTCATTGCTCTGGCTCCCGCCGCGTAGAGTATAGAGTACATTAAGTAGAATTTTCTTAGCCCCCATCTACCCTGCAGTTGAAAAATTTGTTGCACTTGGTGATCATGAGGCATCATCCCAGAAATGCACTCCCACAAAGACTTATTAATATCGGTTACAGCATCTGCAGTCAGGTAGTTACGCCACGCTTCTCCCGGAGTTTGAATTACGGAAGAATCACGATCTCAATATGGTCACAAAACAATCACAAATCCCCACTCCCATTGGTTGGCACTGATCGGTGGACATATCAGCCAATAGGAGCGGGGCTAATGGATACTTGTGAAAGGTTTGTGATTTGGTCGTTCCGGAATTCGGCCTCGTCCTTATTATGGACAAGCATGACGGCGCATCAAAAAATTTGTCATGTATCCCATCTGCATCATGGTAGGTGCATACCTGCGCCTGTCACCTGGACACAGAAAGTCACAATAGTGCGTTGAGCTATGCTAAAGCATAAATATCACAAAATAGCTGTAGATTACAGTAACACATGAGCAGAGAATTTAGAATGTGTGTATAGCGTCGCTCTTTGCAAGAATGAGTGCACAGGCAAGTGTGATGTGTATAAAGCACAAACACAAAACAGAAACAAACGAAAGAAATTAAAAAATGACAACATGAAGGCTTACAAATAAACACAAACGAAGCGGAATTTTGCAATTCAGATTTTAACACTCTAGTGAAAAAGTAGAGTGCAGGTGATCCAATGTCATGGAAGCACATCACCCATCAATCATCTTCATGAGATGATCACTCAGGAAGATCAACTGATTAAATTATTTGGGCTACCAGCATCGAAAGAAAGGAGACTGAATTTTGTCCAGACGGAGCACAAGTGGGCTCTGGCTTTTAAATTTTACTGTTTTTTGTGACACGTCTACGTCTGATATTTGGAAAAAAACTATTGTAACTACCCACACTTATCCTCTTTGTTCAAAAATTTGATCAGGGGCCTTTTAATGAACACGGAATACAAACAATACCCGATTCCTATGTATAAACAAAAGTGGGAGTTTGAGGCCTCATGAAAATGAAACAAATATGTATATAAAGCTTATAACGCAATCTCTGCCCGTTCAGCCTAACTATAAGCCGAGGGCTTGGAGAAAAATGAAGACGGCCCGTAAAAATAGGGGGCAACAGATATGGCAATATTGTTGCGACTACTCAACGCCTCCGATTGGTTGAGCTACTTGCACCCGAGTCGGCCATACTGATGAATGAAGCGAAGCTCAGAATAGGTGCAAAGTGGTGTGTGTGTTGTGCAATGAACACTACGATGACGAATATACCGGATGTCCCAGCTAAATGTAACCAAACTTTTAAAAAAGGCGCAGTGTCCTAGTCCAGTGAAACCAACTCAGGGTTGTTCATAGTCGCGTGGCCTAGTCTTGAGTATTTTTTTCGCTCTTCAAAGTTATTTAGTTAAGTTTAATTAGCTAACTTTTTAATTATTAACTTCAGGAAGAAAGTGTCAATGCAAAAGTTTTAGATCGCCTCGAAAAACCGCTAGTAGTGACGTTTCCGTCAAGTTACGATTTACGTAGCTTCATTTATTGGCCTTAAAAGAAAGTTGTCACGTGACCAGCTGCTCGCTCACTTCTCTGCCCCAAAGTGCACCCAAAGTCTCATCGAGGAGAGGACTTCAGAAAAAATGGATTTTATTCTTTAAGGCGCGTCTCGGGACGTTGAAGTGGCACAGTTGTCATGTGGAAGCTTTTTCTTAATGTGCGGGTTATGGTTAAAGGCCGGTAAAAAAACTACTTTACGTAAATATTACTTTGCTGCAAATGTCTCAGTAAGCTGTTTCTCAAAGCGATCTACAACTTTTCCATTGGCACTTTGTTCCTCAAGTCAATAATTAAAAAGTTAGTTAATTAAGCTTAACTAATTAGTCAACCTTGAAGAACGAAAAAAATACTGCAGACTAGGTCACGCGACTCTAAACAACCCTCATTTGGTTTCAGATGGCTAGGCCACCCCGTGTTTTTTAAAAGCTTGGTTACATTTAGCTGGGACACCTGGTATATAGTGCTGGTCAAATGTATTAATGAACAAGCATAACTGTAGAGAGCTGTGTTAACATATCAGTAATGTTTGTTGCTGGGCTAGTTGGGTATGCATGTTACACTTCAAGAAATGGCGCCTGTATCATCGCCCTGTCTCGTCCTTTCAACAGCTTCTTCTTATCTCAGTGATTATCTTTACAATAGAACGCAACGAAACTCTCCCAATTAATATGCAATACGAGTGGTGGTCACGCAGTCAACCAGAACACTGAAAAGTGTACAAAAAAAACAAATCATAGAAAAAAAAACTGAACTGGAATACATAGCGCTGCTGAATAAAAGCCATCCTAACAGGTACACTAGTTTTGAATGAAATTTAGAAATGATGGTTTCAATGCACAGTGCTGATGTTTCAGCAGCTGAAGACAATATTCAAAGATGATGCTGAAGTATGCCTTTCTGTACCAAACTGTGTTTTCTATGTATAGCCATGCACACCTGACATATATTTGGCTTCTGTCACCAAATGGCAAGTTTTGCCATTTAAAATGACAAAACTGAGGTGAGGCGTTTAAAATAGAATAATAATTCTCCATACTGTTTCCCTGCACTGTTTCAAACTCTTTTATGGGCAATAACTTTCAAGCTGCGAGATGGGGCCTCGATACAAATGAACCTAAAGAGCATTTCATTTGCCAACTCAAAAAGGTAACGAACACTAGTCTTATCTTAAAACCAAAGTAGATTCTTTTTTCATGGAAAGATGCTGCTGTTCTTGCAGTTTTTGAGGAAAGGTCTTTGCAAGAACTTTATATCATATCAGCACTGGATTCATTTCCACATCACACACTAATGACACAATAAACAAAGCAGTTCATGGCCCACATAAAGGGTGATAACTGTTACCACATTGGTAACAACAACAAGCACAGGTGCCATGTGTAACCAAATAAGTTATGCAGGAGCGTATTGACTTGCACCATAAGCTATAAGTGAAGAAAAGAATGAGTGATTTTAAAAGACGTTTGCTTTACATGCATGGCAACCTTTTGCTTTTCACATATGGTATCAAACCTTGGCTTGGGGTAGCACATCTTAGGCATGTGAACTTACTTGAATCACAACAAAATCAGCACGGTTCAACTTGTCTCCAAAAAAGTAAGGTCACAGTGAGGTGTGTCATAGCCAAAGAAAATTAATACCAAGTGCCATTTCATTTTCCCCTCTTTTTTAAACTGTACGCTGAGATTATGCAAGTGAAACATTGCAAATGACATTGATGTGACAAGCCTACGGTGAACACAAAGGTAATCCTCAAGCAAGCGAACCTGCCTCCAGTGTTTTGAGCATAACGCTGAGGTTTTCTTGACTATCGCCAGTTCAGGTAACCCAAGATGCTTATATAAACATATACAGAGTGCAACATGACACAATTGAGAGTCATTAATGTAATGTTTCCTATATGTCCTTTGTTATTTTCAGCAGTATTCAAAAGCCGCCGCGGTGGCTCAGTGGTTATGGTGCTCGGCTGCTGACCCGAAAGATGCGGGTTCGATCCTGGCCGCGGCGGTTGAATTTCTTTGAAGGGGAAATTCTAGAGGCCAGTGTACTGTGCGATGTCAGTGCACGTTAAAGAACCCCAGGTGGTCGAAATTTCCGGAGCCCTCCACTACGGCGTCTCTCATAGCCTTAGTCGCTTTGGGACGTTAAACCCCATAAACCAAACCAAAAATCCCGAAAGCTGTCGCATGTTCTTAAGGAGAACAAAACTCATTAAATCAGAAAATTATATACCAAACAACTAATTACACAGCATGGGAAGTGGTTGGAACAAAAGTTCTGCTCGTAGACACAGATAACTGTTGTGCATTAAAAAGAGAACTGACACAACTTCAAGTGCGTATCTGAATAGCCAGACCATTTGTACAGTCCCCTTTTCATGACCGAGGATCAGATAATTTGAGTCAGTAATGATTAATCTACTGCAGTTTTTTAATACATCTACAACTAAAATGTTAGCTGATTTGAACCAGTGATTTGAAAACACTTGGTTAATAGTGGCTGACAGAATAATGAACGGATGCTACTTAACATTTTTGACATTTGTACTCACAAAGTAAACTGAAAACTTAACAATACACAGGACAAATGTGATATTTTTAGACAGATGCTATTACAGATGGCTTAATAATCTGTACTAGAACCAGACAAAAATTTGTTCAAATAAGGCAGAGTTTGAATTAAGACGAATCTTCTTATGCACGTGATGAACAAAGCATCAGTTTAAATAAACAGGAAGTTTGAAATAATGACATTCCACTGTACTATTGTTCTAGCAGACATTCACACTCATTCTTGTAGATAAAAGAACCAACAGCTTGAAACTTTCGGTGCAAGGGGCACTTTCAGTGTCAGAGTACCCATGCCGCAAGGCGGCTACCATATGTTGTGCTTAATATCGCAGCCATATTTCGAGCAACTTGGCGCACCTTGGTACCACACTAACTCTTTGGTACTGGTTATGGCTGTGGCATGTCACATGCCATGTGCAATGTAGTACCGGTCGTCGGCAAGAAGGAGTGTTAGCAGTCTTAATAAAGGGCTAGCACAGATCACCGACTCAGGTCCTATCAGAGGGTGTGTTGCCAGTGCTTAGTCCGGTGCCTTAAAGACGCATCCGTCATGTTGCGGATGCAGCATGCGGACGGCGGGACGTTCCAGTTGTATTCGTAGGTCAGCCTTGAGCGCACCTCCCTGTCACACAACACCCCGTAACGCTTGAGGGTTTTATACTTTTTGTACATCATTGCTGCTGTCTGCTTGTGAGTGACAAGGTACGAGTTGAAGCAGCCACGGGAGCGGTACTCGGTGTCAAAGCGTCGATCATGCCGGCGGTCCATCTTGAGCGGTGCCACCCACACGCCCACCGAAACGTCTTCACTGAAATACTTGTCAAAGTAGAAACCAAAATGACTTATAAAATTTACTGTCCTGTTAGACAACACGTAGCCACCGCCCCGTGCATAAGGCAGGTAATACCCGTCTCGCAGATGCCACGCAGGTTCGGCCCACTTCCCAGACTTGAAGACAGGTGCATTTCCGGAGAAGAAACCCCAGTAGAGATCCCTGTCCGGCCTGTCTCTCTTCCAAGTCGCCAGGTCGTCGGCAATGGCGTCAAGTCTGGCGAACGAATCGTCATCGAGCTTTAGCAAGTAGTCGAAAGAATACTCGTCGGTAATCCAGTCAAAGGAAGTAAGTAGTTTGTCTGTCAACTCATCGTATGAGTCAAAATTGTATGGAAACACAACCATATCGTTGAATTCACGCGATTCTTCCTCGAGGGCATCGCGCCACTCAAACGGCACGGTCAGTGCGCCTACGAAGAATTTGTAAACGATGCGGTGGTTTGACGCGGCTGCTAGCTTCAACCATGTCTGGCGCGCTGCGTTGCGCAGATGCTTAGTCTTGTGGGAAGACAGTATTGCCACAAACAGAAATGCTTTGCCACCTCTGCTGTTCCTATCGTTGGCATTACCACGGTTCTCCGTGCGGTAGAGTACTGAAATGTAATAGTTAAACCAGATGGCGAAAATAAAGCCAAGCACGAACCACATCCCCGCCAGTAGGCAGTCACGAATCTTCGGTTCAAAATCGTCAAGACTGCGCATCTGCCGCCGGCCCATAGCGATGCTGAAATTTGTACGATGAGAACAGTAAGTTACGCTACGAGTTGGTCCGTTGGACACACCACTTCAAACTTTTTCGCTCGCGCCAGTTGCTTATCACACAGACACTTTCGCTACACTGAAAGTCACCTGTGCGAATGCCTGAGTTGGCGTATTTGCCATCGTACGAAAAGTTTTCGTCGGAAAGGCACGTTCACCAATAACCTCCTTGACGTGCACCCACCAACCTCAGTTGATTACATACACACGTAAACATTTTGTATCCGAGATAACCGTCCTTAGAGATGTCACGCACACCCACAATTGCTAGAAAAGTTGCCGACACCACCCGTACAGACGCATGAACTAGTACTAGTGCGGACCAAGGTACGGACAGTACGGATGGCCGGATAGTACGAAAAAGGACGAACGTGCAGACTCGGGATCATGGCTCGGGATCACCGTGCTCGGGATGCATGCCCCGCGCGCCGCGGCACCGCGGCTATGCCCGCGGCTTCTTCTTTGACTTTAACCAAGCAATCCAATCGCCTAAGATGAATCTATATAATTTTACAATTATTACAATTTTGAAACATGCAAAATAATATAGAAGGAAGAAAAGGCGTTTTTTGTCATGCGCTGAAAGTAACCGCAGAAAAACCCAGAAAAAGAGTCTTGTGCATATCATCATCATCGCCAACAGACGTCAAAGGCGCTCAAATTCGGTCGTCGCTAAAGCCACGTTGCCTCGCCGATCGTCTAGGCAACAATCAAAACGAAATCCTCTGAAACGGCAGAAGAGGCAGCTTTAGCCCTCGCCCTAGCGCATACCAAATTGAGAGCGTCATTCTCAGTGACCCCAAAATGGCTATCAATAATTTCGCTGGCTCTCTGAATTTCACGAAGGACTCCATGATCACATATCATGATCTCACCAATCATTTCAAACTAGAGAGGAGAACTTTACCCCCCACCGAACAAAAGCCTGACTAAAGAACAAGAGGTGACGTGCGTCGTGTACGGACGAGATCGATAGGCACACCATCACTCCTCGCGCACATTTATCCTGACCTATATATACAACCCCAACTGTAAACGCTGTGGCCAACGAGCCAACTACGATGATATCCTATGGGATTGCAAAACAGAGCCACCTCCAGGTACCGCTCCTTCTCTCGAGCGGTGGGAGACCGTGCTGGCTAGCTCTGACTTTGGAACGCAAGTTCTGGCGGTGGAGTGGGCTGAGAAAGCTGTCAAGGGTTATGTTCGACCACTTAACGCGACATCTTAGCACCAAGCTCTTTCCGACGAATAAAATGTTTTAGAATCATGCTTTCGAGGCACAGCAACATTCGAGCACATCAGCTCGTTCAGCATAAAAACTGGTCGAGGAAACGAGAGCTACAACTGCCTCACTCTGGGTGGGCACCTCAAGCGCGCCATGTCTGACAGAGTTGTCCTCCAGACACTGCACAGCATACGGATGTCTTCTGTATCTCGCTTCCCTCGAAACGCAGCCCTAGTTCCGCGGTGGTGCTGCGAACGAGCAACATCAGTTTGCAGCTTAGCACTGGCTGCTTCCAAAACGGATAGTCAGGTGCAGGCCTAGTCGTATGCTAACCTTGGCGTCGCCATCAAATTGCAGCCAGCTGCGTGCTGTCGACATCAACGGCCGCCAAAATCTCGAACCACATGAAGAATTTTCAAGCAACAAATTGCAATAATTGTTGCCATGAACCAGCCCAAGAAAATCGCTGTTTTGCATGTAGAAAAAGAGTCGTTGCATGTAAATGCCCCGATGTTTTACAAATATGAGCCGAAATGCTGCTCGCGGGGCTCGACTTGGCCGCTTAGGTTTACAGTTCTGATGCCACGAAGTTACCCACTTCCTCTATTCAAGAATGAACAGTCATCATTTCATTTAAACTATGGTCAAACCTTCTCCGACCTACACATGCGTGCCTCCATATTGCTTCATTACAGCTGCACATCCAATTCCGAGAGTGCAAGTGAACCAAGAACTCGTGCTACAGTACGCCGGCACTTTTGCAAAATGAAGATGAGAGTGCAACATGCACGTGCTGCACCGGCAAAAGAAGGCAAAAGTGCTGCACTCCTTGAACTGGTGCAGTAAGTGTAGTCAAATCAAAGAGACCTTAGCATTGCATGGAGGAGGAGGTTTTGACGAGATGGAACATGCATCTATTCCTGCAATAGTCTCTTGCAGCAGTGCAGAATGGGCTCAGAGTGCTATTTAAAACATGTTCATTCATTCGCAAGCTTGGCGAGAAATCCAGCCCCTTTCCCAACATGGTTTGTACGCATGTTTGCGCTGCGTGTCACCAGAAGTTTGTGAATGTGATTATATTGTTTATCTACAGACGTGAAATCTGTTTCAGAATTCCCTCACCAAAAGCAAAGCTTGCAGTTTTCTCCAACACTGCTTACCACCCACATTACAGGAGGGCATATGCAGCAAGTGCAAAGAATTCCTTCAAAGTGCTACTCTACTAGTGTATTGGGCAACATTTGTACCAGAATTTGAGCAATTTCTGTTCGACATTGCTTTCTAAATGTCACTCCACAACACAGAACTAAACTGCAGTGATTTCTCAGAAGAAACAGCGTCCGGTGAGAAGTGCATTGGACATAAAGGTGGAGTCCACTACTCTGCCACCTTAACCTTTCATTCGCACATATTTTGTAGAGTGTCACAATCACTTTGCTATAGCAGTGCAGTGTGATCTGAAAATTTTTGCAATATTTGCGCATTTCTCACCTTGGAAGCCAAGTAGACCAAGCTGCATGATGAGTGCTGTACATGGCAAACATTTTTCCCTTACATTCTGTTGTTTAAGTGTATCATACTAATACACTCTTTGTGAGATGGATTTACCTCAAATTACCGGTGATTAGACTTCAATGCAGCACAATTACTTTCCAGCTGTAAGGGACCATTACTGCAAATACCATTGCTATACTCTGGGACAACTTTTCTTGGCAATGCACTAGAGGGAAGGCAGCTTAAATTAAGGACAACGCAGCGAGCTATGGAAAGAAAAGTGATAGGTGTGATGTCAAGAGATCGAAAGCGGGCGGAGTGGGTGAGAGAACAAACGCGTGTTAAAGATATCCTAGTTGAAATCAAGAGGAAGAAGTGGGCTTGGCAGGGCATGTAATGCGAAGGCAAGATAACCGCTTGTCCTTAAGGGTAGCGGAGTGGATTCCAAGGGAAGGCAAGCGTAGCAGGGGGCGGCAGAAAATTAGGTGGGCGGATGAGATTAAAAAGTTTGCGGGAATATGGTGGCCGCGGCTGGCGAAGGACAGGGTTAATTGGAGAGACATGGGAGAGGCCTTTGCCCTGCATGGGCGTAGTCAGGCTGATGATGATGAACAACCCATTCCCCAGGGAATGGGACAACAGCTTGTCTCCTTCCCTTTCCTGCCTACCTCTGCAGCATTGGCAAGAAAAGTTGTCCGCGAGTATAGTATGGCTGCAGGACCAACAAACTGGGGCATCCTGGAGAAAGCAAGCAGTTGTGATTTCAAAATTCCCATACAACTGGTAATGTACACTGTATTTGTCGGTTCTACTGATGATGACCAATCTCTGCCACCGCGCTGCCACAGCCAGTCCAGGGATTACGCAGTCACGGTGGCAGATACAGCCATAAAAGTAAAGTGAGGCAATAGTGGACCAAGTCTGCATGGCTTCTGCCCTAATGCATAGGTTCAGTGCCCTCAGCCACACCAAGCAGTGCTCAGGAAACAGGGCTGTGCTTGGGACCAGTCACGTTGCATTTTATTCGCTAATTAAATCCAGAAGGCACATTTGACAATATTTTGGCAAGGCCACAAGTCAATATACGCAGCACTAAACATGGCACATTAGGAACGATATATCCTGGAGGAACGAGTATTCTCCCAATCTTACATTACGAAGTGACTAAGAACTCATACTATGCTATGAATGCTGCCCGAGTAAAATATGAGACAGATAAACTTCAACGCTTGTTGACATAGTCCTTTCCAGCTCCTCAGAATTTCACACAGACTAGTAAAAGTACTTTGCAGTGCACCATATGCAACCTGATGCATGGGATACAAATCATTTACACATATCAAGCCACAGAAGATTAAATGTTGCAACATGCTATTGGTACATAATAGGCAACAAATGCTTCAGTCTCTGGGGCCAAACGAGACACTGAGGCTGGATTGCATACGGCTTTATCAGCATTCTAGCAGCTTTTCAAAATGTGCAATGACGAACGCAGTTTGTCTTCAATCAAAACCTTTTTTTTTTGTTTTGATGAAACTACCTCGTCAATTATAATCTGGCACATTTAACAGGCTTTTGTAATGAACTGAGCATGCTGAACAGCTTTGAAATTACTGTCGAGCCCAATTATAACGAACAATTGCTTAACACGAACGAGGGCGGTGCTATCGTCAAAATATCTAATAGGGCAATGGTATCGCATCTCAGATAAAATGAACAAGTAAGGCTGTACAGCACGGTTACAGGGAACGAGGAGGTTCTGTAAACTGGGCCCTGGAGTCGAAATTCCCAGTCCAGCGGAGAGAGATGAACCCCCTCCTCAATTTTCTAAGGAAATAACGTGACCCCCTAGAAAGCAAAAAAAGATCGGTTGTATAAAGTGCAGACAAAACTTTTTGACAGATACGGTCGTCAAAAACTCAATGGCAAAGACCTGCAGTCATTGTATGTCTTCTGGAAGACTAGCAAGGCACAGTAATTTCATAGCTACGTTCTCGTGCAAACGACATAGAAGACTGGGTGATGCGTGACTTTTGTTTTCAACAGGTGTGCCGCTAGGCTTAAATTTAGAGGGGAATAGGGATGAGAGGCAGCTTGTTTGCTGAATGGCTTAAAAAAAAAAATAGGAAGGTTCGATTCTTGCTCAACAACCGCGCAGTGCACAATGTGCTGTCTTCTCTAACTGCGATGGTCACGCTCTTCTACCACCGAAGACCACTAGCCAGGCCTGCCATAGAGATCGGAATAAATCAAGTGCTCGATGTGTCCTATTGGCACCACGTCGCCAGTGCATACTGATAGCGATCGACTGACCAGACGCCAACGGTCCATTTCGCGTGACTCTGTTCCCCAAGTTTGTGTGGATGGAAATGACTGCTGAGTGCATCAAGAACTGCTTCCGTCAGTCAGAGTTTATAATCCCAGGAACCGTGGCGGACGCTGTCGAACACCCACATTATCGGATACATGTAGATTTGCGGCAACGCGTTGTCGATACGCAGCTAGCCCGGCATGTCGTCTGGGATGACTTTATTGGTGCATGCAGATGATGACGGTGACATCGGAGAGCCATTCACTGACGAAAATATTAGTGTGCTTACTACGAGCACTGTCCCATTGTCACGAGTATGATGAAGACAATGACAAGATGGCTGACCTGCTGCCAGCTGCCATGGAAGCTTCCACCGTGATCAGTTACATCG
The DNA here is from genome assembly GCF_055824585.1 of Amblyomma mixtum. NCBI lineage: Eukaryota > Metazoa > Arthropoda > Arachnida > Ixodida > Ixodidae > Amblyomma > Amblyomma mixtum. Next base: position 260,439,340 of record NC_143013.1, read on the forward strand.
CGTCCCTGTAGCAGTGCTATCGGGGAGGGGCATGTGACTGCTTTAGAGAGCTTGGAAAGCCCCATAATATGGTCACTTTGAATAAACAGATGCGCATAATAGACTTAATCTGTCCGACTTTGTATTTTTGGCTGTAACATGGAAAGTCCACTTAAAACGAGCCTCGGATACAAAGAATGCAATCTGTGTGAACGCCAGGTTCATTGTAAGTGGGCTTGACTGTACCACTAAATGCAACAGATGGTGAACACATGGTGGTGTCTCCCATTCCATATGCCTCACAGCTGATTAGACTACGGATGATGAGTAGGTATTGCAGTTAACTTGAATCTTGGGGCACAGTTAACCACTACCAACTGCTATGCCCACATGGAGTATTTCACATCCGCTGTCTGGGCTGTAGACATCCAGAATGTGGGTGCACACTCCTCAAGATCCAAGCCGCAGAGAAGGCACGAGAGGTCCCTCTGCCCATAAGGTCTCATAAGCCACGGCCACTTTGCTTAGGCATCGATATATCACTGATATTGCGAATGCAGCACTGGGATGGGCGAGCCTCGCGGTCGTACACGTACGACATCCTAAACTGCACCTCCTCGCGGCAGAGGACGCCGTCTTGCTCCAGGCTCTGGTACTTGTCTTCCATCATGGACTTGGTCTGCTTGTGCGTGACCAGGTACGAGTTAAAACAGCCCCGGGACTCGTTTTCGGTGTCAAATCGCCTGTCGTGGGTACTATTCAGGTGCCACGGAGCCAGCCAGACGCCCACCGAGACGTCGTCGTTGGCGTACAACTGCAGGCGCTCCCAGCTGTAATGAAAGTATTGCACGAGCGCCCACGACAGGACGTACCCGCCTCCGCACGCGTAGGGCAGGTACCGGTCGCTAAGGTACCACGTTGGCTCGGCCCATGGGCCGCTATGCGCCACTGGCGCGTGACCCGCGAAGAAACCCCAGTAGAGAAGCCTATCGTATAGAAACATGGTTTTGAAGGCTTTATCTTTGAGCACCAGCTCTGAGACAATGGCGTCCAGCCTCGCGAAAGAGTCGTCATTGAGCTTGAGCACGTATCGGGACCAGAAATTGGCCACCAGCCAGACGAACGCCTGCAACACTTTGTACGTCCGGCCGCTGTAGGCGTCGGGGACGTGTTCTAGGAGCACTAAGTCGCGATTTACAGCGGCTTCTTGTTCTAAGGCGGCCCGCCGGTCACCTGATACGCCGAGACAGCCCACAAAGAAACGGTGAACTACCCGTTCACCAGACTTGAGTCCCAGCTTGAGCCACGTGCGACGTGCAGCGTAGCGTAGCGCTTCGTTTTCTTGCGACGACAGCACAACCACGAAGAGGAAAGCGCGTGCCGAGGGATCTTTACCGCGACCGTCGACATCGATACTGAAGTGGTCGCCTATCACAGTCTCTTCCATCGTTTCCAGCTGTGCGGGAAGGCTAAACCACATCAGCCAACCGCAGGCAAACCCAAAGATAAAGCAAAGTGCCCAAGACAGCCTGAAGCACCGGCCAACACGCCTTTTTGAACATATCCGAGTAGACGTCATGATCGTGCGCTGCGACAGCAGTCCGTGCCACTGTCCCGTTAAGAGGAATTCGTATGAGACACTTTGGTCACAAAAGAATTATGCGGCTTAAAAGCATTAATGTCCACAAAATCGATCCTACCACAGCAGTTTTGCAGCACGTTGAAAGCACCGTGTTTGAGAACATTTTCGCCCAACCCAGATTCGAATCCCTCTCGCCGATTCAGCCAATCGGCGACCATTCCGCCGATGGCGCTAAGTGCGGAGGGCGTATTCAGAGGAAGGTGATCCTCGTTGCGATTGGCCAACCGAGAACAGACGTCACTGCTCTACTCTACGTCACTCTGTGGGGACTTTTGGGGAACACTGCGCTTCAACCGACAGGGAAAATCTCAACTCTTCGTGAAAATCCTTGCTCACTATCCCGAGGTATCCCAAGGTGCATTTCTTGCTCGCTTGTTTATTTTTTTGCCTTGAGCATGGAGACGGACATGTGCGATGGCGTTGCTTCAGCGGTTTGCGACAAGGCGTTCTTCAATACTAGTAATTTAAAAACACCCATCAAGGATATTCATGGGGAAGGACGCAGTTGTTGCTGCGACGCGTCTTTTCTTTTTCTCTTTCCTCTGATCTCTCCTCTATCTGCACGCGGCAGCGGTGGTGGCTCGGCTCCAGCCAGAAGGCACGGCCGTTCTTGTGCGACTTACGTCCGAAGCATTTTGTCGCCCTTCGTGACCTGCGACGGCACCACAACTTCGAGGAAGAGGTGGAGAATCCAGTCTTCGACTCTAATAATAAAGGTAAGAAACGAAGTCTATAACTGTTGCATGCACGCACGCAGTGATCAAAGCAATAAAGGGCCAAAGCGGGATGCAGTCGCGCGCTTAGATTACCGATTGAAAAGTTGCAGTTTATTGACTTTTCGAGTGCGCGCATTTTAAGTTTGTAAACACAAAGCGCGTTCTTTTTTTTTATTTACGGGCTTACACTCACCTGGGGAAACTTGCACGTGGTTTTGTGCACGAAAACTTAGCGATGACATGCACGTTTTTAAAGGAACCATGAAGATTTCAATGGGCTTAGTCTAGTGCGACAGATCTGCAGAGGTAGCCTTTGCGGGCATTCGAGTGAAATGTGCAACGTAAGGTACTATAACCTTTGAAAGCCATGACTTGTCATAGTCATTTTGCACTTATTTGTAATGTAAGGTATAGTTTGTACAAAGTTTAGGTAGTCATAGTTTTGACTCCTAGTAATTCTGAAGTGTAGCATGACTCAGCACTTTACTAGTAACATAAGGTGTGCAGAGTTTGTACAAAGTTGCGTAGTCATGCCTTGCACTCATGACTCATCATTCTGCAACATAGCATGACTGTGCACTTTAATGCTTTGGCATTCTCGCTGGTAAGCAGTCTTATGTGTGTCTGCAGAATTTTTTTTTGGTGTCCTAGCTCCTCCATAAGCAAAGTGACAAGCAGTGCACTCTCTTTCATATTTAAAGTGGAAAAAAACTGCAGGAAAAAAACTGGTCCTTGGAGCAGACTCGCTGCTACAGGCCTTGCTTATGCTTTGTTGCAGGCACCTGCAATGTCTCGACAGGACACACAACATTGTCGCGGCATGCACCAGCTTAGCAGTGCTGAAGCCATGGCAATCGCAACACGCAGAAGTGTGTAGGAAGAATGCCCAGCATTGTTCTGCCTTTAGAAGTCAACAGCGCTGACCTGAATTTGTGGTCAAAGGACAGGGCCATGTAAAAGGTTGCTGTGCAGGAATGAGTTTTTGCAGGATGTAGTAAAATTGAAATACTTCCATGTAACAGTCCGTGTAATAACTTAACCTGAACTTAATAATTTTCTCCAAAAATTGTTCCCCATGCACTATAGCAGGAAAAAACAGTAAGCGAATGACTGATAAATTTTTAACAATAAAAAAGCTGGGAAATGCAGTTCTGCACTGCAGTTAAAAGGCTAAAAATGTGAAGCTAAATCTGTGATTGTCATGCGCACTTGGCAGAGGCAGAGCGCCAGTAGTAGTGCGAGAGTACTGCATATGTGCCCACTCCATAGCACATGCATTTTTCATTAGTGTATGTAAAAAGTACAAACTTTAATTTGGCCTTGCTTTTCAAAAAATGAAAGTAGTGTGATACACAAAAAATTGACAGAGAAGTTTTGCCGAAATTTTATAAACGTGCAAAAGCAGAATTTCATGAACGTTGCCTTGTCTTGTTACTTTACTGTTGGCTTTCTAAGGATGCCTTATGCCGTTATTCATCTGCTATCATTGTGTACACGTTTTTATCAAAATGGAGCCCACCTTTGTTCACGCCTCAATTTTTAAAAATTTCATATTAGTCATGAGTTGTTGTTGTTGTGTTGGATTTATTGGCGCATAAGCTTTAGTCATGAGTGGTCATGGACTTAACATCATATGTTGGCATCGTGTCGTAACTATGTTACAATTCTGCTATGAGGCTGTGGTTGCTATGTCGCCGTTGCTATGCTCTTGGCACAAACCCACATACATCGCAGGATCTTGCTCGGGGTTTACCGTTCGGAATTGTGCTTTCACACTAATAATTAACTAAGACTATGTGGAGTGCTTAGTTATGTTTACAATCTTTCCATTTCAGGATTTTGCGCCTGGAAAGACAGAGAAGAAAGCAAAACTTGCTGCCATTTTACAGCTTCTACAGGAAAGAAGGAATGTGCACCAAGGGTTTTTAAACGCTACCTGCACTGCCACCGTTCCGGCTCGTACGAAGAGCTTCCTATAGAACAGCGCCAAAGGCAGGAAAAGGGGCAAGGAAGCTGCAAAATCGACAAACACTGCTTTGCTACTCTAGAGGTCATGGAGAAAGAGGGCAAGGTATATGTAGTGTTTCAAAAGAAACACTACGGACACTTCAATGAGGCCTGCCACCAAAGGCTGTCCCAGGATGATGCCAGAGTGCTTGCAGGTTAGCCACTCCTCTTGTACAAAGCATTTGTGCATGCTGTGTTGACTGTACCGGAATGTGAAAACGTTTAGAAGCTACACTCCACCAACCTTTCATAAATGGGAGACGAAAGTGCAATAGAAATGTATTTTAGGGGGAAGATATTGCTCATTAACTCGAGTGATCATTTCAATGATTTTTATTATTCTGCGATGCATCTATGGCACAAAAGAGGTGGGACAACACGAAAATGCCTATTGTAAAGTGGGAGAAGGCATGTCCCACAAAACGAGGGGGCGGAAGAAGTTATAGTAAGGCACAGCTTAAGAACCCAGCGGCCAATGCCCCTCAAAGGAAGCCTGCCATCCAATGGCGTCGACCGATTCTCATGATGTCATGGTTAATCCTAGGGGGTAGCATTGCAGGAGGGTGGCAGGTGAAAGGGGATTAGTTATGGCTTTAACTGGATTAACTGATGAAAATCAGCTGACGCCATTGACTGGGGGGTCTTCTTTAAGGGCCATCTGCCACTTCGTTCGCGAGTTGTATCTGACTGTAGTGCAATTCACTTGAGCCTACTTGGTCGCATCGAAGGGTGAAAAACAATTGATCCACGGCACATCGCTTGCACAGCACAGTCTGTACGAACTTCATGCCGTTTAGTTTAGAAATGCTTTGTGGAAGGGGTCCAGTCTTTCGAACTGAACATAATTAGGAATGTCATCTAGCACTGAACTACTCCAATGTCTGTTCTTTTGTTTTTCTGCTGGTTTCATTGACTATCCTAGGTCTGTCGCTCAATTGGCTGACGTTGAAACTTCATCCGTAAAAAGTCGGCTTGAGCTCCATGAAACGTGTCTTGAATGACTGACAGTTGCACTTGATGCTAGCCTCTTTTTTTTGGCTGCCTGTCAAAAGCGTAGGCATTTTGTTGCTGATCAATGCAACGCCACCAGTCTAATGGTTGTATAAGGGCCATGTTTTTTCTCATAAGATAGATCATCTGCAGTGAACTTTCATTAATTAGAATTATTTGGCTGTTTTGGCACTTCATCAGTAATGCTCACAGGAACGGCTGTGGTTTGAGTGTTCAGCTACTAAGCTGGAGTACCCGGGTTAGAACCCGGCTGCGGCAGCTGAGTTTCGATGGAGGCAAGAGGTGCCCACGTGCTGCGCAGTGTCAGTGCCCAAAGATCCCCAGGTGGTCGAAATTATTACGGAGCCCTCCACTACGGCACCTCTTTCTCTCTTGCTTCTTTCACTCCTTCTTTCCTTCATGGCATGGTTGAGGCAGTTACTGCACCATTTCCTTTCCTGAAAAACCACTAATATAAAACACAAGCCTGCACAAGAGTTGAAATCGCAAAAAAAAAAAAAACGAACAAGCAGCATTTATATTTCAGTTTATGTATGACTGGCATGCCCTCCAATTGTCTCTGACTTAGCAGCAGTCATTTAGGTGTTGAAACTGAAACAGCATGAGAAAAATATTCACTTAGAAATTACTCACCTGGCGTAAGTGAATTCTACATTGTGACTCGTGTACACTATTGTCTTGTGCAAAAGTCCAAAGAAACAAAGATCGCGTTCAAAAATTTGGTGTCCCTACTCCTTTAACGGTTGCTGTCAGGCGAATCGGTGCATTTTTTGAATATGCAGAATGAAATGGGACAGGATGAGAAGCACATGTCCTTATTCTTTTCTTGTCCACATTTTCAGTGCTGTTATATTCTGCATTTATAACACGCTATATATAACTTCCCTGTTTTGCATTGCAGTATGCAAGTTTAAACACTCAAGCTCATAAAAATAAAGTCCATCTGCCTTTGAAACAACCATTTTGTCGTGTGCTTTGCAGTGCCACAAAAGTGAAATGAAAGTAAGATAGAATGTCGTACGCCAAAAAAGGACGAAACAGGAAGGAAAACACAGAACAGGAAAGAGGCGCAACTTCCAACTTTAATGACAGGAAAGGAAACCAGGCGCTCTTTTATAGCCGCTGAGCTGCATGAGGGTGCGTGAACTAAAAAACAAATGCGGTGGTGGACGAGTGATAACAACACTACAACACAGCACAACAAGTCATAGGGAGGTCGCTGTTACAAAAGGCATGTTGATAACTCATGCGAGCGTGAATGATAGCACAGGTTGAACGATTATGAAAAAGGATAGGAACTACCTCTAAGATATTAACAATCATGAAACCGATTGAAGGAAGCAGGCGGACTTTGCTAAGGGCATCTAAACGAAACCGTCCAAAAAAGCTAGTTCGTTTCTGGTGAGGAGAACAGAAGGCGTGCTAACGCAGTTGTCTTTTCTTTGATTAATATAAAAAGCCTCAATGACTTCTCTTTCGATTTTTTCTTTTGCCCTGGCTAGAAACCTGGTCTCTTGAAATTTCGGAAAACAATCTTTACACCTGCTACAATGTAAAGCTAGATTGCTTCCCGTCTTGCTTTTTAGGGTCACATTGTGCTGTCGAGCACGCTCATTGAAGCACTGTCCCGTTTGCCCCACATATACTTTGCCACACGTCAAAGGGATCTCGTATACCACATTAGTGGTACATTTTGTGAACACTGTTTGATGTTTGACAGTACAGGCCTTTTTGACCCGCTTTCCTGACACCATCGGACATATGCTTGTAGCAGGTGTAAAGATTGTTTTCCGAAATTTCAAGAGACCAGGTTTCTAGCCAGGGCAAAAGAAAAAATCGAAAGAGAAGTCATTGAGGCTTTTTATATTGATCAAAGAAAAGACAACTGCGTTAGCACGCCTTCTGTTCTCCTCACCAGAAACGAACTAGCTTTTTTGGACGGTTTCGTTTAGATGCCCTTAGCAAAGTCCGCCTGCTTCCTTCAATCGGTTTCATGATTGTTAATATCTTAGAGGTAGTTCCTATCCTTTTTCATAATCGTTCAACCTGTGCTATCATTCACGCTCGCATGAGTTATCAACATGCCTTTTGTAATAGCGACCTCCCTATGACTTCTTGTGCTGTGTTGTAGTGTTGTTATCACTCGTCCACCACCGCATTTGTTTTTTAGTTCACACACCCTCATGCAGCTCAGCGGCTATAAAAGAGCGCCTGGTTTCCTTTCCTGTCATTAAAGTTGGAAGTTGCGCCTCTTTCCTGTTCTGTGTTTTCCTTCCTGTTTCGTCCTTTTTTGGCGTACGACATTCTTTCAAGACAATGTACCAACTAGCCCGTCAAAAAGTTCTACGAAAGTAAGATGAACTGTGTGTCACCTGTAAAAAGGAACAAAGTGGAAGACGAAGGAATCCGACCAGAAGTATTTGTCACTTTATTACACGGCTGTAGACAGATGAACCAGAGATGTTAACAGTTTTTTTCTGTACCATTTTCAGGCCGGTTAGCAGAAGGAGTGCCAGAAAAAACCATTGTGCACAACATCCAAGCAGGTACAAGTGGATCAAGCCCACGGATGCAACTTGTGACCACTAAGGACCTCCGTAACATTGCAGATAAGTTTAGGATTGGCAAAACAGAGCAGAGAGATGCAGACAATTTTAAGAGTGTTGAATTATGGGTCGAAGAAAGGAGGGAAGAAAATGAGTCGCCACTGTTGTATTACAGGAAGAAGGGTGACCCCAACAGTCATGATGGTGACTTTGAGCGAGCATTAATGACGTTCCCACAACGAGAGCTCCTTTATGAATTGGGGGCAGCGAAACTGTGCATTGACTCCACCCATGGCATAAATAAGTACTAATTCCAACTGACAACCCTGCTTACAATTTCTCAAGATGCCTTTGGTATCCCGTGTGCCTACTTGATTTCAAAAAGGGTGAACACGGGCACTGTGGTGAGGTTTTTCGAGGCCATCAAAGAAAAAACACAATACCATGTCAGGCATTTATGTCTGATGATGCCCCTGTTTATGGCAGTGCATGGGAGCAGGTGATGGGTCCCTTGAGGAGTCGACTGCTTTGCAGCTGGCAGGTGCTACACAACTGGAGCACGCACCTGAATACAGTCACAAACAAGGACTGCAGGAGTAAAACAAGGGACATGCTGCACACTCTGATGAAGTGGACAGATGAGACTGACTCTCAACAGTTGCTCCCTGCACTTCTTGGTATCCACTCCAAAGAGCATCAGCTTAATTGCCTTTGGCTTCGTCAGAAATTTTGAGAAAACATACGCAATGAGGGCATGTCAGTGGGCTTACTGCTATAGGCAGTACATTGGATTAACAAAAAATAATCACTTGGAGTCAATGCACAAGGCACTGAAGTACTCTCACTTTGGTGGCTAGGTAAATGGGTGATTGAATACATTAATCAAAGTACTCTTCAATTTCACATCCGAAAAACTTTACAACAGGTGTCAAAGGAGGAGCAGACCACCGCAAATCTGCCCTATTTAGGAAGCGTAAAGTGGGGATTGAGCTTTCTAAGTCCAGTACTGAGAGAGTGGGAGATGGCCAGTGGCATGTAAAGTCACAAAGTTTGGTGAACTTCAAGCACACAGTGGAAAGAACTAGCAAATCGTGCAGTGGCTGCGAGCTTCATAGTGAGCAGTGCGAGGCTTGCCACAACATGTACACATGTACGTGTTGACCATGCAACGCATGTGCACATGTGCAAGCACATGCATGCTGTTGCTATAATGGAGTTACACTCATGCCAGATGCACAGCAGCCAGAAAGTAGCATCTGACTGTGCTGGCGTTTGTAGGCCCTGCCAGCTGAAGATGGCAGATTTCAGGTGAGGGATTAGGATTATGTTATGAGCTAGTTGGCAGGCTATTCTGACAAAGTGCTTTAGCATAGGAAGCTCAAGACACAGCAGGGAAGAGGAGTGCCATTTGCTAATTTTCTTGAAGCCCACATGGTCATGAGAAAGGTGCGCCATCATATCCCATATCAAGCAGCACCATTGAGGGTGCACTACAGGCCTCTGGTATTTCTTTTCTAGTCATTCCTTTTTCCCGAAACTTTCCTCCTAGGAATGGAGAACTCATCCCGTCACGGCGCCTCAGTGGCTCTGGCGTTCTTAGACTGCTTACCCGAAGGCTGTGGGTTTGATCCGGCCATGGCGGCCACATTTCAGTGGAGGCAAAATACAAAGATGGCCATGTGCTGTGCAAAGTCAGCGTGCATTAAAGGGCCCCAGGTGGTGTAAATTAATCCAGAGACCTCCATTATGGTGTCCCTCATAGCCCATGTGTCGCTCCCGAATGTTAAACCCGACAATTAAGAAATTGAGCTATTTCAGGCCCCTCATTCCCTACTCAGAATCTGCTTGTGTGAGTACGCCCTCTCTGACACTGCTCAACAGAGAACTTCTGACAATTGGCAAACATTTTTCATCTTTGGGAAATTAGTGCACTCATTTTCTTGTTCATACCTGCCTTGCATTCACTATAATTTTATTTCTTCGTCATCCCTGCTTGATTTCATTTTGCCTGCATGTGATGCACTCAGAGAGGCATGCGCTCTTCAATAAAATTAGTATGAAGTGTCGCTCCATGCTGCATTCCTCTTTGTTGCGTCGTGCTGTCACAGTGCACCACCCTTTTAGGACATCTTGAGAAAAACAGCGCTTGCAGACAAAGGACCAGAACAAGGACACACAAAAAAAAAAACAGCGCAGTTGTGTGTCCTTCTTGTTTCCTTTGTCTGCAAGCGCTGTTTTTCTCAAGATGTACCCCAACCAACTCGCCCAGCAACACACCTTGCCTTTTAGGACAGTTGACAATATGTGGTTCTACAGTTCTGCAATGCATATGAGAAAAAGTATTCTTGACAAAAGGCTAAGCCGTAGCTGTCATCTTGCACACTGAAAGCTGCAGCGCAAACTACTATTCATCTTATTTTGCAAAGAGAATACTGCTGCAACAGAAAAACAGTATTACTCATTTTTCAGAGCATTGCTGGTGCAATTTGTGACACGAACTTATATTGCCATGGTAGAAACAGCCGTGAATAGCCTTCCCTCACATGATAAAGCACTTCATAAATGAACTTGCTTGGCTCTTACACAGTGTCTCTCCACCAGCCTTCCAAGCAATGAGCCTTCTGTTGTGTGATGGGAACACTGTGCCAATTTTGTTGCCTAGAAATTCTAAAATGCCCCTATTTGTCGAGAAGGCAGCTTAGATGAAACATATAGTGCCCAGTTAATGTCATTTCCTTTTTACTCATTAATGAAAAATGCTTCAAAACCCAACTGCAATGAAATTATAATTTGGCTAGAATGCCTGTTAATGTGCTGGGTGTGTCATAAAACTGACTAATTGCAACAAAGTTTCATACTTCTCAGAAAACTGACTCTGTTGCTACAAGTGTTTAAAAAGCTGTGTAGTAGACAACGTGGCATGTCCATATAGGCAGATACGGATACCCGAGTGCCATACGGCCTCATGTCTGGCCCATTGGGAATGAACAGATTAAGGACAGTGTAGAGTGAAAGGCTAGGGGCTAAAATGTGGCTTGGCAGTCATGGGTATGGTGCTGTGGCAAAGTTCTTAGGAATTTGTTTCAATCCTGCAGATGCTGATTTCTGTTTCCATTCCAGGTTTCTGTACACCATATTTACTTAAATAATGGATGCATTTGCATAATAAATGCTTTCCCTACATCAATCATCAAAATCTGGGGAAAGTTCAACTGACCACACCATGGTTTACACCATGTAATAAATGCACCAAACTTACCATTCTAATTTTTTCCCACAAGAAACTGCATCCATGATGCAAGTAACAGCGGTATTACAGGTTACAGAAGAAGCACTGTCAGCCGTATTATGTGGCCGCAAGACTGCCTGGCGCCATGTGAAGAGGAATGCTCCCAAGGCTCATCACATCACATTTACTCCAGTATCCAGATATGGCACCCATTTCATCCTGCACGTCACATTCACCTCGGGCTGGTGATAGCCTGCCAGCTAGATTAAGAATGTCGCAAATAAAATGTCTACCTAACTGAAAACTGCGGTTGTATATATCGGAGATTTTTATTGACTTGTAGCAGTCTACATGGACAGGTTATGGTAATGCAAGGCAGCCCATTATGCACAGCATATGAGTGCATAGGCGCCACAACTTCGCATCTTTTCTAAGGGTTCATGTTTTGCACTATTGGGTGTGACCCGACCCATCTCTCCACAATCCTCGCGTAATTAATAATAAAGTGCTCCTAATCCTTTTTTGACAGCCAAAATGTATTTTCCTAGGCATATTGGCAATCTGCAATTTGTATTTCTCCACAGATTTGGTACTTCTGAGAAGTTGGACGGTCATTTTTATAAATGATATATTTTTAATAAGCTAGCAGATACTATTCTTGATTTAAACATTTGCAGGCATATATACGCTGCCATTGTTTGCCTTGATAAATACCGTGTCCATTGTGTAATCATAGTACAAACACGTTAATTGATTCTAAAGGATGTTAATGCTGCTTAATTACGCCGTACAAGCCCAGCTGTGGCTTTGGAAAGCTGCCCTTCCTTGGACTCTGACATTAAATACAACTTGTACGTGGGAAAGACTAATCTTACTGTGAGTGTAACGACAAAATTAAACAAATTCCATTAGACGCTGGTATGATCCCGGCTGCGGCAGTTGTATTCCGATGGTGACACACTACAGGCCCAGATGCTGTGCGATGTCGGAGCACGTTAAGGGCCACTGTTGGTCGAAATTACTGGATCCCTCCACTGTGGCGCCCCTCATAGCCTGAGTCGCTTTGGGACGTTAAACCCCATAAGCCAAAGTTAGCATTATGTTCCTGCCGGACCGAGCAGCCACTGACAGGGTAAGACTGTACGAATGGGTACCATCAATCACTACGTGACACCCCCACTCCACTCACCCAATGAAATCCCATCCATCAGTGACACATCCACTCTCTCCACCCTTCGACTCAGATTTTCAACCGCTTGCCAACCGCCTCCTCCCGCCCTCTCTTCTTCCCTCTTCCCTGCAATTTCGTGAAGGTGGATTTCACTCCCTCCACTCTGTCACCTGAGGCTTCAGACCGATGGATTATTCCAACATAGGGGGTTCTGATGCTGATGCACTAAAATGATATTTTTGAAAGGCAGCTACAGTTTGTTACATGTTAAGGAGAAGGGTACTCGCTGCACCATGCAAAATACGAGATCATTCCCTGGTGTGCACACACTGCATCACAAGGAAGTACATTTGGCACCTAAATTTAAATGTGCAGTATAGCGAGCAGTTAGCACCAGGTGCTGTACACAGACACGAGCACAAAATGAACACGCTTATTACCAGGCCCTCTCTGTGCACTCTCCCTATACATAGTGCGAAGACTGCTTTTGAAGCTAAGGTTGGCCACATTACAAAGAAATAAAGACAGCATGAACATGAGAACTGGACACGCAGCACTGACAGAAATCTCGATAGTCGGTGCTGTGTGTCTGGTTCCCGTGTCGTCCCTTTCTGTTCGGCGACCAACCTTAACTAGAACAAACAACTTGCCCGAACCCTTGCTTTTGAAGCATTGCACATTGCATGCAGTAAGTAGCACACAGTACAATGCACAGACTGAGCCATGTGTGTTATTGTATCAGCAGTAAACCACGTGCAAAAAAAAAAAAACGACAGCCAATAACTACAGTCGGTAAATCGAAATTTGAGCGCAGCTCTTCACGTTTTAGTTTTGCAGTATGCTGAAGTAAAGAATTCCAGAGAGCCACCTGCCCCGGCGAGAGGCAGTGATAGGTGACATTTCGCCCTGAGCACTTGGCTATCACATACTTTGTACACAAGTTCTGTCCCGCCTCATACGAACACCAAAACACTTTCTTGAATATCTTTTTCAATGAAGGCAAATACACTGGCTTACACAAACATCGAAATTACTTGCTATTACATCTTAATAAAGTGTTCAGTGTCACACTATTACGATGCTATATATCAATTTATGCATGCCAGCACATCATCTCTGGCTGACAAAGATCTGACAAATCTTGCTTTTTGACAGTATGTGGGCACAGAGTCATTGATTGCACAGACCAAATATGACTATACCAGCAGAACGAGAACTCGGAGGATTACCTTAGAACTCATGTGCCTTTGAAAACATGCAGTGAACATGGAAACAATTTTATTTTTAAGGTGCGCCGCCCAGCGTATGCACATGCGTTCAGTGCACTCTCTGCGCCATGAAGGACGACTCGGTCCCAAGAGCAGAAGTACACACTGCCAGTGCATTCCAGAACACTCAATTCAGATAGGTACAACATGAGACGTAAGCAACGTATCTAGCGTTCGCACCGTGCAGCTTTATTGCAGCTTTATTGCTTCGCTCTGTCCCGAGCATTTTTCAGTCCACTGAGGTGGTTGCGAGCCACAGGTGGGTTAGTCTTGCGATTATTCTGCCGGCAATTGATTCTCTCTGTGATCTAGCAGATCTACGCCACCTCGCACCCACAACAGTCGTCAACTGGTACTGTCGCCATTTGGTGTCCAGATCAGTGTCTTGAAGGATCGAAGGCGGGCTGGAAACGACATGCTGCAATGTTCTCCAACCCTTGCATCATGAGAAAGTCAATGCGACGACATATCACAGCCCACGCACTGCATCGTGATGATTATAACAAGAGTTATATGCACAGATATTTTCCAGAATGAGCTGGAAACACCCAGATCAGGGACGCCAGTACTGGACGGCGCGGGCTTGCGTCCTGCTCACTCACCTTTAGGGACGCATGGGCGGTAAACACGCATTCCATAGGCGGTCTACTGGTCACAAACAAAAAAGGGGCAAATTTAAAGAACTACACACGCCACAAAGACGAGACACCGACGAATACTTCACTCGCAACAGCCGCCGACCGCGATTCAATAATTCAAACGTACGTAAACAACCGCCATGTTGTTTTTTTTCTTCTTTGCTAACTGACTGTAGGGGGCGCTGTAAAAGCGCTGGCATCATCATCATCGCGCGCTCCCTCAAAGAAAATTAAATACAAATAGCCGACACCAGCAATAAACTAGAAAAAAAAAGCATTAAACGTTAAAAATTGCAACATAAATAAGAAAGTCATTTATGCAGTTGACGAAAATCAACACTCTCATTCAAAGGAAACGCCAATAAAATTGATTCATACAAATAAAACAAAAATATAAATATGCATGTTTTCTTTTCCTTGGTTTTGACTAAAGCTAGGACGTGCGGCTATTTTTTGGCAGTTTTCTAAATCGGGTCGCCCAGTGCGACCATAAGAAAATTAAGGCAAGAAAACTGAAAACGTAACAGGGGCACTTAAGGGTCAACATTGCATCGTCAACAATATGCACGCTTTCTCTCTTGCTGCTCATCCCAAGCTTGAATGCATGTCAATTTGCTGTTTCAAAGCAGAACGGTCTTCTATCATTGTAGCGGATTGAACCGAACCAAATGTACTGTCATGAACAAAGCGGTCACATAACTTTCACTTATGCAGCTCAAACTTACATTATTTATTACATGAGTTTAGTTTTAATGACATGAAAGAACCACAAGTACCATTATAAATGGTATTTTTCATCAGAGCACTTCGGATGGACTAGAAGCCTTACTCCCAACAGTGTACAATAAAGCCATTCACACAAATCATGTTGGCAGCAATGTTGAAACTGTGTGCGTCCACCTTACTTGAAACTGCAACGGATGCAAGACAGACAAAATTTTACCATTCAAAATCATAATGTGCCGAGATATTGCTGCAATCTTGAACGTAACCACACTTGCCATTACAATCAAAATGACTCAACAGCACATGCAAACATGACAATCTTTTTTTCACAGACATTTTGACACTACATTTAGTTCACTATTTATGCAACTTCCGTTTATTTGCACGATGGACACGAATATTCACATGCACGCCAGTCTTAGCATGAGTGCCATGCATACGTAATTGTCGATATGCACCCCGTCACACATTGTGCATTTACACATAAAAATACTCATGAAAACTCAACAAGTGCTCAGCAATTACTGCAGCTTAAATGGTCAAGCACACAGAACACGTAAAAGTTATGGTATGGTATAGAATATGGGGTTTAACGTCCGAAGGCAACATGGGTTATGAGGAACGCCATAGTGCAGCGCTACGGATTAATTTTGACCACATGGGGCTCTTTATCGAGCACTGATGTCACTCAGTACACAGGCGCCTAGCATTTCGCCTCCACTGATAGGCAGCTGGCGCAACTGGGATCGAACCTGTCCTTGGGAACAGCAGCGGGCACCCTAACCACTCAGCCATTGCAGCGGGGCAACGGCTGACCACATTATAAGCAACCAAAAGTCCAGGTCTCTGCTTTATGTCTTACATGTTGCCTAGGTATCGTCTACTTTTACTAAATCTGCAATCTAAAAATTAACAATAGACAACTTCCCCACTCCATCTAAATTACTATAATTGTCCCATGCCCTTCTTGGTTTGCTACACACTTAAGCTTATAATTTTCGGCTAGTTTTATCAAGGTGTCATACAAGTGTAACAGCTGCCACAGTATGAATTGTGGATTCTAAGAGAAAAAAGAACTCACAAATTTTGCACTACTTTGAACAAAAATATTCAGCCAATATATGCACAACAGGCATACACCAATAACATTTCTACCGCAAAACCGTGAACCCACCGTACCGAGGGCCAGTAATAGAAAATCACTGGCCGCCGCGGTGCCTCAGAGGTTATGGTGCTTGGCTGTTGACCCGAAAGACCTGGGTTCGATCCAGGCTGTGGCGGTCGCATTTCGATGGAGGCAAAATTCTATAGACCCCTACAAAAATTTTATTAGTCACCCCTTGTCATGCTAATATGCAGGTACCAATTATTTCTGTAACGTACCTCTTATCATTTCTGTAATACCCGTTACTAGGTCTTCAAGAAAATAATAAACTGAAATGTAGCAAAGAGCTGATGGTTGTCTTTTCATAGAACATTCTTCACAGCAGCTCTGCTTCTGAAAGGAGCACCTCATTCTTTGTGGACTCAACTAGTTTTCTTCTATTTTAATCACCATGAGGTCAGTTACTCCAGTAACACTCTGACTCCTGATATGCTACACTCTAGTGAGCCAGTTTCACAACTCTCATAAAAGAATGATGAACTCAAAGGTCTGCCACAAGCATGTCATGGGCTACATCTTTAATGGAGTAGAGAAACCAAATTTTTGGATGCGCATTTCTCTTTACACTGATGCACTAGGCAATGCTGTACACAAGCCACCATGTGGATTTTAACTTTGTCAGCTAAATAATTTACAATTGAATTTTTTTTCTCGTGTCATCTGGTTTTGGTTTTTAACAGCCGAATGACTGCTCTGAAGTCAGATACATGTTCAGGTCACATGAGGCATGCAAAAAGAGATATAATCGCTGCCTGTTCACTTTATGTGACTCCAACTCTTAGACAGGTTTGTGTACGAGTTGATGCAAATAGCAATGAACAAAGCTGCAACAATACTGCTGTCTTTGTATGCCTCACATGACCTGAACACATCCCTGACATCACAGTCGTCGTTCGGTTGTTTAAGCTAAAGCAGTGCGAGAGAAAAAATGCAATTATAAATATATTGCCTCTTGTCGCAATCCATGCAGCTGTCTAGTCTTTCTAAAGTACTGCGCATCATTCTAACCAAAAGAAACAACTAAAATTTTGTTGTCTCTACTCCTTTAATACCTACTGGGCCTTGACAATATAAAAAGCACCTAAACATATCAGCGAACTGAGCTGCCGACCTTCAAAAATGTATCCACAAGCTCTTTTCACATTGTGCTTTTAAATATGTTGCCTCATACTCGTGATGTACATATGTTCTGACTGTGCACATTACAAAAACAGTAATTCAGGAACCAGCAGACCCACCCATTCAGCAGCATGGCAAGCGAAGAATGAAAATTAGAATGCAGCTAGAAAGAAAAGGCACACAGCTTTTTCAGACCTTCTAATTTGAATACCTCAAACTTCTGTGGCCAACTGTAAATGTTTCCTTACTGAAATCTCACACTCCTTTAGACGTTTGCCATAAAGGAGAGAAAAATTTGTCAACATGCTTCCCTCTAAAAGGAACAACCAAATATAAGTAGACAACCCATGTTTACATTTCATGCATTTTTAAGCTCTTCACTGTATGCAGAGAAGCATGTCACATGCATGGCGTGTTGATGTTTGGTTTATGCTGCTTCTTCACTTTATATTGAAAGGTCATGGCTACTCTTTTTTTTTTGTGTGTGTCCATTGCCCCACAGAGCTACCATCTATGGAGCAAGCTTATTTGCATTTAAAGGTCGCTTGCCTAGTCACTGCTGACTCCACACAAAACAGATTTTCCCCTCAAAACTGGCAACGTGCAGTAAAAGCAGGCGTGCAATTAATGTGACACCTCATACACTTCATAATGATGCAGTGGCCTACAAGGCCAAGCCAGCATGCTATTCATGTATGCGCACAAATTATATTCACTTATACAATGCTAATGTCAAAAAGAAACCCTTCTAGCTACAAATGCTAGCACAAAGTTAACGCAGCGCATTACGGCATGCATGGCATCCAACGTCCCTGTACAACATACTTTTACTAATAAGGCTAAAACAGTGCACCTGCACAAGGATGAAGGAAGATGAGACAAAACGCAGCATCTTCCTTATGCAGGTGTGCTGTTTTTGCCTTATTATGTCATACCAACTTGCCCATCAGTCTGTGTTTTCACTAACTGGTGCAGCAGAAAAAACAGCTAGCTGTGAAATTTGGAATGCATTCATGGCGTCTAGAAATTGAAGCTCAGAAAATGTAACACACAGAAAGTGCAAGAAACTGATCATCCCGAGTGTTTACGTTTCTCTCTGTGTTGTGTTTTACTTACACCGCAATAACCCAACATCGTTCCCAAACAAACCCAAGGGCCACACTGGCTACGCGGATGCTGAAAGCCTAAGTCAAGCCTCCCACTTCATCACAAACCATTACAGAAATGACAGAGCAAGCAAAACAAGCTTCGGCCTTGTCTGGCTTTATTCCAATGCTGAACGTTACAAGAAATACACCAAGAACCACACGTTCTACTTAATGAGTATAAAAACACTTCACCAAATAGATAAAAGAAAAGCAGCTTTCTACATATTCAAAGGTTCGGTGGTGTGACCATACTACGACATTCGCTAAACGCCTATCAGCGAAGAAAGAGGCGTACGGATCATAGTTCATGTGGCACGATGCGTCGCGTTAAGTCTCTCCGTGGGCAACGTTACGGCGTCGTACAAAGCAGCTGTGGCCTACCGTGTGCTTTGCGCAACATGGGTGTCAACGCGAAGTAATCCATTACAGCTTGGCTAGTTGGTGGGTAGACACTGCAGGCATATTAAACATTAAGACGGAAGATGTGTTGTCCTTTCAAAGGCTAGCGTGTAGTACGTCCAGTCCGCCTTCCTTCCGCATTTTAATTTTTTTTTAGCATAGCTTGTCGCCGGTGGGCATACATGCAGGACTCCAGGAACATAGTTTATATGTACCGCAACTGCCAAATGGCTCGCAGTATCCACCATTTTTATGCATACGAGCTCATCTTATCAGTACGTACAGGTCAGAATCAGTTACGCGCAACACAAGGAAACATAATTTTCGACACTCATCCAATGCTTCAAACCATTTCCTCCTTCTAGAGGAGGCAATGTTCAAACCACGACCCCCTCTATAAACTTTATAGAGTTATAAAGTTTATAGAGGAGGTCGTGGTTCAAACACGAGATACAATACCGAAAGGTGCCGAAGAGAACTGAAGTGACCTCAAATTCAGTCAAGCACCGCCTTGCAAAACGTCTCTAGGGGCTTCCGATATCATACCACGGCTGGAACAGGTCGCACTGCAAACTTGCATAATAAAGACAACACTAGGGCACTGGGGTACAAGTCCGGACGTTAGCGCGGTCAATATTACTCGCCATTGCACCAACCTTTGATGACTTTCACGGCAGCACTTACTCCACGCGTCAATGCACCGCGCGGTGAACAGCCATCGCAGCCATGTCAACAAACCACCGTGGCGTTGGCGATGACAGCGATGGTCACCGTGGCAACCGTGGAGACGCCAGCGACCTAGAAACTATGGCTAGGGACGTTTCAAAATTTTGCGACGCCATTTTTATCTAATTTTGCAACAAAAAGTACCCAGAAATGTACCTAAACAAACGCCATTTTGTTATGACGTCATTAAAAGTCACGTGACATGAGGATCGTCTTCCTCCATTTAGCCTTACGCCGCTAAGTGGCTGAAGCGTCTCCTAAACACAAGGTATGAAATAGAACTTTCCTATGTTTTACCCAGTAAATAAATAATTAAAAATAAATGATATTTGCGTAATAAGATCTCTGTTTATTATTTCATTTTGTATGATATTTATTCTTGAGGCCTCGCGATATCACCATATCACCTTTTGATAACTAGCCACAGAACATGGCGTACGGTGTGCAATGTTGCTGCTACTGTGCATTTGTCAAACTTCATGACGTGTAAATCGTTTATTCTTGGCTCTACGGCAGCGCGGAAACATCTTCGATGTGTAGACTTGCGCAGCACGCTAAGGCTGGATACCGCGTTCAGTGACACTTGCTTTCGCCTAAGGTTCTGCTCCGTACAAACCGCAAGGTATGGCAGCGCATTTTTGATGGCCCCGTTTAGCCTTCGCGTGGATTGCGAGCAGCTTGTTTTCTTGCTTATT
Organism: Amblyomma mixtum; assembly: GCF_055824585.1. Classification (NCBI taxonomy): domain Eukaryota; kingdom Metazoa; phylum Arthropoda; class Arachnida; order Ixodida; family Ixodidae; genus Amblyomma; species Amblyomma mixtum. The sequence goes on from NC_143013.1 coordinate 260,459,525, forward strand.
GCGACATCGCACATTCTGCGATGGCAGAATGGAATGCTCAAGGCGGGGAGACACTTTCAGGGGCCTCGATTCGACGTTCCTTCGGACCGAGGTGGATGCCCTGCGTTGGCGACAATCCTGCCCGTCACTGGCTGCTCTTCGCTGTTGTGTTCTCTTAACAGCAATGAGGGCATGCGGCTGAATTGGTACCGGACAGATATCTGTAATGCTTGAGCAGAACGAGAATTTTAATTGCTCATGTCTTTTGCTGAGCCCTCGCACGCTGGGTTGTTGTCCACCATTGCAGGCGAGAACAAACTTTTGTTGTTACAACAACAACAAAAACGGCATAGAGATCGCATCATTCCTGTTTACAGCAGAAACAAAATGTACGTCACTGAGTCGCCCTTTTCTGGGGATTCAATCGTCGTCGATTCGATCACGCAGGTCGCGACAGCTGGGATGAATAAGAAGTACAACACAGCCGCTCAAAGACTTCGCCAAGATTACCTGCGGCTCGTCAGAGACCCGGTACCCTACATTATAGCTCATCCGCTGCCTTCCAACATCCTCGAGTGGTAAGCTCTGTGCCAGAAATTATTCAGTGTAGCTAAACTGGTCAAATTGTTTTGGTGCATAATAGGTTCAGTGTCTTCATACAATTAAACAAGCCCCCACTGCTGACGAACTGTCAGAATACCGTGCATGTCAAATTTCTTGACGGCTAGCCTGAATGTTTGCTTGGTGGCACTGTAAGTTTGTTTGAAACTAAACCTGAAAGTAAGCAAAACCTGGGGCCTTGTTAATGAGATGTGCATTCATTGCAGAATATACCCTCAATATTGTCACTGTGCAGTGAGCAAGGAACACTCATGTTCATTCAGTGCTGCAGTTTGTTTTGTAAACAACCTGTTATATTTCCCTGCCTAGCACATAATGCTGCTGTTGTTGATTGTCCTTGAAAGCACTGCCATTGGTTTGTTAACTTCGTGTCTTTTGTTGTAGGCATTATGTTGTACGAGGGCCAGAGAATACACCCTATGAAGGTATGCTCATTTCACTCCATTTGAATGTGCAGCATAGATTGCTTCGTGAGCTTGCGGTATCATTGTTGTCACATTGTAGTCAAGTTTCTTAATAGGTTTGTGGGTTTGGCTGGCCCATTGTGAAGGGCGATTTGGATAAGAATGAAACTCAATATTTCCTCTCTACTACTTGACTGTATTGTTTATACGTGCACTAATGTAGAATTTGTAGAATTAAAAGTCGTTCTCATAGCAGGCTGCTTCATCTCAGTGCCTGACACCCCTGTCACACGTCATTCCTTGAAGGCCGTTCCAGCAAAGGCACCTTTTTTCACCAAACGAGCGAAAGCTCAAAGGAGTAGCGACGCATCTACAGGGTGCAGCCCAGAATTGAAACAGTCGTCGAGGCTTAGCACTCACTGCTGTGCATGAGGCGGCTGAAGTGAGAGTTATAAAACTAAAGTGAGGTATTTTATTCATTCATTGACTCAGCTCAAACATTTTTTTATTCTTACTGCTTCCTTAAAACAACTGCGACAGCTACTCTCATCAGTAGCAGCAGTGTATTGCCTTGGCCACCATGGACACATGTTGTTGCTGCAGCAATTTTACTGTCTTGAAATCAGCACAAAATATAAACACTGGACCAAGAAGCCAAACCAGACAAACCTTTCATATATTTATAAGATGTTTTCAAACACTGTTAGTTGTGTAGATTTTTTTTTTCTGCTTTTACTTTTTGACGTTGGATGGCACTGCGATCGCAGGTTCTCGAAGGCCGCACCTTTGGGCTCCAAAGGTCTCGGACGGGTGCCTTTGCCTCTAAGGCCCTTAGCGGAAAAGGCGAAACATTTGTGCCTTGTAGCAGCTCTCCTTACACCTTTGAACATAAGGACCTGATTCTCAAAGGCCTTTGCGGTGCCCGTGTGGCAAGGGCATGAAAGATCTCTACAAACTAAGCAAAGACTAACTGGCCAGCAGTTGCAATGACAATCTTCTAGAGTATAACTGTATCGCTACCAAAGAAAGCAAAGCAGCCTTGTAGATAGAAATCTGAGTGTCGGATTCTCCTTTTCAAAATTCTCTCAGCATCTCCACTTTCAGCTATTGAGTTATTGATCAATTCAGCCTCGCCTTAGCGTCCGCTAGCTCTCTTAGTTATTTGAGTTAGTAGACCAGCTGCTAATGTAATGATGCTAGGTTCAGTTCCCGCGATCAGGAAACATTTCCTCTAGAACTGCACAAGGAAGGCTGCACAATTTTCCTTTATAGCCTATCACTGAGCTTAGTGGGTGTTGATAGCAATTATTTTCTTGTTTGAGAATCCCTTCTTCTTGGAAATTAACCAAACAAGACAGGGGGGATGAGGGGCTCGTTATAAATATGAGAAGCCAACAGCCACAGAAACCAAGGGACACGAGGGATTTTTAAAATTTATTTATTTATTTTGTGCTGTTGTTTGATTTAGAATATTACTGAATATGTTATCGAAATTCTAGAGGCCCGTGTACTGTGCGATGTCAGTGCACGTTAAAGAACCCCAGGTGGTCGAACTTTCCGGAGCCCTCCACTACGGCGTCTCTCATAGCCTTAGTTGCTTTGGGACGTTAAACCCCATAAACCAAACCAAACCATTAGAAAAGCAGAAGAAAAAACAACCACATGCCACCGGTGGGATCCGAACCCACGACCTCCGAATTGCGCGTCCAGTGCTCTACCGCTGAGCTACGGTGACGGCTGTCAATTCTTCTGCTTTCGGGGGTATTTATGTTTACAAATAACCTAACCTTTTAGAGTGTTCACCAGCGCCACCCACGCTCTTAAGCGGCGGACGTAGCACGTCCTGAGTTACCGCTGATGTGACGTAGAACGTCATCGAACGGCGAGAGTGGAAGCTGTGTGAGAACCCTCTTATGCTTCCTGTGGCGTCAAGGCTGCCAGAACCGAGGCCCTCGCTAAGCAATTAACCAAACAAGACAGGGGGGATGAAGGGCTCGTTATAAATATGAGAGAAGCCAACAGCCACAGAAACCAAGGGACACGAGGGATTTTTTAAATTAACTTATTTATTTTGTGCTGTTGTTCGATTTAGAATATTACTGAATATGTTGTCGCTTAAACCTAATTGATTAGAAAAGCAGAAGAAAAAACAACCACATGCCGCCGGTGGGATCTGAACCCACGACCTCTGAAAGTCGAGCGCTGCAAGTAATGCTTTGTTGCTGTGCTGCAGACGGCATCTACCATGGGAAGCTCATGTTTCCAGCTGAGTTCCCATTCAAGCCTCCCAGCATTCTTATGATCACACCCAGCGGCCGCTTCAAATGCAACACACGGCTTTGCCTCAGCATCTCCGACTTTCATCCTGACAGCTGGAACCCAGCATGGTCTGTTGCCACCATCCTGACAGGCTTGCTGAGCTTCATGGTAAGTGCAAACTTTGAATGCAGATTATGCTTTAGTCCAAGTGACATGATGGAGAAAAGAATAAAATAATGCGGAAAGCAAATGTGACATTAAAGGGGCTGCGAAACACTGCCTGGGGGAATACCGGCTATACTTCAGGTGGTTTCTTTATGTCACACAGATGCTGACTTAAAAAGAATTACAGGAATCGATGCACAGGAACGGGAGTTATTCAGTGAAGAAATTTCAAAATACAAGCTAACAAAACGCTGCCCTCAACTCGATTTTGGCGGGGCTTCCCACTCCTATTTCGCTCTCCCAATGACGGCACGTGGCGCAACCAATCAAAACAGCCAGCCAGAGCACGTCGCGGAAGTTTGTACTCCATGGTTGCCTGCTCTCTGTGAGACTGGCAGCGTTGTTTCCATGCCAGAGCGCCCCTGGTGGTGTATTTTTATTTTACTTGCCTTGCAGGGCTTTTATCTAAGACAAACAAATTGTCTTTGTTGATATGATATAAAACGCAGACAGGCGACAAAATGTTTCTCTATTTATTCACACAATTTGCAGTATATTTACTGTTTGTCCGGTCATCAAGCTCGTGCCAGGTGATGTCATATCCGCTGCTAAAAACCCGCCACTGTGTGGCGACACCATCAGAGCCATGAAGTTGTTTTTGGGGGGACATTAAAATATTAAAAAGCGGAATATACGCGGTGTTACCGACGCTAATAGCACCATTATAACTCACTGTATGCAATCAACAGGCAAAACAGTTAACTAAGATTGTGTTTCTGGGCCCCTTTAAAGGGGCACTTAGGACAAATTGAAGTTGGCCTATATCGGGTGATTAACAAGTTGAAATGACAAAATACAGGTATCACCGCCACATGCTGTTTTCACAAAATAATAACAAAGTAACATTGTACTGTGTAGGAAGAAGTACACTGAAAAGCTCTCAGTGTGCCGAATTTGCTGCATTTAATGTTCAAAGTATGATCATACATCAGTTTATTACGCCTCAAACACCAGCACTGAAAATTGCATATTGGTTGTCCTCTCATCGAAAGATCAAATGGAAATTTAACTAACCCCCATAAATTGAATCTTAAATTTGGCAAAACCTCCGAGAAGTGCTTTGTCACTGTTGAGAATGCAGTGTGTGTGTGTGTGTGCGTGCGTGTGTGCGTGTGCGTGTGTGCGCGCACGTGCGTGCGTGTGTGAGAGAGAGAGAGAAATCTTGCTTGAATAGTATTTTACTGGACTAATCCCATGCAAAACACTTCCCATTGTGAGTACCGCTAGTGGAGAGGCAGAAAGGGTTGGTTGGTCTGTGTTGGTTGCCTGTATTCTGTTCTATTGCAGTGAGCCTCAGTCTGTTTGTTATTGATTAATATACTCATTTTCATAAAATACACACGGCAGAAACAGTTTACTTGCAGGCCAGAACACTGCAAGTCCACAGTGTGGTCGTGTCACATCTGAAAATGTGGATGGCACCATCTGTAGCGTGGTGTGTGGAGCAGTTATTCTGAGCTGCTACGGCAGCCAGTGTGCACTTGTAAAGTCTTGCCCCAGGCATCTATAAAGTGGAACAACAGTAAAATGGAACTTGTAAAGGCCCCACCACAGTGGCTCAGTGGTTACGACGCTCTGCTGCTGATCCGAAAGACGTGGGTTCGATCCCGGCTGCGGCAGCCGAATTTCGATGAAGGCGAAATTCGAGATGCCCGTGTACTGTGCGATGTCAGTGCATGTTAAAGGGACCATGCAAAGAATTAAAAGCCGCTTGTAAATGTTAGAAGTGATGCTCAGAAGCATTGACACCAAGTATGAGTCTTCGGAACTGAGCCGGCAATTTATTACGAATTTCTAAAAACCGCGTTTTTTAAAATTCGCGAGCCGTTTGGTGTCTTCGTAGGGAGCCATTTTGAAACCAAAATCGGGAAAACAGACGTCACTAGTCCCATGACGTCGGCAGGCCACCACACGCTGTCATTCGCTCGAGCAGCGGCAGCTACGACGTCATGGGCACACTTCCGGTAGCGGTGAAAATCGTCTGCTCGAGCCGCCGCGCGACCCCCTCGGGCAAGCGCGAGCCAGGGCATTGCCTTCACGCATATGTTTTCAATTTACCTCTGCCGCCTCTTTCTGTCGCGAGTTTGGGAGCCAAGAAAGCGCTGAGACCGGAGAGACGCTGCCGACGCACGCTGCTCCTCGGGAGTGCGACAACCGGAAGTCGTAAACCGAACGTCAGCGAATGACGTATTCATGGGCGGAGCCCAGTCCCGGAGCTGTTTTCGTTATTTTTTTTATGGTGCCCCGCGCGTACGAGTTGAGGGGGGAGAGGAGGAGCGTGATTTTTAATCGTCTATAACTTCATTGTTATTGATGCTAGCTCAAAAATTCTTGCGCTTGGGTGACGAGTGATGGATTGCCTATCTTTACGTAATCTCAGTTAATTTATTGCATAGTCCCTTTAAAGAACCCCAGGTGGTCGAAATTTCTGGAGCCCTCCACTATGGCTTCCCTGATAGCCTGAGTCGCTTTGGGACGTTAAACCCCAATAAACCAGACCAAAACTTGTAAAGCTGAATCAACATTCATTGAACATTTCGAGGTGCCAAGATGGGGCAAGTGGTTACTGTGTGTATTACCATAACAGCTTACTACAGATGGTGTCATTTCAGCTGTCAAATGCGGCATTGGTATGGTTTGGTTTGCGTCTTCGAATTAAATGTGCTAGCTCCATTCAATGCCCACACAGTGCAGATCTTAAAACAGTGAGTGTTGAATGTACCATATATATAGTGCTTGTTGATGGAAGACTCTGTACTTTTTTATCAGTGCACACTTAGAGTAGTCATTTGGACATGGAACATTGATATGTTTTTTGTGTACGTCACTCACCCAGCCTTGAAAGACTGAATTGACAGGGGTCCAAATCTGCACCTTTCAGTGTTACTTCTCCTAAATTTGTGTTTTCCATAGTTGCTAAATTTCACTTTGAGAGAGCACAAAAAGAAAGAACAAAGCCTGTCTTACCATATTAGCCTCATTTACACTGTGTGGAAAATTGCTTCTGGGGAAGTTTAATGATGCCTTTGTTGCTTGCAGGTGGAAAAGAACCCTACACTGGGAAGTATTGACACGACGGACAGGGAGGTGAGCTCAGCAACCTGCCATTTCCACTGTGTGATATTAAAAAGCCATCTGCCTGCATGCAGATGCCTGCAGAATGTGGCTATGCGTACAATTATTTTTTTCCCCTTTTCGTTGCAGAAAAGGCAGCTTGCAAGGGAAAGCCTAGAGTTCAACTTGAAGGACGAAGTGTTCTGTGAGCTCTTTCCAGACCTGGTTGAGGTGAGAATGAAGAAGCTGTTATGGGCAGTGCACTTGCATGTTACAGGCAGGCTTACGAGTGCCCACTTGGAAGGCCTGAAATTAGGTTAAGAATAGTGCAGCAAGTTATGGGAAGGAGAATGATAGGGACGATATATATCATAGGGAGAATGATAGGAGACAGGAAGAGAGCAGAGTGGGCAAGGGAGCTGACATGGGTTAATGATATCCTAGCTGAAATAAACGATGAGATGGACATGGGTGGCGGAGAGTCCTTCAGGGTCACTTAGTGGATACCAAGAGACATTGTAGGAGGCGGCTGAATGTAATGCGGGAATGGCTGCAGCTAGTGCAGATGGTGTCCTGCACTGGATGTAGTTGGTCTAATGGTGAAGATGATTTGGTTCTGCAGTCGCTGGCATCATATACTTGTTTGAGGTTAGTCACAGCTTGTATTTTCCGTTCACATCTTTGGGCAGTGAGGTAGGCTGACTGGCTTTGTCTGCTGAAGCACTATACAGGGTGTTTCACCGAAGACTTTCTGCAATTTTTAAAAATAAGCTATTTGAATTAGATGCGCGCTTTTTCTGGCATAGCATTGTCAGTGGTGCAGTACATAATGCAGCTAAGACGTGCTAACTAGCAGGCTTGTTAACCAATATTTAATAGTTAACTTTTAAACTATTACCGTTGGGCTCCTTAATTATTGAGAGGCATGTAGCCCACCGTAAGTAATGTCGATATCTGTTTTTAGAACGCGATTATCCTCGGCGCTGTGGCCCAACAAATTTTGGCTATCTCGACGAGTTAGGTTCACTGGAGAGGTTGCTTTGCCTGCAAGCTTCTCAAACTGCATGTATTTTGGCGCGATGTAGGCGAAATTTGTTGGGCCACAGCGCCGAGGATAATCGCGTTCTCGAAATTCTAAAAACGGATATGGACATTACTTACGGTGGGCTGCATGCCTCTCAATAATTAAGGAGCCCAACGTTAATAGTTTAAAAGTTAACTATTAAATATTCGTTACCCAGCCTGCTAGTTAGCACGTCTTAGCTGCATTATGATGTACTACACCACTGACAATGCTGTGCCAGAAAAAGTGCGCATCTAATTCAAATAGCTTATTTTTAAAAATTGCAGAAAGTCTTAGATGAAACACCCTGTATAGTATAGCGCCGTCAAGTGACGTAGCCACATGTGATGCTCCTGTGCAAGTTCAAGACGTTTGTGTGTGGTTTTTTTCTTCCTGATGCAGGAGATCAAAGAGCAGATCCAGAAGAGGAAAACGGAAGTGGAGGCCCAGAACGCGTACCTCGCCGAGCGCAGCATCTCGGGCACCAGCCTGGGCGACCAAGGGTACGGCCTGCTGGGGAGCACGCTGACCAACATCTTTGTTATCGTCGGCTTTGCTGCGTTTGCCTACACGGTGAAGTACGTGCTGTCGTTCAGCGCCAAGTGACTGCGGGCTGCCACCGCACGCACAAGGAGACCCCCCAGGACAGTGCGCGTGCGGAGGATTAGTATGGGACTCAAAGCAACTCGAGCAGGAGAGGGGCAGTGTGTGCCGCAGCTGCTGCCGCCACCACCGACTAGCATTGTGTACATAGCCGCGTGCGCATTTCTACTGAAGCGACGACTTCCTCCAACGGTGACCAGTAGCAGGACTGGTCCGGTTTGGCACCTTTGAATGAAACTGAGGGAACACATTCTTCCAGGGAATAGGTGGGGAAATGTGTGCACTGTTTGCAGGGGGAGGGGCGTCCGGCAGTTTGTGTTCAGCAATCAAATTGTGCTCGTTGAGGTGGCTCAGAGGGCAGATTGATTTTGCACCATTGTAGGGGGTCCATAAAGCATGGTTTCAAATCTGCTTCACAGAGAGGCAACTGCTAACCTTTTGTTGGAAATGCTTTATCAGCGCTGATGCAGATTTGTGTTATAGAAGTGGTTGTTAAAGTGAATTTTTTTTTCACTGCTTCTTGTTGCAAGCTTTGAAATTTGGTACTGTGGCATGTTTGCAAAGTTGAAGGATGCTTTCAAGAGTTGAACAAGAAGCACGTGGAATTGGTTGAGTATGTTTGTTTTTTTCTAATGATGCCAGAGCTAATAGCATATGGGTGGGTGCATACGGAACATTTTTCAGTTAATTGCTGTGTGTATGCTCGAAATATGTGGCCCATTGCAAAGATGTGTGTAGAGCGCTCATGAAATGTGCATGCCTTCACCTCTAGGTCATGCTGTATGCTGTTGTGGGGTGGGGGAAGTGTACCATGTGCAGTAACAAATTGCTTAACGAGCTAAAGCTTGCTGTGTTGTGACAAAGAGGTCCATGTTTTGCAGATGAAAGAAGCCGGATCCGGGATGTCAAAAGGCGCATTCCTGCATCTTGTTGAAAACTTGTACCATATTAAAAATTGTGCAGAGGGAGCGTCAAGAAGCTTCCAACGAGTACATTAATTACAGCCTCTATGTCTTGAAGCAAACTTCCAGAGTCAAGTTTTCACAGGCTCAGAACTGTGGATGTGGTGAAAAGTTGCTTTTCACAGTACGGCCCTTCACCAGAGCGTTTTTGTGTTTAGTGCCATTCAATGACCGGGAAAGTTCGCTATATGCAATGACATCACGAGCCATTACTTCCAATTAAGAATATTGCGGGAAATGTGTTTTTGTCTCACTTAAACAGTGCAGATGAATGGGCTTCTGCTTTTTGTGACGCATTGTGCAGTTGAGCCCACCTATAACAAATTCTACATATCATATGCGCGAAGTTTGTAATACATACACCCTGCTCGAAATACAGTAAAAGCTCACCAATTTGGACTTTAAGCGACCGCGAAAAATGTTCGAATTATCGTATCACCTCGAATAAACTGACAAGAACTGCTTGCGTCGCAGTAAATATATTCGGTGAAAGACTGGGCAATAGACCCCTACTTTCGAGATCAGAGCTGCATGACAATGACTATTTTTCGCAGTTCCGTCTGTGCTTTATTGCATGCACTCTGTTCGCAGCGTCAAAGCAGAGCTGCTCCAAATGGTAAGGTCCTCCCAGTCATCCACAGCGCGACGTGGCTTCACTGCTCAAGTGTGAACGAAAAGTGATGAGCGTACAGTGTTTGCACACTGGCAGAAGCAAGTGAAAGTGATGTGCTAATCGCCATACAAAACCACGCAACTGAGTTAGGCTCACTGGCTGATCCGTGGCCGATGGCCTCCGTCACTGCCCGCTGGCACAAAGCTTCGAAAAGCGGAGCCGAAACAAAAAAATCCCGGGAGTGCACTTAAAGGGGCTGCGAAACACTGCTCGGGGGGATACCGGCTATACTTCAGGTCGATGTCACACAGGTGCTGACTTAAAAAGAATTACAGGAATCGATGCACAGGAACGGGAGTTATTCAATGAAGAAATTTCATAATACAAGCAAACAAAACTCTGCCCTCAACTCGATTCTGGCGGGGCTTCCTACTCCTATTTCGCTCTCCCAATGACGGCACCTGGCGCAACCAATCAAAACAGCCTGCCAGAGCACGTCGCGGAAGTTTGCACTCCATGGTTGCCTGCTCTCTGTAACTCGTTCTTGCTGAGACTGGCCGCGTTGTTTCCATACCAGAGCCCCTGGTGGTGTATTTTTATTTTACTTGCTTTGCAGGGCTTTTATCTAAGACAAACAAGTTGTTTTTGTTGATCTAATATAAAACGCAGACAGGTGAAAAAATGTTTCTCTATTCATTCACTCAATTTGCAGTATATTTACTGCTTGTCCAATCATCAGCTCGCGCCAAGTGATGTCATATCCACTGCTGAAACCCGCCACTGGGTGGGGACACCATCAGAGCCATGAATTTGTTTTTGGGAGGGCATTAAATATTAAAAAACGGAATATACGCGGTATTACCAATGCTGATAGCACCATTGATGCGATCAACAGGCAAGATAGTCAACCAAGATAGTGTTTCTGGGCCCCTTTAAGTGTGCTCAGGTGGGCAGAGTTTCGCGAGTCGTACCCGCCGTCTGCTATCCCAGTGTTGCCATACTGTAGTGTTGCCAGATTGCGCGATTCCCAGTGTTGCCAGGCTATAAGGTTGCCAGATTGTGAACTAAAACCCAGTGTGGCTGACTATTTGTCCCCTCTCTCTTTTACATTCTCCTCCGCCTACAACTACGCTGTCGCGCCGGAACAGCCCAGCTCGTAAGAGCAGCCTTGCCCGGAGTGGCCGCCGCCTGTTCGCCAAGCGAAAGAGCACGTCCGCGGCGGTTACGCTTTTTTAGTGACTTGTCGAGCAGACGGGTACGACAGACGAAATCTGCCGCTGCGTGGCCCCAGTGAGCGTATTAAGACGAGAGAAACGCGTGATTTTGTTGAAATAAGCGTGCTATGCTCAAATTCACTTGTCGAGCAGACGGGTGCACCAGACGAAATCTGCCGCTGCGTGGCCCCAGTGAGCGTATTAAGACGAGAGAAACGCGTGATTTTGTTGAAATAAGCGTGCTATGCTCAAATTCACTTGTCGAGCAGACGTGTACGACAGACGAAATCTGCCGATGCGTGGCCCCAGTGATCGTATTAAGACGAGAGAAACGCGTGATTTTGGTGAAATAAGCGTGCTATGCTCAAATTCACTTGTCGAGCAGACGGGTACGACAGACGAAATCTGCCGCTGCGTGGCCCCAGTGAGCGTATTAAGACGAGAGAAACGCGTGATTTTGTTGAAATAAGCGTGCTATGCTCAAATTCACTTGTCGAGCAGACGGGTACGACAGACGAAATCTGCCGCTGCGTGGCCCCAGTGAGCGTATTAAGACGAGAGAAACGCGTGATTTTGTTGAAATAAGCGTGCTATGCTCAAATTCACTTGTCGAGCAGACGGGTACGACAGACGAAATCTGCCGCTGCGTGGCCCCAGTGAGCGTATTAAGACGAGAGAAACGCGTGATTTTGGTGAAATAAGCGTGCTATGCTCAAATTCACTTGTCGAGCAGACGGGTACGACAGACGAAATCTGCCGCTGCGTGGCCCCAGTGAGCGTATTAAGACGAGAGAAACGCGTGATTTTGTTGAAATAAGCGTGCTATGCTCAAATTCACTTGTCGAGCAGACGGGTACGACAGACGAAATCTGCCGCTGCGTGGCCCCAGTGAGCGTATTAAGACGAGAGAAACGCGTGATTTTGTTGAAATAAGCGTGCTATGCTCAAATTCACTTGTCGAGCAGACGGGTACGACAGACGAAATCTGCCGCTGCGTGGCCCCAGTGAGTGTATTAAGACGAGAGAAACGCGTGATTTTGTTGAAATAAGCGTGCTATGCTCAAATTCACTTGTCGAGCAGACGGGTACGACAGACGAAATCTGCCGCTAGTGAGCGTATTAAGACGAGAGAAACGCGTGATTTTGTTGAAACAAGCGTGCTATGCTCAAATTCACTTGTCGAGCAGACGGGTACGACAGACGAAATCTGCCGCTGCGTGGCCCCAGTGAGCGTATTAAGACGAGAGAAACGCGTGATTTTGTTGAAATAAGCGTGCTATGCTCAAATTCACTTGTCGAGCAGACGGGTACGACAGACGAAATCTGCCGCTGCGTGGCCCCAGTGAGCGTATTAAGACGAGAGAAACGCGTGATTTTGTTGAAATAAGCGTGCTGTGCTCAAATTCACTTGTCGAGCAGACGGGTACGACAGACGAAATCTGCCGCTGCGTGGCCCCAGTGAGCGTATTAAGACGAGAGAAACGCGTGATTTTGTTGAAATAAGCGTGCTATGCTCAAATTCACTTGTCGAGCAGACGGGTACGACAGACGAAATCTGCCGCTGCGTGGCCCCAGTGAGCGTATTAAGACGAGAGAAACGCGTGATTTTGTTGAAATAAGCGTGCTAAGCTCAAATTCACTTGTCGAGCAGACGGGTACACCAGACGAAATCTGCCGATGCGTGGCCCCAGTGATCGTATTTAGACGAGAGAAACGCGTGATTTTGTTGAAATAAGCGTGCTAAGCTCAAATTCACTTGTCGAGCAGACGGGTACATCAGACGAAATCTGCCGCTGCGTGGCCCCAGTGATCGTATTAAGACGAGAGAAACGCGTGATTTTGTTGAAATAAGCGTGCTAAGCTCAAATTCACTTGTCGAGCAGACGGGTACATCAGACGAAATCTGCCGATGCGTGGCCCCAGTGATCGTATTTAGACGAGAGAAACGCGTTATTTTGGTGAAATAAGCGTGCTATGCTCAAATTCACTTGTCGAGCAGACGGGTACGACAGACGAAATCTGCCGCTGCGTGGCCCCAGTGAGCGTATTAAGACGAGAGAAACGCGTGATTTTGTTGAAATAAGCGTGCTATGCTCAAATTCACTTGTCGAGCAGACGGGTACGACAGACGAAATCTGCCGCTGCGTGGCCCCAGTGAGCGTATTAAGACGAGAGAAACGTGTGATTTTGTTGAAATAAGCGTGCTATGCTCAAATTCACTTGTCGAGCAGACGGGTACGACAGACGAAATCTGCCGATGCGTGGCCCCAGTGATCGTATTTAGACGAGAGAAACGCGTGATTTTGTTGAAATCAACTTCTCTGTTTTTCCGCATCTTTCCTTGCTAATAGCAATAACACTAGATTATCTGAACAAAACAATATACTTCTACCAAAAGTGAGTACAAATTATGGAAAACAAACTGCTTTTTTCTCTGCCATCAAAACCTGGAATTCATTACCACTAGCAATGAAATCCGCACGTTCGCAGTCCGCTTTCTACACTTTACTAAAAAAGCATCTCTCATCAACCCATTCAGCTTCATGCCATGCTTAAGTTTGCCTTAATCTTATTTTCTGTTCCCCACTCTGACAGCAAACGGTCATATTGTTACTCATCTGGAACCTCTTTTTTTTTCCTCCGCCTATATTTTATATCTGCATTTATTCAATGCCCATTGCTATACGATGTCTTTTTGTGTTCTTTCTCTTGCTCTTATGCTTTGCTGTTTTATGCCATTATTGTTAAATTATGCCCGCTAACTATTGTATAACTTATTCATTGGCGCAAATTACACTAATAGGTTTTAACTTAATTGTATACTTTTGTTCCATCTCCCCTGCCAAACTTGTGCACTTTTCTTATGTATTCCTGATGGGAGGTTCCCCAGACAGTTTTCACTTTGGGACCTCCTACTGTACTAACTTTTTATGAAACTTACAACTCATTTGTATTTCGTTTTAATAAGCCTTTAAAATCAGCGCGAAAAAAAAACCGTTCAAGAGGCGACATGTGGAGTCATGGCACATCCGGTTCACAAAGGCGGCGACGAATAGGACTCCAGGAACGCTTCCCTCGTCGTGCGTTAGTGCACTGCGCCACGGGCTAACAAAGGCAGAGCGAAGGCAGCACCCCGCTGCTGCTGGCACACTGTAGTCACCCCTGAAGAAGGGACCAAGTTGGTCCCGAAACGGTGGGCAAAAAAGTAAAAATATTGGTTGGCGTCAGTTTCCTCTCAACTATCTCAAAAACCCATCAAGACGGCTTTCAACGCAGCACGAGCTGCAGAGCATTCTTAACTGCCAGAAGAAAAAAATATCTAGCCACTACGAAGTGACTGGGCAATAATAGGATGCGCGCACATGAAGTAATTATTTCTGCAAGGCTGCTTCTGACGACGCCCGAATTTCGCACTTTTTTCGAAGCTCACCAAGCACAGCCTACAATTTCGTTGTTATCAGTTATTCAGTTCAACACTGCCTACCCCAATTAAAAGTGCCAATGTTGCGTGAATCTGAGCACGCGTCGTTGGTACCTGTAAGCTAGACGCCTAATGGCGCCAGTAGGTTCCTTCCCCCTCTCGACGGTAACTACCGTGTCCATCGGAAGTCTAGAGGGGTTAGGAATGGTGACAGCGCGCGACGCTCTCCAAGGCCGCGGGAAACGGGGACCAAGGGGCCGACGACCGTTGCCTATTAAAAAGAGATTAGCTCTCAAGTGGGTGGGGGTCAGTAAGGTCGGCGACTTCTGAAAACCCGGACTGTCTAGCTAAGCAGCGGACATTACTGGCACCTCTAGAGTCGGGTTCTGGCGAGCACTGGGCGCCGCCCACTTGTACCTACAGTGCCACTCCAGCAGTATTGATTGAAATTGCGCGAGAGCAGATTTAATAAAGCTCCGCCCAATTATCGACGGTATTAAAACCAGCTGCAAACAAAGAAGAGGAGCGCGCCGAGTCCCAATCTCGGCCGCTTTTCTACAGCCCTTTTTCAAACCGCCTTTTTTCAAACCGCCTGTATTTTAACCGCCTTTTTCTCCTGTTGCCTTTATTTTTGTTTCCGTCTTCAAGAAACTAGTTTTGCTTCTCAAGAAGTTTGGAGTTGCTGCCCCAACCGGCAACGTGTCGCCGGACGAGTGGACGAAGGCGCGAAGCAGTGGCGGTCCGAAGGGCGGAGGGGGCGCCCCCCCCCCCCCCCCCCTTCCCCAAAAGCCTTTGCATATCTTCCCGAACGGCGAGATGTGATTTTTGACGTAAATCAGCAAACCTTTTTCGTCTGTGTCCAGTAGTCCCCTACCTTGTACGTTCAACGTGTTAGCGGCAGTTTTATTCCACACAATTCTAAAATTCGTAGTTATTGTCAAGGCATCGGGGCCCTGCCATGCCCCGCTGTTGTCTTGCCTTGGCGCCGGCGCGGCGACGACGGCGGTGCCATTCACATGCGGTTGCGGTGGCCAGCAACCTCGTCGGGGTGACGTGGAGCCACTCATTCATGTCTTTATCCCACCGTGGGCGAGCAGGCGGGCTTGACTTCCCGCTTGCTCTTCGCTAGGTAGTGCACGCGTGGCATGCACGCTCCTTAGGTGCTACCTCGGACTCTACGAGGCCGGGCGCCCCACCCCGGCTGCTCGTGCAGTGTGCCACGCGCGCGTTTAGTTAAGAGACAGGACGCTACGTACAATTTGTCGTTTTCTGTAAACGATTGTGCACAGTGGCCGCTCGCGCGCTCTTGCTTTCGGACAGAGCCCGGACATTTGCGCGCGAGCGGCGCGAACTTGATTACTTTTTGTATTTTATAAATAGCATACAAAGCTCTTCCCTGTCCTTCTCGCTATATTTTCCCTTTCACCTCCGCCGGCTGCAGCTCGCGTGCTTACGATACTAGATGGCAATTGACGCGGCCGGCAACATTCTTTTCCTTCGCCTTTTATTTATTTTTTCTTCAAAATAAACCGCTACCACCTATCCCACCATGAGACGCAGCGACGCCAGCGTGGGGACCGACCCTTCGGTTGGCTTCACAAGACGCACCGCCCAGCCGCCTTGTCGGAGGTGACCAAGGGCGGAACAAAGCTCCTTCCCCGAACTGAGTAATGAGGGCCGCCAATCGCACTCGTGAAATGCCCGGACAGGTGCATTGACCTTGCTAGACCCACCGTGGCGGGATGTCTCATCCGACGACCTATTTCTCCCTGGCATCGAAATGAATATTTTTCACGTAGCCGTTAACATTCAAGGCAAGAGTTATGGTATAACATTTATATCGTTCATCATTTAATTTTCAAAAAAAAAAACGCGAAAAAGTTGTACAAATAAAATGTAGATAAAAAAAATGTGTCTATTTTTTTTTTATACGGAAGTTCTTCCGCCCCCCCTAAAACCAATCTCTGGGACCGCCACTGGCGCGAAGTGCCCTTCGAACTGCTAACCACATGCATAGACGAGCCGGCCATTCCGACGACGATCCAGAGGAGAAACTTAACTGGCGCCGTGACCAGGAGGATCAGAGTTTCAAGTTAACTGGTGCCGTGACCAGGATGAGTATGACCAGTGCTTCAAGTTAACACGCTTATTTCACCAAAATCACGCGTTTCTCTCGTCTTAATACGCTCACTGGGGCCACGCATCGGCAGATTTCGTCTGTCGTACCCGTCTGCTCGACAAGTGAATTTGAGCATAGCACGCTTATTTCACCAAAATCACGCGTTTCTCTCGCCTTAATACGCTCACTGGGGCCACGCAGCGGCAGATTTCGTCTGTCGTACCCGTCTGCTCGACAAGTGAATTTGAGCAGCACGCTTATTTCAACAAAATCACGCGTTTCTCTCGTCTTAATACGCTCACTGGGGCCACGCAGCGGCAGATTTCGTCTGTCGTACCCGTCTGCTCGACAAGTGAATTTGAGCATAGCACGCTTATTTCACCAAAATCACGCGTTTCTCTCGTCTTAATACGCTCACTGGGGCCACGCAGCGGCAGATTTCGTCTGTCGTACCCGTCTGCTCGACAAGTGAATTTGAGCATAGCACGCTTATTTCAACAAAATCACGCGTTTCTCTCGTCTTAATACGCTCACTGGGGCCACGCAGCGGCAGATTTCGTCTGTCGTACCCGTCTGCTCGACAAGTGAATTTGAGCATAGCACGCTTATTTCAACAAAATCACGCGTTTCTCTCGTCTTAATACGCTCACTGGGGCCACGCAGCGGCAGATTTCGTCTGTCGTACCCGTCTGCTCGACAAGTGAATTTGAGCATAGCACGCTTATTTCAACAAAATCACGCGTTTCTCTCGTCTTAATACGCTCACTGGGGCCACGCAGCGGCAGATTTCGTCTGTCGTACCCGTCTGCTCGACAAGTGAATTTGAGCATAGCACGCTTGTTTCAACAAAATCACGCGTTTCTCTCGTCTTAATACGCTCACTAGCGGCAGATTTCGTCTGTCGTACCCGTCTGCTCGACAAGTGAATTTGAGCATAGCACGCTTATTTCAACAAAATCACGCGTTTCTCTCGTCTTAATACGCTCACTGGGGCCACGCAGCGGCAGATTTCGTCTGTCGTACCCGTCTGCTCGACAAGTGAATTTGAGCATAGCACGCTTATTTCAACAAAATCACGCGTTTCTCTCGTCTTAATACGCTCACTGGGGCCACGCAGCGGCAGATTTCGTCTGTCGTACCCGTCTGCTCGACAAGTGAATTTGAGCATAGCACGCTTATTTCAACAAAATCACGCGTTTCTCTCGTCTTAATACGCTCACTGGGGCCACGCAGCGGCAGATTTCGTCTGTCGTACCCGTCTGCTCGACAAGTGAATTTGAGCATAGCACGCTTATTTCACCAAAATCACGCGTTTCTCTCGTCTTAATACGCTCACTGGGGCCACGCAGCGGCAGATTTCGTCTGTCGTACCCGTCTGCTCGACAAGTGAATTTGAGCATAGCACGCTTATTTCAACAAAATCACGCGTTTCTCTCGTCTTAATACGCTCACTGGGGCCACGCAGCGGCAGATTTCGTCTGTCGTACCCGTCTGCTCGACAAGTGAATTTGAGCATAGCACGCTTATTTCAACAAAATCACGCGTTTCTCTCGTCTTAATACGCTCACTGGGGCCACGCAGCGGCAGATTTCGTCTGTCGTACCCGTCTGTTCGACAAGTGAATTTGAGCATAGCACGCTTATTTCACCAAAATCACGCGTTTCTCTCGTCTTAATACGATCACTGGGGCCACGCATCGGCAGATTTCGTCTGTCGTACACGTCTGCTCGACAAGTGAATTTGAGCATAGCACGCTTATTTCAACAAAATCACGCGTTTCTCTCGTCTTAATACGCTCACTGGGGCCACGCAGCGGCAGATTTCGTCTGGTGTACCCGTCTGCTCGACAAGTGAATTTGAGCATAGCACGCTTATTTCAACAAAATCACGCGTTTCTCTCGTCTTAATACGCTCACTGGGGCCACGCAGCGGCAGATTTCGTCTGTCGTACCCGTCTGCTCGACAAGTCACTAAAAAAGCGTAACCGCCGCGGACGTGCTCTTTCGCTTGGCGAACAGGCGGCGGCCACTCCGGGCAAGGCTGCTCTTACGAGCTGGGCTGTTCCGGCGCGACAGCGTAGTTGTAGGCGGAGGAGAATGTAAAAGGGAGAGGGAACAAATAGTCAGCCACACTGGGTTTTAGTTCACAATCTGGCAACCTTATAGCCTGGCAACACTGGGAATCGCGCAAGTCTGGCAACACTACAGTATGGCAACACTGGGATAGCAGACGGCGGGTACGTCTCACGAAACTCTGCCGCTCAGGGCAATTTCTCTTACTGGTGCCGATTATGTTGCAGCATGTTCTTTTCTTCATGCTTTTGCCATTTCTAAGTCGTGTTTTCGCTCGTAACTTCGATTCTACCACATCTGAAGACATGGATTCCGTTGCTAGAGCATCTAGCAAGCACACCAAAGTACTAATTGGTTAATTAGATAATTCCATTCACTAGTTCATCAATTTGATTGAATTACTGATAAATGTAATATATTATTCATTCTAGTGACTAAATATTGAGTTAATTTGAGAAGTAATTGTCTAGTTCCACTAATTATTTTGCTCAATTAAGTACACAATGTTGGTAAATTCATTAATCAATCACAATAATTACGTAATTATTGAATCAACTACTCTATTAATTACCCCTATACTGGGTAACTGACAGTTCGTGCTGACACCCTCTGCTGACAGGTCCTGTACACGCCACTCATGAGACAAAAAATGCTTCTGCATTAAAACTGTTGGACTAGTCCACTGGAGACTGGGCTGTCCGTCCGCTGTCACGCCTACCATTCTACACAAGTGTGAGGTGCACGGGCTACATTACAGCATACATTTAAGGTTTCAGTGCCAGCAATTCGAATTATCCATATTTTAGAATTAGCTGGGTTGAAATAAGCTTTTACTGCAGGGGAGTACGATGAAAGTGTTTCTCCAGATCTAGTTCTACATAGTGGCTGTACCAGCAGTATTGTCTTGAAGCTGCACGTATGCTTTCATGTTTATGCCAGTGCCTTGAATCTGTGTTCCTGCTGTGTGCTTTATGCTGACATAAGCCTGCAAGACTGTGGAATAATAATAATATAGGGAGTAATTACTCATTTGCATCCACCTGAGCGCAGCCATATGGCTACAAAGGAAAGCTATAGTACAGCTTTCTCAGAAACTTCGTAGTTAAAGAAAAATTCGTCCTGGTCCGGGGATCGAACCCGGGACCACCGCTTCACCGGAGCAGTCGCTCTACCAATTGAGCTAACCAGGACGGCAAGCTGATGGTAGGGCGAGAGTGAATTGATCAATAACTCGAAGTGGGAACTGTGTTGGTCAATTTTTCGTAGTGTTGGTCAATATTACAAATCTACTCCACCTTGGGGGATTCCCCTAAACATCTGACCAAGACTGTGGAAGTTAGTAGTAGCAGTATAATCACTCCACTCTGTTGCTCAAAGTGGACCACAGAGGAGGGAAGCAGGCCTGTGCAAGTTTAAAGGTCACTCGGCCAGTGAAATGGGAATAATGCGTTTGAGCCACGTTTGTAGCTCACTTATGCCCTGCTGAGAGAGGAAGGGAAACACGCTCTTTTTGCTTTTTTCTTGTACCGTAGCTTCGGTTCCTTTTTAATCAGTTCCTCTGCCACAAGTGCATGTCCCTACAGCATTAAAGCATGCAGTCGTCGGAAAGTGGTGTTCCACAGTCTGAAGTGTTCATTAAATTAAAACTGTGGCGAGCTTCACCACAAAGCTTTCAGAGCATCCTAGTGGCAGGCTCCAGAGCTGAAAGTCGACAAAGACTTCAGCTAGAAGCACAGTAGCAGGAGCTTCGTAATAATACAGAAACGAGCTCAGCATAAAGTGGCTAAGTTCTCTTACAGGGTGCTAGATGCCATTCATATGTCTACTGCAAGTGTTTCATGCTTGCGCTTGCTACTGCCAACCCCAAGAGACGCACATTTTTGTCCAAGTATGCTAGTAATTGAGGTACTTGCTTATTCTGATTTAGTGTACCACAAAATCCTGCATGTTGGCATAAACATGAAATGGACATGGGTAAGCCATGTAATGTGGCGAACAAATAATCTACTCCGTTAGGGTAATGGAGTGGACTCCAAGAAATGGAAGACGTAGCAGTGGGAGGCAGGGAACCTGGTTAGGGGATGAGGTTTGGAAATTTGTGGAGACAAGGTGGCTACAGCTGGCACTGGCTACAGCTGGCACTGGATACAGCTACTAATTGGAAATGCTGGTAGAGGCCTTTGCTGTGCAGTGGATGAAGCCTGATGATGAAGCAGAGCATTTGCAGTTATTGACACGGCTCTGCTGAGCAACTACAATGCTTTGATCACTTTGGGATCTGTTATAAGTGGGCTTAACTGTATTAAAATAATAAAGCAAACGTGCACGCATCTTGGGAGACCCATATAACAGTAATGAAAATGTCATTTCCAAATGGAGTTGCAAGCCAAGTCGCAAAACCATTTTATTTTTCACAAAAAAAGGTAAAGGCTCCACAGAGACAAATACAAAAAGTGCATTGAAGTTTTTAAACAGTGAAGTAAACATAGAAATAAAATTTATTATGAATAAATACAATGTCACGCAATCTAACTCATCGCCAAGGAGGCACAAAGAATTGAAAACAATCTGAAGTTGAAGCTAAAGATTGCAAAATTAAAGAATTACATCTTTGTTGAGCTTCGTGGCATGCAATTTTGCAGGACTGCACACAGTCATTCATTTGAATACAGCAAAAAAACGAAAGCCCACTAGACGCCCTAGCCAGGATCTCATCTTTTTGGGCGCACGATCTGTGATCCGCGGGTTGTAAAAGCTGCAATCATGTGCCTAGCATATAGGCAAAGTACTAGACAACTGGACACTGCTGAATCTCAACGCCATTAACCGGGTTTTCGGCATCACCGGCTCGGCATTATGTGATAATGCGGCTTCAGTAAACGAAGCACTGCTTTGCGAAACTGGGTCCACTTGCATTACGGACGAAGACATCGTACAGAATTGTTAAATTCCGCAGTTCATTTTAGTGCAAGGTTAACAAAGCGACACCCCCTGCAATATCACTTTGGCAAGTCTCGCAAGGAAAGATAAGAAACAGCCCGGTAGTAAACGAATTGAGCAACAATTATATCTACTTGGAATGCATTGTGGTAGACATATCTGGCCTGTTCCTTGCACATTTGATATTGAAGAAATGATAAACAATACCCGTTTTTCACGCAGAAACTTGCATCTCGGACTACATGGCCGAAAAGCTCAACGTGTATGCCTTGCGTGAACAAAAAAGAAAAAGAAAGGTTTAAATGTTTCCTAACATTAGAAGTTGATATAACAAGTTTCCTAGCTGGCACAATGTTTTCAACGCACATTTTTTTTCTTAAGCAGCAAAACCTGCTTATAAACGCTTTCAACAGTGCAAAAGTGCTTGTAAAATAAAAAGACAAGGTATTTTACAGATGGCTCAAAACCGGCAAATGGTAAAATGGCTGCTCTAAAATATCGGCACTTTCATGAAATGCCCAAATGCCTGGAGGACCTCGCCTTGTACGGTGTTGACCACTTTCATGTACGTGTCTTGCCAAAGCTGGGCTCCGTTTTTCTGGACGGTCCTGGAATAGCAGAAGTCACGCAAACAAAGGGAACAGCATGTGAATGCATTCTAATACCCGTGCCACACGGACAGACTTAATGCCATTAAGTGCTTACTGCCTTAAGTTTTAATGGCATTCGTGCGGTGCCACACGCATAAATTTAAATGGCATTAGCCTTACTGCCATTCGCGACCTACTGAGTTCGCCACAACTCATTCACCCGTGCAACGTGTACTCTCGTTCCCATTCCACACGCAGAAAAGCATGCAGCTTTGTTAGTAACAACTTCCTAACCAGTAGGAAATGGTTAATTCTTAACTTTCAGTCAGATGAGGCATCTATACCGCATTTTCGATGCGAAGAGCGCAATTTTAGCCAGCCTTATTGACAGGTACTCTCGACTTATGTGCTGACATGCGAGTTTATGCCTACTTTTTCGACTTCTAAAGCAGGAACAGCCATATTTTCTGGAAAATCGTTTTTACATTACATTTGAACAACATTCCCGATATATTGTGCTCACTAAGAATGTTTATATTCAGATGAAACTTTTAACTACTTTGCAAGCGTTATCGCCATCGCCACTTCCGATAATGGCATTAAATGTGGACGTGTAGCACCAACTCCGGAAATAATGGCATTAACAAACTTAAGGCCTTAAAGGTGCACTGAAGAGGAATCTGAACTTGTCTTTTTGCCGCGGGAACTCGATCTACACGTTCCGAGCTTTCTTAGAAACTGCGATTTACTGTTCTGTGTGGCCGATTTCCCCAATTAAATCGAATTAACGTCCGGCTCCCACCTTTTTTTTTTTAATTCTGCCTCGTACGGTGGGCGGAGTCGACCAACGCGTAGAGCGCCTTTCACCCAGTCCCGTGGCGGCTTGCCGCTCTGCCATCGGCGGAGTAATACGTAGTAGTCCGTAGTAGCAAATAGTCCGCGCGTATTTTTATTTATTCGGGCTTATTTTGCGGCTATATTATATGCGAATGAAACTATTTATTCATGGAAACCTAAAAAACAAAGTAAAGCGAAAGCAAAGCCTCCACGGGACTGGGTGAAAGGCGCTCCACGCGTTGGTCGACTCCACCCACCGTACGAGGCAGAATTAAAAAAAAAGGCGGGAGCCGGACGTTAATTCGTTTCAATTGGGGAAATCGGCCACACAGGGCAATAAGTCACTGTGTCTAAGAATGCTAGGAACGTGTGGATCGAGTTCCCGCGGCAAAAAGGCATGTTCAGAATCCTCTTCAGTGCACCTTTAAGCATTTACCGCCATTTCTTGTGCGCGTGTGGCACAGGTATAAGTCTGCGTCAGCCAAAGCAGCAGTTTAAGTGTGGGCCATTTAATCACGCGATCACATTTAACAATGCTTCCACTCTTGTACGTGCAACATTCGGGAACCCAGAGGCGCCTTACCTCGGCGAAAGGCATTTGCATGTGCTACCAATTCTGTACGTTGCGTGCATTGCTGCACAACACTGCCCGCACGGTGCGCTTTACTGCATGCACCAAATTCAAACTAAAACAGTGAATCAGGACGTTTGACTAGGGCGTAGAGTTTGGCAGACCCAACATAACCATTCCCAGCTCATAAAATGGGCACTCTTGGACTACTTCTACAAAGAACTTGAGCACAAAATGAAAGTGCCCGTGATGATTATGTGACGCCAGACCAACATCCAGGATGTCTGCTTGCCCTTTATGCCCGTAAAGTTCTTCTATCAAGTCTAACTCTACTGCTTCAGCCAAAAAGTGCACTCAATGGATGTCGCCAAAAATGGCGAAAATAGCTTCACCACAACCACTTTCACTATTTACGTTATTTACATGCATTTACTGTGTACTGGTGCCTCTCCTGTGATTCGTGATATGTGAAACTTCAGTTATAACTATGACACTTGTTCCAGTACTTTTCGGCGCGCTCACCTGTGAAAAAACTTGAGAAGAACGTCGAGCATTTCCAGGTTTCTCCCATGGACAATGCTGCACAGGACATTTGTCCACGCTACCACGTCTGAATTCAAAACAGTATCTGCATAAAATGCAAGTTACAATAATCAAAACAACGTCTGTGATGTTATCACTCTATATTTAACATGGCTTGGCTCACTGGCAACAGGAATCGGTTGCGTGTAATCGAGATTTTAAATGCGATGCTCAATTAAATTAATGGTTGGTCGAGAGAGGTCACGTGAGCTTGTGACGTCACCTTGACCTGCCCAATGGGTTGTAAGCAACCTAGTTTTGAGACAGCAACTTAGACAGCATCACAGTTCACGTCTGGAGCAACCCAGGGCTGCCTGGTGTTACGAAATTCGCTGATATTTGATTGAAAGAGCTATGGTGAAAGAGGTGTGATGCGACCCCAAAGGAAACAATCACAGAGCAGATTAAATAAGTGCTTGAGTTCAATAAAGAATGTGAGAGATGCAAATGTCGGCACTGTCACAGCATAGCGGATTCCTGCTACTGCGGCCAGCAGTCTGAACATGGCGGTTTATGAACTGACAACTGTAAAGAGACTGATGCAAACAAACGCACAAGCTGCAAAAGAAGCTGCAACAAATGTGAAATCCAATGCTATCACATTCCACTCTTAGGGTGACTCAAGTGTCCCCATAATTTGTTTGTTTTGGATGCAAAACGGAGATCATAAAACCCAAGTACAGTCGAACCCGGATATATCGAATTCGAAGGGGATCGGAAAATAGTTCGATATAGCGAAAATTCGATATACAGATATAGGCTATAACTGCACTCCCGATCATAACAAATTGTGGCTTACCGTTTGGAACAGCCGCGAATCACATAGTATGGGCGCGCAATGTGAAAGCGCTTTATTTCGCGGAAAAAAAGATCACTAATTTTGGGCTGCTTTTTCCCCTGGGAAACGAAGTTCAAAACACTGGCCTCGATCTTCTCGAGACTGTCCAGGTGCGAGAGCACAGTGCCTTCCATTTCGCCGCAACAGCGCCGAATCAGGCTAACGCTGACGCCAGTTCAGTGGCTGCGCACGGACGCGTTTCTTCGACAACACAGTTGCCCTCGTCGTCGCTGGAGTCGGCGTCTTGAACGCCAGCTACCGCTTGAACTTCGCTGTCAGCGTTAAAGTCCTCAACAGTCACTTCGGACGGAACGGCGCCGAGAAAATTGGACAAGTCGCGAAACGCGTCGTCCAAGCACTCATCGTCATCTAAATCTTCCGGACATTAATCTCCGGCCACTTCAAGGCCTGCCTTGCCAAAACAGTTGGCTACTGGGGCCTGCTTCACGTCGCGCGTTGAAACACAGGCGCACACACAAAAAAAAAACACGCGAGGCGCAGATGGAGCGATAAGAGCGAAGCCTATGCGAGCGGCAGTCAACGCGGCTGCGAAGGAACGACAGAGGGAAAAGAAAGAGCAGGGAGAAAGATCGGCGCTCTGGGCTTCGTTTTTTTTTTTTTTTTTTTTTTCTGAGCTCTCTCTTTTCCCCAGACCCACGATGTGCCCACAAGCGACCGTTTTCTCTCTCTCTCTTTCCCCAAGAAGCGTGGTCGCCGCGCGTCTCCATGCGGCGCTCTCTCTTCGCTGATCTCCAATGACCTTGACGGAGCACACGCCGGCGGTACAGGAGGAGAGGAGGAGTGGGAAAGCTCGCGCCGGTGGGGCGCAAAAACAGGGAACAAAAAAAAAAAAAAAAGGGCCCTGCGCCTGCTGACTGCGGAAATGTTCTCCGCTGAGGCGGCTGAGGACCGGACAGGAATGTCTTTGGGGAAAGCGCACCTTCCAGGGGCGCGGCGCGGCGCGGCGTTCGATATATCCAATGTCCGGCGAAAATGGAATTCGATATACAACGCAACTGTCCTATACTTTTACATAGTATTTTCAAGGGGGTAATCTGTGTGTTCGATATAGCCAATAATTCGAAATATGCGGGTTCGATATATCCGGGTTCGACTGTAATGCCAAATATGTATGAATTCCCTGTTCGAGCACATTAAAGGTTTAGAAGGAAAACAACTGCCATGCCCATCTCTATCAGCAAAGCTCAGAGGATATGAATTAATGTGTGTTTGAAGTGCCAGATTCAAAAAGGTATTTGCACAGTTTCGCCAATTGGATCAGTCTGCAACCAGCCAGCGACTTAGCCACCATAGCACTGACTGGGCAGTGGGCCCACCTTAGTTAATGCCCTCTTTGTTGCCTTGACAGGGAAACGCATGGATGCCAGCAACCATGAGTCAATCTGACACATGGCGATATGTTAACAATGCTCTAAATCTAGTGTTGGTACCTCTTTGCCCTGCTAGCTGAGTGTTAGCAACGGTTATTTTATGTGTCTGCAATTCACGGCACAAGCACTTACCACAGTAACCACGACATGCAAGGAATATTTCACACCAATATAGAAGACAAAGGGACGTACCACTGGTTGTATTTATCCACTGCTGTAACAGAGCTCTGACTTGCTCCATCTTCTTCTCGGAATCAATTACAGACTCAAACGTCTCCACAACTGTCTGGGCAGGTTTTGTCTAGAGTAGCGAAAAAATTTATTCAAGACAGTTCCCATTTTTTCACTCTTGCAACAAGCACTCACAACCATTTGTAACATCCTCTTCCCGCTTAGTATTGCAAAGCAAGGTAAAGGAAAAAGAGAGAAAAAAGTCTGATTGTTTCTGTCTGCCTTGGAACAAGAAGCATCCAATGTGCGAGAGCACTCCAGGTACATCTGATGTATTTACAGTGGCTTGCCTACAGTGAAAATTGCGAAATTTTTTTCCACTGTTAAACAGCATTCCACTAGAAGCAAGGATTTGTCACCTGATGTGCTTACCCGCTGCTATAGTGCCTAGAATATACTGGCTAGTGTGCGCAGCGCGCGCGTTTCGTACGGGAGGGCGAGGCCCCCGCCGCGATGCCTGCGCGGAGAGGCCGCAAGGGGCGCTGCCGGTCGGGAGGGTGCGCAAAAGCCGGCGAACTCCTGTCGTCTGCTGTCGCGCCGATACCGCAGCCTCGCGCGATTGCTCGCGTTAAATCAACGTTTGACAGGCATCATCTCTTGGATTGTGAAGCTGGAAGACATTAAATGTAAGCAAGAACATCCTGAAATGTTAAAGGCTAAGCGGCAATGCAAAGAGAGGGCGTGTATTGTTCCGTTGTGTCGAAGCGGTTATCGGTCTAACGAAGAAAAGGTGTCTTTGTTCACTGCACCGGCGGACCAAGCACGGCTTGCTGAATGGGAAAATAAGATCAAGAGGACAGACAGAAGGCTTACACTGAAGGCTGTCGTATGCGAAAAACATTTCCAGAACGAATGCATCGAAATACCTTTTAAGATTACGGTGAACGGCGTCGTGAACGAACTCGCCCGAGTGAAGCCGCCTGAAGCCCGATGCTGTTCCTACAGTATTCGAAAATTCTCCACCTCATCTTGTGTCTAAAAAGACGGTGAAAAGGAAGGTGCGAAACATTTGCGACCAAGGACCGGCACCTAAACGGAAGCGAAATGTCGAGCTGGTGGATCCCGAGTTGTGCTCAGCAGTCGACGGTGATGGTACGCGGGTTGACTCTCATTGCGTCGCTCGTGGAGGCGCATCAGAGGAACTCCAGAAGCGTTCCGATTCCGAGCAGACAGACATTGCTACAGGACCTATGTGTGAGAGAGAAGCGATAGAGTGTCCGTGCCCAAGTGATGTTCGGCACCCGTTGGATGGAATTCTGATTCCGGTGACATGGATGAAGTTGCCTGCTGCGCCAAATCTCTCTTTAACTTATGCCTGTTGCGAGACCGAAGCTGATGACTTCTCGAAACTATTCATCGAAAGAATGGTGACTTTTGGAAAACCTTTGCGTGAGCACGGTTCTGTAATTGCCACAATTTACTTCCAAGGAAGAAAGAGAAAAGGAAAAGCGCGTGCTTACAGCCCGCCATGAGGCAGAGACAATAATCAAAGAAATGACTCTGCGTGGCCTCTGTAATGGATGTTGCATGATTCCTGTTGCAGGCAAGCACACTTCATACAGAACTATGTACTTTGCAGAGAAATGCTTGCTGACCACCGATCGAAAAGGGGAGTAATGCTTGCACTGCAAATATTTACGGAAGCTCTCGCAGAACAACATGTGCAGAAGAAAAAGACGAAAGATCCTTGCAGTGACAAAAAAAATTCAAGGATTTTTTCTCGTGCTTTGAGAAAGACCGAGAAAAGCCTGGCCAATGCTCAGCGTGATGTGATTCAAATGAAGGAGCTACAATGCACTGAGCGAAGAAGCACTCGAGGCAAAAATACAGTCACTCCCGAAGAAGCAGCAGTTAGCTGTGAGAGCTTGTTTCCTTGTCCGCAAGACGAAAGTCTCTGAGAGGTATGCCTTATGAAGATGCCTGGATTGTGGAATGCTTGCTAATGAGGATGCGGAGCCCAAAGCTCTACGAGCACCTTCGGAAGCAGAACATCATGATTTTGCGTGGTCGAAAATGCTTGCAAAAATATCTGCAACGATTTAAGGGTGGCTTTGGTCTGCACACGAAGGTTTTTGAGGCTTTCAGCGAAAGGACCAAAAGCATGGACACGTACAGCCGTAATTGTAACAAGTTCTCTTTACTTGGAACTTTTAAAATTTATATAAAATATAGGCTGCAATGGATTCATAATAGCGTAGTGTTTTATCTGTTTCCGTACTAATGCAGTCAAAAGCTGTAAGTTTCATATCCTGCCGCTGTGGCAAATATAAAATGTGCTACTCTATCAGACTCAAAGTTAATTTGTGCAGGTGAAGCCTACACAATGTCTGTCGGTTGCTGGCAACCTGCGACAGTGTCTCTCTGTTGCCACTGCAATTGAATACGCGATTTTTAGTACTTTCTGTTGGCCAAAAAGCATTACCCCCACTCGCACTTCCCCTTTGATTAAACATGCTGCATTCATTCTATTAAACCGAATTGTGTGTTTTGTAAAACGTGTTTTTTCTTTTTAGTTTGAATTCCATCAACCGCTCGCGTGTGCTTACATTTGGTTAGCGTTTGGTTTGGTTAGCCCTTTCCAACCCTCAGCGGCGCGACGCGTGCGAGAAACCGGCTCGCCCCGACGCGCGCGCTCACCCTACACCCTCTCGCACCACAGCGCCGCTATGCGGCCGCCGCGGCAGGCATCACCTCGGGTGCCACCGCGCCGCCCGCGCTCAGCACACTAGCCAGTATATTCTAGGCACTATACCGCTGCATAGTTTACAGAATTCACAATGACCACTGTAAAATGCTAATGTACAACAAAAACTACACTGGCTTCATCTGAACATGTCAGGCGACTAGTACTACATGTCAACGTGAGTGTAAAACAACTGTCAAGCATGCTAAGTTGAAGTGCACTTACGGCGAGTGCGCTTCGGCACTCTAGGCTACGCAGTGCTAAATGGAAAATCAGAGTGCACTCATGGTAAAAAAAACAAAATGGTGACTGAAAATGAGTGCAATGTTTGAAAAAATGGATGGAAATAGACAACTTAAAAATTGACTATTTGGTGCGGAAAAACCAATACAAGTAAATTTTAACTACATTTTAACAATGGAAAAGGAAACGATATCAAGGTACCACAAGTCAAGACCAGCCAAGACGAGTCCTTAGCTGACCCAGAATTCTAACAACAAACAACATGGCGGAGTGTAGTGGGGCAGAAAGCAGCTTGGCAGAAACGAGTTGGTGGCAAACAGAAGTGTCGACGCTGCCACCGCACAGACCTTTTGCAACGTGACCGGCATGATTAGCCCATGTTTGCCCCACTGGCTCACAAACACAAAATGAGCAGAACGAAAATGGCATCACCTCAGTGCTGCATCATCCCAACATGAGTTGTGTCGTCATCGTCATCATCATCAGCCTGACTACACCCATTGCAGGGCAAAGGCCTCTCCCATGTCTCTCCAATTAACCCTGTCCTTTGTCAGTTGCCGCCACTGTATCCCCGCGAACTTCTTAATCTCATCCGCCCACCTAACTTTCTGCCGTCCCCTGCTACGTTTGCTTTCTCTTGGAATCCACTCCGTTACCCTTGTGTACATGATTATTATTTCTCGTTTCTTAGTTTTGTTTTGCTTCTTGCTACAACGGATAAATTCCTTAACACTGTTCAACAAATAAAATGGGGTTTTGTGCCTTTTTTTTTCGCACATTACATTCTGTGCGTTTGAAATCACTGTCAGCGAGCCTACGCATTCGGCCAGAGAAGTGTGCTGCATGAACGCACTCCGAACCGAGTGCACTTTAGTCCTCGTGTAACAGAAAAGCCAGTGTTGGCGTTGCCGTTGACGTGATAGAAAAATCAGGACCAGACAATTACAAGAGGCTCCCACAGATGGTGTCAGCCACATCAACGGCGCATCAGAAACCCCTGAACCTTGGGCCCTCAGGTTGCAAGTCAGACACGCTAACGCTAGCTATGCCACGCAGGCACATTCGTACGGCTTGGCTAAAGCAGGGCTTTATATGCATGCCGTGCGGTCTTTCACATAATAATTGTGATTGTGAAAGACGAAACAGTGTCCATGTCTGTCTGGGTAAGAACAACCGCTGTCACGCCAAGCCCTTGAAGGCGGAGTGTCCCCCAATTTTTTCTGCGAGTGCACTGCGCTTGTGCTGTCTGGCGTACTCTTTTTTACTCTGGGCCGTGAAAGAATTGGGTTACATATCTTACGAGCAGACTTTCTGCAAACCCTACTGAAAGAAATGTTACCACAAATAAGCCAATAATAGAACAGAATGGAAGAGACTGGACGAAGAGTACAGCTATTATCAGTCTGTTGTGTTCCAGGGAAGTAAAATGCTGTCAACAGTGCTCTAACTAAGCACCAAAGAAAATGAACATTGAAGAGTCTCTCACACCCTACAGATTCTGGTGCCCTTTCTCTGAGCCAGTCTCAGGCCTGAGAAAATTTGTGAAAGGTGGCACCTACTGCGTACTTTCTTTTTTTTTTGTTAGCAAGTGCTGTGAAGGCTGAAAGGAGTGCTGTACACTTACCATGTACTCTTTTAGCGAGTGGCATGCCAAAAGCCGTGCTTTCTGCGGGCTGATGGCACTCTTTGGTGGGCGCCCTCTTCTCTTCCCTGTGGGCTGCAGTTTGGGCTTTGCGCCAGCCACTGACGACGGGCCTCGGTGGTTGCTACTTGAACTCTTAATGCCACTGGTGCCGCTAGTACCAGCTGCTGCATCCCTGCAGAATGGAAAGAGCCACATATCACTGAAAAACGAGTCTAAACTTGTCTCTCAAAAAGCTGACCTCCTTACTGCAGTTGTTCTGCCACTCACCCTGCTGCCTGTAGCTTGAAAAACTCAGTGATTGTTATGA
Organism: Amblyomma mixtum; assembly: GCF_055824585.1. NCBI lineage: Eukaryota > Metazoa > Arthropoda > Arachnida > Ixodida > Ixodidae > Amblyomma > Amblyomma mixtum. Next base: position 260,490,992 of record NC_143013.1, read on the forward strand.
TGGTACTAACTGCAGCTAATGTGAGAATGTTGACAGTTCAACATGTTGCAACAAACCTCCATACAGTGAATTCCTTGAGGTTACGCGCAGGTTACGCGCAGTTTCTCACATTCTCAATGCCACCTCTATTTGAGACTTTCATGTAACGAAGGTGGTTGAAATTTCTGGAGCCCTCCACTACGGCGTCCTTCATAGCCTGAGTCGCTTTGGGACGTTAAACCCCCATAAACCCATAAACTCAAATAAGCCACATCATTGGACACTATAAGTTACTCATGACTACAGAACACCTAAATGTGGACCAATGAGATTACCTAGTAGGAAGTTCTAGAGAGCTCTTATAAAACAAAGTCTGCCTCGGAATTTGAAAGGAGTTACGTGCGTGCTATAAAGCCAGTGCAGCACACAAAGTGCTGCATCTGGTACCAGCTGCTCACTTTGGTCGCAGGGGATTCCGCCGGCTTTCTCTGTACATGGTGAGCACCTCATCCTTGATGTCAGGAGGCAAGCTGTCTAGCACAGCTGGATCAATCTGAAAAATTAAGCCACAAAGCATTTGCAGATAACAGCAACACAGCATCCTTAATTACTGCTTCACGCTTATGAACCAGCCATAGAAGGCAGGAACCATTTCGTTGTTTAAAAAGTTCTTTATTTGCCCTATTAAAACCAAGATGAGTGGTGCTTAAGCAGGGTTATTGTAAGCTTTTCAAGCTTAACAACTCAGTATTGGACGAACCGGAGAATTGCAGCAAAACGAGAGAAAATGCTCGTCATAGATGCTTTTCGCACTGAACAGAGCAACTTTATGATGGATGTCTCTGAGGACACTTGCATGTGCTGACAGCAAGTGTTCAGATACAATTAGAGGGATGTTTTGCAGCACATGCCATTATTAGCAGCTTGTGAACAGCAAGACACTGAAATTGGATTAGATATTAAAAAAGAAAAGAAATGATTTAGCACTTTTTAAATTACAGGGATACTGACAAGGATAGCAAGAACATAACCAAAGCTGATTGACTTCATGTTCAAGACACGTTATTGTGCAAATAAGAATGAAAAGTGCACTCTAGCAGGCAGGGATCATTTGAGTAACATGTGAAAGGACATCACAATTTGCAGCAAACATAGCAGTGTAAGGGCAAAAACTATTGTTAATGGCATATGAAAAGGCATAAAATTTCAAAGCATCACATACCACACTGGTGATGCAAGTATATAACGAGCTTTTCCAACTAATAATACCGATTTCAGGCGTAAAAATCGTACTGTGCTTGAATATTCAGCCATAATCAAACACTGCTAAACGTGTTGTTTAGATGTAATTCTCAGAAATCAAGCACAAATCAAGCATCAGGAACACCACAATTTGCCCTCAATATATTGAATATCTTCATATCACTGCTACCATCAACTCTTTTGGTCTCTGATGCACACATTTGTATAAGCTGCACCATCTAATCTTTCTTGAGAAAGCACTTTGCAAGTTTTCTTGCTGGAGCACCTAAGCTTGAAGTTGCAATTTTTTTTTATCTTGGCACATTAAGCACAACTGCACTTTGGCTGGAACAGAAAGGCCCACTTCTCTGCAGGCATTTCAAATCACTCTTTAGACACCGTTTTCCATAAATGGAAGTTTTCGTATTCCGTCATACATAAACCTTATGCTACAGCCGTTATGACTCTTCTTTTGCTCTTATTTGTGAGTCTCAACAGATTTTAAATCTGGGCCATAACAATGTGAATGCGATTTCCCATATGCACGCACCCACACAAGGGTGCACAGGAGTGGAAACTTCACTGGTACCAGCACAAACAGATGGCTGGAGAGAGTCAAATCACTGAGGAATGCTGAAGAATGCCCATGCAGAAGAGCCATCCGGCAGCATGAAATGCAAGCCTCCAATGCAGCTTTTCAACAATGAGAGTGACAGCAAAAATTGACCACTTACTGTGGCTCAGAAAAGTTGCAGTTAGTTAAAATACCTTCTGAGCTCAGGCTGGAGCTCAGAATTAAATGCATTACTGTGCTATGCTGTGCCTCAGGCACAAGTCTAGCACAGGAAGAGTAGTAAAACAATTACCCAGTAAATAAACTGCACGCATGTTGACCTACCTCGGAAAAGGCTGGCAGACTAACGGCCTTGGGTAGCGACTCTGCTGTACCATTCGTTGTTGGTGATTGTGCTGAGCTTGGACCTGCCACTGGAGACGTGCTACGGCCCGTTGTAAGGAAGTCCAACATTGTCTTTACACCGCTACCTTGCCCCGATGGCAGTGGCTCTAGCCTCCCCACTTGAATGCCAACCTGCAAGGAAACCACAGCGCAACCTCAGTGATAGTTCAAGCGGCAAACGCATGTCACAAGACATTAAAATTGAGTTTAAAATTGAGTTTGACGCCTTCCAATGATGTCAACCATATTAGGAGCACATCAAATAACTCAGTCAGCTCTCCAAATATTTCAAGAAAGTGAAATGTTGACACTCATTCTGACCAATTTCGTTGGAGAAAAAAGGATTTTTAAAAAGCCACAATGGGCAGCTAAGTTAGGGTTCCAAAACAAGAAAAAATTATCTCAGAGATGGTCTACTGCTTGTGGACTAATATGAAATTTCATGCAATCTTTCCATTCCACATCACCTTCTACCTTTTTCTCTCTGGTTCTTCTTCCTTGTCCTGTGTGCACAAAGCTATCAAAAGGTCAGATTCAGCATCCAAGTTAACCTGTTCAAATCTAAGCGCCTGTCACAAACACGGAAATGCTGATTATGCTCGCTGAATGTGACCTCCACATCACTGGTGAGGAAAGGCACTGGTGAAAGGCACTACAGTAGACAAAAGCATGCAAAGTGCCAGCATATCTCAGTGTTGTGACAACTTGTCACTTCTCCACTTACATAAGTAGTGAAAGCAGAAGACAACAGTCCAGCTTTGACTCCTACTACTCTTCCTCTCCTCAGTTACACTGCTACCCAACAAAACAAACTCAATTACATCAATTTCAGTACGAACATAATGAACTAGAAGAGAAGATTATGTTCGATTATCTTGCGTGAAGCTTGCCACTAGGATAGCCCCTGGCTAGGTGAGTCTGGCAATATAACAATAGTATAATCTAACGGCAGGCTTTATGACTGCATTCCCAAATTTTCTTGAGAAAACTACTGCGTACTGACGTATATAAGTTGATTCTAAATATAAGTCGACCCCACAACTCACATCCCTTACTGCCCCCCCCCCCCCCCCCAAAAAAAAAAAAAAAAATGTTGACTCCAAATATGAGTCAATGCTGCCCTGCTGCCCATGGTAGCCAAAGCAGAAAGATACATGTCTGCAGCGTTTCCCGTGGGATGCCATTGCAGCACGTGCACAGCTTGAAGCATCAGACGTGTAACAGCGCAATCACGAGTCCATCACTCGGAGGCAAATGGAGATCAACGGTGATAAAACGGCGAACTATTCTGCCTTCCACACTCTGGTGTGGCCCAGCTGACTAGCCTGTAAGTGGCAAACCAAACTGCCAACGGTCCGTTAGTTTTACATTCTGGTGTGACGAACGCACCGGAGGCGGAAATCTGCTTTCGCGCTATCTACCGTTTGCCAGGGAAAGTGGCCGCCAGCGTGAACGAACTGGGTTAACGAAGCACGGTTAGAAATTTCTTTAGCAGAAACGACCTGCATAAGAATGAATGATTCTTTATGTACAAAGCTCCATGCATACTGATTAGAACGGGCACTAATATGGGGTGCGTAATACCCATGGCTTGGCTGAAACTACCTTAGACCCCGCAAACAGGTCGGCACAGCGTATAGGTCAACCCCCTAATTTTGGATAGCCATTAAAAAAAAAAAAAAAGCAGACTTATATGCAGAAATATATGGTAATTTCATACTTGTTTAATAATCGGTGGCATGCATGGGGCAATGTATAAATGAGCACACATGAGATGCACAGTTCCCACCATTATATTAGACATCGGAGGGACAAATGTGACAATGCTATATTACATGAAAGAAGCCAACAGCCACTGAAACCAAGGGGAACAGGGGATTTTTATTTTTTTTTTTTATTTTGTGGTGTTGATCAAGTAAGAATATTACTGAATATGTTATCGCTTAGAGCTAATTGATTAGAAAAGCAGAAGAAAAAACAACTCAGGACGTTCTACATCCGCCGCTTATGAACGTGGGTGGCGCTGGTGAACACTCTCAAGGTTAGGTTACTTGTAAACATAAATACCCCCGAAAAGCAGAAGATTTGACAGTGTAGTTGTTTTTTCTTCTGCTTTTCTAATCAATTAGCTGTTAGCGATAACATATTCAGTAATATTCTAAATTGATCAACACTACAAAATAAAAAAAAATTAAAAATCCCCTGTGCCCCTTGGTTTCAGTGGCTGTTGGCTTCTTTCATATTTATAACGAGCCCCTCATTCCCCTTCCCTTGTTTGCTTAATGCTATATTACATGTATTTCTGTTCGTGGCTTGACAACAAAAGCTATTTTTGTGGGTTAAACAAGCATGCCCATCAACTAGGCCCGTTTTCCGGCACCACAGCAGCAGGCACCCTCTCACCCCTCGGATGTCGGAAGCCACCAGGTGCATCTGCATGGCCAGACTGCAGCACTCCTTGGAGATGACGGCCTTGTTGGCTGTCGGTGCCAGCAGGTGGGAAGACTTGGTCAGGTTGTCACACAGCCCGTGGCCCATGTACTTGGGTGGATTCAGGGGGGCGTCCTTCTGCCGCACCTGTGCACGCCAAGCGTGGTTTGGCAACTCAAGACAGGTGCACATAAGAAGGTGCTCTCAAGCCCCTGGCAGGCTTTCTGGTATAGACCTTACAGAGAAGGGGCAAGTGCTATGACAATGCACTAACCCTGCAGAGTGACAGAGAATGGAAGAGAAATATTGGTGGTCATATTCATACTTTGCTTAGATGAAGGTTTAATTTAGGTAAACTCGGAAATTCTCTCCTTAGGCAGCTGCTGCACTAGTTCTGATTTAAATCTGCTGCAACTCCTTTTGAGCGCAGTAAATAAACTTGTTCAATAACTGGATTGTGTTGTAACGAACATCTGAGCCAAATAATACACTTTTGCATGCAGCAGAGAACCCAAAATCGTGCTCGAAAGTTGGCAAGCCATTTCTGGCGACTTTTTCAAACTCACGGCCTCCTGCATGTCTTGCATCTGTGTATGTCAGTTAAGAAATGGCTACTGAACAGATTCCTTCAGAGGTCACGCATCTATCGTGATCACAGACAATCAGCTGTGCCAAGCCAGCGTATTAGTAATCCCCCGCTCCCCAGGGAATTCCTGCAGGGCTCGGTAGCCTGACGATGAGGCCTAGTGCCTCTGTATCTCCCGTGGTGCTATTGTCAAGTGCGAGATAAGAACACACAAGATAAAAGGGCAAACTATGGCTTCACTTGGGCAGTGTGGCAAAGCTTGCTGCCTGCCATCTGAGTGAACACCGCTTGGCATGGGGATTTACATACCCCTTTTATAGTGAACTGCGTTCAGTATATAAAGTATAAATTGCATGCGTTTGTCATGATATTTAGGGAGAGTTCATATAACTAGTAATTTGTAATATCCATGCTTACTGTTCAAGGATCCACTGTATAGCTCTATATATAGGTCAACAAGTCCTAGAACTACAGCCATCCTGACCTGTCTTGAAAGTGTGCAACCTCAATAAAAGAAAAAATGTATACGCTGCGCCCTGACATGCCACCCTGACATGCCACGGCTATGCTCACTCATGTGCAAGCACACAAGAAAGCATACACACAGGCATCTTACACAGAAACACAAAACCCTCACCTTGACTTTCAGAGTAATGGTGCGGCCTTGAACTCCAGCTTCAGTTAGCCGCTTCTCAACCTCCGTAGACAGCTGACCGATGAACTTGAGCATATCAGTAGACTGAAGACAAAAAAGAAAAAGCAAGCTTCTGTATTCATTTTTTTTTTTTCAACTCGTACCAACCGCATTACTACAGCAATACCGCCCCTGCTGATGGAATGAGTGTAAGAAGTACACGTTTATACTCATTCAGCCTCAGGTTCAACCTTGTATACGTACAGATCACTTCAACCCTTGCATCATACTCTTCCCTGTCTCATAAATATAATTTTTCTCAGCAAGGGCTGTTAATATAAAGGCACAAGATACAGTAGTAAAACTGAGCAGTCACGATTGCAAAATCAATTTAAATGAAACATTTAAATTTTTTGCCCCCAAAGTGAAAAACTTCATCCAAAAAATAACTAATTGCTTGCTCATGATCCTAACATAAATAAAAATGCTCGGAATACGAGAATTCTGCCACAACCAGAATGAACTGTGCCATCTAATTCAATGCACTGAATGCCTAACATCGATGAAGTACATGTGCTGAGCGTCACCTCTTTAAAACGGATGCCGTAGTTGACCTCCGCTGACACAGACTTCCTCAGCTTGTCGAACTGCAGGGCGCGGTTGTCAACGCCCCTAGCGTAATTGTACAGGAGAGACGACGTCTTGATACCAAACTTTGCCTTGAGCGTGTCCAGTGGCACTGCCTGAAGCTGCCTGCATGTCTCCACGCCCATTTGCGACAGCTGAGACTGAAGCCTGTAGCCGACACCTGTACCGAGAACAAAGACCAATAAACCAAATCAGGAAATTCAGAAGGCAGCAGAGCACAAATGACAGATTATGTAGATTAGGTATCTCAAGCTTATTTTGCCACGTGAGCTGCCCTGACAAACTTCTCTCCCTTATGAACCAGTAGCCCAAGACGGGATGATCTTACCTGGAAGATCTTTTACGTTGACATTTTCAAAAAACGTCTGCAGACTGCTGCTGTCCACAAAATGATGACCATTTGGCTTGGCAAACCGATTAGCAACTCTGGCCGCTAGCATGTTGGGGCCTTGAATAAACAGTTGAGATAAATTAGTGTCTTCGCACCTTGCAACAGCATCTTCATTATCATCATCAAAGGCAAAAATAATAACACATCAAACTATGCCAGAGTACACATACAAGCATGCAGACACTTGCATCACAGTGATGGATACTGTCTAACCATGACAGGCGTACAGCCTGAAAGATGTAAGCTCCCTAATGCAATGGTTCTGGACATATGCACACCAAGCCATGCTTTTGTGACATTAAAAATCAACATAATTAGTGACTTCTTTAAAGCAACTCGTAAAGCAATAGATTAACAACCTGCCAAAACAACAACGTTCCAGCAGTCATTTTCACTTGCTTAAGACATCACAGATATTGAGAAATCATTATTGGTTAAGTAAGAAGAGACACTACTGTTAACGCTGTTCATTTGTAATTTAATTTAGATTAACCTTCCACATGGTAATGTCCACAAGCAATTAGATTTCCAGTAAAAGAGTACAACAAAGCTTTTACACTACTATTAAGATATTTACATTCTTTAATTGCAAATTGTCATTCTCTAAAGACTAGGTGGAATGAAAACTGACATACCAAGGTGTCCTGCAATAAGCACAAAGTGAAATAAAACAAGCACGAACATTCTATACTAGTTTGCATGAATGTTAAGCACTAAGCACATAAGGTGACAGTTTGCAGCGACCTGCCTTGTGGTGAGCTAAAAGCCACAGAACTGCCTTTGCTCGGTTCTGGTGTTCTAGACAATTATGCCCGTCGCTCAGAAGTGGCGTGTGAGACTAGCCAAAAACAGAATGCCTTGCGGGTAAGTAATTTCCGATCCATTTGCATACGAAGTCGCTTTTCGAGTGCGATTACGACGGAGGAGCTGTCAACACTCACCTTGTAATGGCCCATGCATCGAAACAATGCACTGTGAAAGCCTGGTAGCAGTAATTGCACAGAAAAGAGTGTTGTGGGCAGGCAGGCAGTTTGGTACTGCTTCACAGTATCCCTTCAGGTCCACATAATTTTATTAAAATGCAATGTATTGGTTTGGCTTATTGGGGTTTAACGTCCCAAAGCGACTCAGGCTATGAGGGACGCCATAGTGAGGCGCTCTGAAAATTTCGATCACCTGGGGTTCTCTAACGTGCACTGACATCGCGCAGTACATGGACCTCTAGAATTTCGCCTCCATTGAAATTCGACCGGCGCAGCCGGGATCGAACCCGTGTCTTCCAGGCAAAATACAAGGTATTAAAGATTTCTGTCATTTCTACCATTTTTTGTACACTTTAGTCTTAAAAATGGGCTGCTAGCACAGTTTTACTTGTCTGATAATGCGAGATGACCAAACGATGAAGTGGCTGCAACCAAGCAACACTGAAAATATGCTGCTCTGCTTCCAAGTCCTATCGCTTCATGCAGGTGTACCAGCAGCAGGAGATTTTGGGCAGCATAAAAGGTGATGCTTGACATGACCAGAGTTGCGATTAGTTTTCATGGCGCAGCTAAATGAGTATAATCTGAAGCAAATTGCGATAAGTTCACATACCTAGGCCCACAGAAGCAGTGCAGAGAGTTTTCTCTTCAATCTTCTTTCGTAAAAATTCAGCAAATTCATTTGGTGTGCAGCTGGCTTCTAGCAGGACTCTTGTAACATCAGCATAGAGCTCATCACAGCTGATAGCTTCAATGTCGACGGTAAAACTGCACAAATAGACACACATTTTGAAAGTTGGCTTTGGAACTTTATAGACACTGCACCAAACCAAAACGAGTCTATAAAGAAACAAATACTGCCCTTTGAAGAAATTAATCTAGAAAGCATCATTTATAGTGCAAAGCTAAAAGCCCTTTTAGCTTCACATGAACCCGCGCCCCGTATAAACAGCATAAATATAGCAAGTCAGTACACACTGCAACAGCATATTCTCTTTTGAAGCTTTTTTTTGTTTCACATAACCTCCTATTCAAACTGACTGAGGGTACGCTTTTCAGAAGATTATTGAATGCCTCTTCGATAGGCATGGCACTACGAATCACTGCAAAACACAACAAGATGGCTTACAAAATGAATGAAGAGTAGCAGCTTAGACTAGAGCAAGAAAAAGACCTACAGCAAGATGACCTCTTCAAAGACTCATTATGATGCCTCAAGGCATGGTTCCAAATGTGGAATGGCGCTCTAAACGTGGCAATTTCAAGGAGACATGACACGCTTAGCACTCACATACGAGTTAAAGCTGTCGCATTTTAGCTACAATCAACAGAGCGATTTTGGCAGCAGTCTTTTTCTTCTCAGCATACCAACAGTGCACGACTGATCCAAGCTCTTCGTTTTCCGGAGGTCATTAATATTACGCTCAAAAATTTTGTGCTGCTTCAATGATTCACAGGAGTAGAGGTCATATCCGATGGCGTTATGCATGCTTCCACAAAAGCGAATGATAGGCTCATATCGACTTGCAGAAAATTTTCTAAATGACATTTCATGCGTAATTCGCTATTCTATGTCAGACACAAGTCATGCTGTCACGAGATTCTTCTCAAGAGCTTTCAACAAGCCACCCTTCGTTTATTAGATGCCCCTTTCAACAGCAGCACCGTGGGACGAGCACAAGATGACTTTTACAAAAAGTGGCAGATTCTTGCAACCTTCTCAACATGGCTCAAACCACAAAGCATCTAGCCAGTATTTGGTTCAGTTTATGCATGGCCGACGAGATTGGTGTGACACGAGGAGCAAGCATTATAAAAAAAATTTCATTTGATCCCATGTTAGGGCAGCAAGCACACCGTCAAAGATGAGAAAACCGAAAGTATTCAAATTCCACACCCTATTGATTTCACCTTTTTCTGCGGAAAATAATTTTTGAATGTAGTATGCCTTTCCTGACCTCCACCAGCCCAAACTTAGTGAAGAGCGAGCCAGCCAGTACAGAACAAGCTGCATATGCAGTGCTTGCTTCACAGAAAACGAGAAAAAGGCAGCTAAAGCTAAAGGCAGCTAAAGAACTTGTACAATGCCACGCATTGTACAAGTTCGAAGCAAAATCAATATGGGGGATGTGCGCTGGGCACTCGTTGTATCGTTGGAATTACTGGAGATCATCGTGTCAATTTTAGTCGATGCTTCTTCCCGATTTGGCCGAATTTTTTAAGGCATATCCCCGATTCTGATTTCTTCAGGAGCACAAAATTTCTCTCACAATTCGGGCATTTCAGGTTTCCTAAACACCTACACCTTGTCTTAGCTGCAACCCTTAATGAAAAGTATGAGTACTCATAACGAGAGTGGTACACGTACCTACTATTCAGACATACCGACATGTTACCTCAGGTATCTATTACAGTGGAATCTCGTTAGTTTGAAGTTGCCTAATTTAATGTTCTTATTTATTTGAACTGAAGCTCTGGTCCCTCCAACATACGGTGTATTAAAAATGCTTTGGTTTGGTTTTACGAGGTTTAACATCCCAAAGCAACTCGTGCTGTGAGGGACATCGTAGTGGAGGGCTCCGGAAATTTCGACCATCTGGGATTCCTTATTGTGCACCACTGACATCGCAAAGTACACGAGCTCATGCAGTGATGAAGGTACAGTGCAGCGCATGTGTGCACTGAATGTATCAGCTTCACTGACTGCTGTCTGTGCTGTCTGAACATGATAGCAGCAAAAAATGTGGAGGCAGACAAAGCATACCGCTTGATCAGCAGGGCCAGTAAGGCATTCAAACTACTCAAATTGCTTCCGCTGGTTCGAAACTGCCCGTTTCGCACCAGCAAGATGCTTAGCCCAGTTGACATTCATACCCGGAATGATTGACTTTACAGAGCATCGGTGCACTTGGCAAGCGGTTACCGACAGTTTCAATACTGCTTTTTTATTGCTTATGTTTTAACATGCCCTTTCCGGGATGATATCACAGGAGTTTAGGGACACTCTTCGGTCTCCACACTTGCTGGAAGTGCAATTTTTTTTTTACTGCATGGGGGGGGGGGGGGGGGGGGGGGGGGGGGATGGGAAGGAGTTGGTGGCACCTCTGCGTTTGCAATCGAGTAGCGTGCCTAAAGCTGTTCGTTGTAACTGAGATGTATTTCCATTGCTTCAATACATATTTTGACCACGGCAGTAGCGTTTCGATGGAGGTGAAACGCAAAAAGCGCCTGTGTACTGTGCGATGTCAGTGCATGTTAAAGATGCTCAGGTGGTTAGATGGCACCTCTTTCTTCCTTTTTTCATTCACTCCCTCCTTTATCCCTTCCCTTACAGCGTGGCTCCAGTGGATTCAGAAAGTTACTGAGTCATTTCCTTTCCTCAAAACCAATTTTCAAAACCAATTTTTCCATAGCACCACCCTAGTACGTAATATCTGAGCATTCATTATATTTGCGGCAGTTATAAGTGGGCTTAACTGTGCTACCAAGAGGGCAAAGTATCAACCAAACATAGAAAAATAAGCCCCGCATTTGGCATAAAAGAAACAGATAATATCGACAAAACATGGTACAACATCAACACATCACCAAACACCACTCCAGCATTCGAGTACAAACAGACAATTTATGAAGCGGATGCATTCACAGGCATAAATACATCCACTCCATACGTATCTATCTGCAATGTAACAGTTTGCACAAGAGGAAAAAGAAGAATAAAGCGGCTAACTGCTACTCCAACTAAACAGGAACTTACCTCGCTACAATATCGTACAACAGCTTGGAGACCTCATCGTAACTTTCGAATTCATACGGTATGGCTACGAGGTCTGGGCATAGCTTCCTTGCCTGCCCTAAATACATGCGGCTCTTCACACCAGCCCTCCGTGCTTCATAACTGCAGCTGGCTACTTCTGATCGGGATATCATGTCGCTCCCCTCGGCTTGAGATGTCGATGTAGTCGAACTAGTTGATGCAACAGATGTGTCAGATGTTTTTCCATGGCACACGGCTACAGGCTTTCCTATTGAACAGAAAAGCAGACAGGCTCTGAGCAAATTATGCTTGAGATTGAGGCAGTTGCAATAGTAGCTGGTAGCAATAAGAGCTGCTTCAAAGCCATGCATGTCTGACTATCACGACTACGTAATTATCTGAAAGGTTAACAATGCAAAGAAATAAAGAAATCATTATAAAAAAAACGAGAATTGAATTTTTAACGCGAATGTCATGAAATTATGCCCATTAGGGTGTGCCTGCTTTAATCTGTTCTGCTGATGCATGATGCATTATTCTTCAATTTATATAACACATGCACAAATTTACAAGAAAAGAGTGCAATGTGGACGTAGCAAGCAATATTTATTGCTGCGACTTTCTGTCATGCATTCAGTGCACTAAGAGCCAAGCAAGCAACGCATAGCTGCAAGGGCATTTCCGTCTCGGTTTTAGCACTATGCAGAAAAACCGCTCTCACCTTTCAAGTGTGGCCTTGTACGCAGACCAACAGAGACAAAAAAGCAGTCCATGTCAATATGCATAATGACCGTATCTCCGCTTGTGGGTGATGCTTGTTCTCTAGAGTCCTTCAGTGCCAAATAATGCTTCAGTTCTTCAACACCACCAAACACACCATTGCTAGCTGCCCGCTTCTGAGTGACGTAGTCTCTAAGCTTGATACTTGCAGTTGATATGTGATGTAGTCGTGACCTGCCATAAAACTCTTCAAGGAACTTCGGGTCACCCGCTGTGGGTCTGCGCTCAGAGCCATCTTTTGTAGACTGTGTGTGTACTCCGCTCTCATTGTGGCGTTCCGGACGTTCATCCTCATCGTGACTATTGTCAGAGGAAAGCCAACTGTCATGGTCATTGCTGTGACTAGTCGAAGCCTGTGGTGCCACAGATGATGTTGACGGTTTCTCGTACCTCACCAGATTGAGTTTCTGCTGGCCGTTTTTCAGGTCGGGTGAATACAACAGATAGTCTTGAACAGGTAGGAGCCTTCCAGCTTGTACACTAAGTGAAATAAAACACAAGAGAACAAAACAGACTGAGCGAAAAAGTACACACATGGACAAATTACAGCACTCTGTTAGCATACGAGGACCCACCTACCTATCAGAAATCCAGCTGGGCTTGACGACATAATCCTTCAGGTCTATTAGCTTCGCTGGTGGGAGGTTAGTCGCAATCATGTAGCAATTTGGTTGACGTTTGTAGTAGTGCTGGTATGTGCCACCATGCTGCATCATTATCCTCTTGATTTCTTCTGCGGTTGGGTCTGGAAAAAAAAAAACGTCAAAGAAGGCCCCTACGCGAGACTGTTGGCAGTTCACTGGCAAAACGTCGGCGAAAACGCGCGGGAATTTCCTTCTTGCATGCAAGTTAGGGTAAGTTTCTAAATGCGAAGTATCAGAAGGGTCACTCAACCGCTTCCCAGTGCCTGCATGTACGAACAGAAGCATGCATGAAAGATGAATCACGTTCAAGCAGTTCTCGAAGCAAGGAGTCAAAGTAACTGTTGAGATGTCTTCAAAGATCTAGCTTTCGCACGGAACCAAACGTGCGCGTTCACATCAAACGTAAACAATACGGTCGCAGGACACCAACCCGTGTAGCCGTTCACATAGACGCTTATTCCCCTGAATATAGCAGTTGATTGCTCTTCTTGAGTCGAGTCGATTTCGTTCAGTGCATCGTGGAGGAACTGTTGCTCTAACTTGTGTACTTTGGCGGACATGTAACCACCCTGCAAAACAGTGAAAGTTCGGCACAGGCATCAGGCACCTCGGAGGACAACAACAGTTGAAAATGTCAGAGGTCACATATATGAGTTCGGAAAGCTTCGAAATCAGCCGCATGCAACGAGTAAGCAAGTGCGATCCTCACAAATTCTTCGAACCCCGTGGGGCCGAATCGCCTTCGTCTCGACCGCTTGCCCATCGCTGCCATCACCGGGGGTCACTCATTGAAGCGGGCGGACCATCTCCCAAGTTTCGAGCAATAGGCGTGCGCTCTAACCGTCCCGCGGCCGCTTTTGCATTTTGGAGACACTTCAACACCTCACTGCATCGCCGGGCGCGCAGATTCCCCCGCATGCCTTTCCGCATCCTTCCAGTCCGTACATTTGTCTCCCACAGGAAACAGGAAACAGGAAACAGCTGGAATGCTTGCGCCTTCTGGAGGCGAAAACCGCGAAAACTTTGGCGCGAGACTCGAAAGTTTGGTTCAATGCACGTTCGTCTACAGACGAGATCGATACGCACCCCATCACTCCTCGCGCACATTTATCCAGATCTTTACAACCCAAATTGTAAACACTGTGGCCAACGAGTCACCTACGATCATATCCTGTGGGACTGAAAAATAGAGCCACCTCCGGGTGATCTATATAGTTACTGCTCCTTCTCTCGAGCGGTGGGAGACCGTGCTGGCTAGCTCTAACCCCAGAACGCAAGTTTTGGCGGTGGAGTGGGCTGACAAAGTCGTCGAGGGCGGCCACTTAACGCGACCTCTTACCAAGCTTTTCCGGCGAATAAAATGTTTTACAATCAATCGTCACTGAGGTTGTCCCCTTGCATCGGCGACGATCGATAAAAAACAAAATTCCCGGAGGAGGCCGAAGAAGCTGCCATAGTTTTAACCATTACCTCCACCACTGTCAAATACATCATCAGCGACTCTAAAACTGCAATTTGAAATTTTGCCAAAGGAATGGCCCACTCCGCAGCCATCAAAAACTTACAAAAAAATCTCCAGTACCCGCCAGATTAAGAAGTTTGCGGGGATACATTGGCGGCAACTGACAAAGGACAGGGCCAATTGGAGAGACGTGGGAGAGGCCTTTGCCCTGCAGTGGGTGTAGTCACGCTGATGATGATGGTGATGACCCGCCAGATCACATTGATCTGGGTACTCCCCCATTCAGACTATCCTGGAAACGCGGCCGTTCACCAATTTGCCCGAGGATTCGTAGTTTACCGGGAGGTGCGCTACCACGAGCTCAGGTCGGCCAAGGAGCGAGTGACATCCTACAAAGAAATTATAACCCAAATCAAGAAAGAAAGACAAATCTTCCCAGAACCCCTCACAGAACCCCTCACAAGTAAAACACAGGAGTCCGTGCTGCTCAGCTCGGACCCTGAGGTTCAACTCCGAGTCACGGAGTGGGCCGAAGAGGTCGCCGAACGACGTCGTGGGGCGGCCGCTTGGCGTCCGGCCGAGAAGAGAAGCCCACTACGGGGAGGGGAAAACCACCCCATCCCGAGCCTAAGACCTCTTTAATAAAGTTTGCATCAAACTCTGCTATTACGTAGTTGCCGCTCGTAATCCTATGTGTTTGGCTCCTGCAACTGTGCCCTTTGGACTCTTCTTTTGGCAGTTCAAACCTCGCGTTTTCGAGCTGTTTCGCTTTCTTCACTTCACTTGCAGCGGAGTATCTGTTTGGTAGTGGAACGCTGGGCGGTGCACAGGGGCAAATTTAGGAAATCGAAGGAGGGGAGCGACCGCCCTCCCACCCCCTCTTTCTTAAATTTAGCATCTTCGAACATCTGACCACTTTTGAGCACCTTGGAACATTGCTTTGAAAGCCAACTGCAGTAAACCGCTCCGCAAAATTGGTTGGTTGGTTGGTTTATGGGGTTTAACGTCCCAAAGCGACTAAGGCTATGAGAGACGCCGTAGTGGAGGGCTCCGGAAATTTCGACCACCTGGGGTTCTTTAACGTGCACTGACATCGCACAGTACACGGGCCTCAAATTTCTCCTCCAAAGAAATTCAGCCGCCGCGGCCGGGATCGAACCCGCGTCTTTCGGGCCAGCAGCCGAGCACCATCGCCACTGAGCCACCGCGGCGGCCTGCTCCGCAAAATTAAAACAGCAAATAGTTTGGTTTGGTTTATTGGGGTTTAACGTCCCGAAGCGACTGAGGCTATGAGAGACGCCGTAGTGAAGGGCTCCGGAAATTTCGACCACCTGGGGTTCTTTAACGTGCACTGACATCGCACAGCACACGGGCCTCTAGAATTTCGCCTTCAAGAACCCGCGTCTTTCGGGTCAGCAGCCGAGCGCCGTAACTACTGAGCCACCGCGGCGGGGTTAAAACAGCAAATAAGACGAATAATGAGCTAGTGCTTGCAACCATCGTGCAAGAAATGCTTGAAGCTAACTTAATTACTCCCTCCGCCTGTCTATGGACACGCTGTTACTACTAATAGTGAAACCTCATCCTCCTATTCGGGTACCGCTCTCTGCACCTATGCCATTCTAAACTGAGCACCGGGTTGCGAATTCTCTAATGATATAATTAATTATTATTTTTGTGCGCGTGAACAGAAAGTAACAAAAAGGTGTTTTCTTTCTTTTTTTTTTCTCTGCACATGCTTAGTTCAAAAGAAAAAAGAAGGCGCAGTTATTGTCTCACTCGCGGTGGGCACCTGACAAATCTGGTTTGGCGGTTTCTCCACTGTGCCCATTTTGTGCCGAGCCTGAGACGGTCGACCACTACCTGCTGTTCTGCCGCCGATTCTCTTCTTTGAGAAGGCGCCTATTAGAAATTCCGTTTTACCAGCTGGGTCTTCCTGTGTCTACTGTGGTTGTTCTTTCCTTTGGCGCTACTTCGCTTGGACGAAGCAACAGGAGTGCGCGCTGTGCTGTTCAAAAGTTTCTTCTAGAAACACAGCGACTCCCATGCTAACATTATTTAATTTATTTATTTCTCTATTTGCTTTCATTTTTCTGATTATCAAGCAGTTCATTTATAATTTATTTTTATTTTTTCTCAATACAAAATTGAACCATTCCATGTGTTGCATTCGAATTTGCACATAAAGCCGTCGTCCCATCTTCGATCTCCTAGCTAACAGGACCCCTGTCGTTGCGTCGTCCAATCTGTGAGCCTATAGCCTATTACTACTCCTTTTCCTCTAAAACTGCTAATCTTTCCAACAGTTCACCGCCTGTGTCTTGGCCACTCCCCCGTAGTGGGTATGTGCCATTTTACTTGTGGCCAACCAAGTGGACTCAAGATAATCGCTTTATCGCGAACTTTTGCCGCTTTTTAAGAGAGGCTTGTTTGCACTCCTTTTTATAACTTTCATTCCTTTTTCATTATGCCTAATGGCAAACAGCTCGAATAAAAAAAAACCAACCAACCACCTGAACCACGCCGTGAGGGATGGAATGAAGGATAGAGTGGAAGAAGGAAGAGCGAAAGAGGTGCCGTAGTGGTTGGCTCCGGATCTATTTCGACCATGCTAGGGTTCCTTAATGTGCACTGACATCGCACAGCACACGTTCTTGCTTGCATTTCGCCTTTACGTAAATGTGTCCGTGGTGACCGGGATTCGATCCTGCGACCCTGCGCGCAAAAGCCGAACGCCACGACAATTGAACCATCGATGCGGGTGCGCATGGCCACAATTTATTCGTGACGTCGACGACGCAGAGTCCGCTCAGAGAAGAAGAACAAGAAGAAGGTAGCACTGAGGAGAAGGAGAAGAAGAAGAAGAAGAAGGAGCCCATCACAGCGCGCGTACACCAGCCCAGCCGGTTTTCCGAATATGAAATTAAACCGTGAGTACCCGGTTTGGGCAGTGGTGCTGTTCGCTGAGTGCTAGTATAGTATCTCAATTCTCTCAGCGGCAGTCTCACACGCTGGACTGTAGTAATGCCCCATGTGTGTAGGACCGGTTCGTGTGCCTTTCCTTCCGCGGTGCACGACGACATACACTGTAAACACGAATACGCCTTTATGCGAATAGAATGGGAGTAAGCTGTCCTCTAGCTAGACGACAGTTTACTCCCTTTTGACTCCTTTCCGTGACGGCGCCCAGAACTGTTATATTATGCTTGGCTTCACAACCGGCGTTGACTCTGTCTTCAGCTGAAGAGAGAACTATGCTACGGTCAGAACGATTCCTACACTCTAAACACGAATACACCTATATGGGAGTAAAAAGGAAATAAGTTGTCCTCTAGTGCACACCCTCTTAAAGAAGGGTGTGAGCTGGAGAACAACTTACTTCATTTTTACTCCGTTCTGTGTTAGAGTGTTGTCCCTCCTTATGAGTTGCTCCGATTAACTAGTGAAGGAACTGTACCAATCTGCAGGTATTGTCAGTTGTTGATTGCCAGAAGATGGCAAGTATCATTGCGCGAGCTGTCTAGAGGTAAGTATTGCCACCGTCGCCATCGTAGGTCGTAGTGAAAAAAAGCTGGCAGGCTAATCCACGCAAGCCTGGATTTCGCTGCTGCGTTTTCACGCAGTAGGGTATTTTTTTTATACAGCTTCTCATCGTGCTTTAGCGGAGCTCCCATAGAGCCCCGTGTATTCTTAAAGACAATCGTTTACGCTTGCAAGTAGTTCTGTTATCCAGGCGAGCTTAGACCTGTATTGGTGAGATGGGCTCCCAGTACGAAAGCTCGTGCTTTACTAAAGCTCTAGCTCTGTATACGTTGGTCATGCACAGCGTCAGCGCAGCACCTGTTGCCAGGAAAAGCACACGGGTAGAACAGGGGTAGATTGATCTTCGCACAAGTGCACCCTGACACGAGAAACCGGACACCTGGAAAGCGGACAGGGGAGGTTTTATTCCTGGACACGACAAGATCAAAATGCAGCCGTAAAAAGCATTTCAACCCCAGAAGCTTCCGCGTACATCTGTTGTATATAGTTTTCATCGAGCTTCGCTCGGATCACGTGGTCTCGGGAATGGGCACCCTTGAGTATTGGCCATCGCTGGTCACGTGGGCCAGAGCGGGCCAGTGCTAAGGAGCCCATGGATTAAGCCACGAGAGGGCGTGGCCTCTCTTGGGAGAGTACAGAGACACCGCCCGACGAGAATGTGTGTTTGTGTCCCAGTAAAGCCTGGAAGTGGGTTCGATATAGAAGGGCGAGGGTTTCAGCTCACCTATCATTGGCGGTTCGTCCCTTTGAAGGGACGACGAAATCAAAAATGGGAAAAAGTGATATATGCACATTTCAGCACCATTCGAATACGGTGGTTGATGGACCGACAATTGCAAAGAGACTGGCGCAAACACACACAGAACTTGCAATAGAAGATGCGACAAATGCGAAATTAATGCTGTCGTAATCCACTTTTAAGGTGACATAAGCGTCCCCATAGTTCTTTTTTTTTTATCGAGATATCACTGCGCGGCATAGAATGTAGCAGAGCTCGCGCAGCTATTCATGTACTGGTGTAGAACAAAAAATAATGTATAGTTGAGACACGTCTGCATCTAACTAATCCTGCACAGTGCCTTAGCCTATCGAGAATGTTCACACCGTGCGAGCATATATAAAAGACGAACCGCTGGTAGAATTGGGGTGGGAGTAAATTTCATTCATTGCATGTTTTCAGCGTCACTTGACGTAAGCTTACGCTGATTCTGGCCTTTATTTCAGAGGCCGGTGCTCAGCAAGGGGGAAGCAACCAGGCTGACACACAAGGTACATTCGTTACTTTTGATAACTATTATTGTAGCGAGAGCTACACTACGCCAGCTCTTCGAGCCTTCAGCGTGGCACCCCTTGAGCTCCGTGGCCTTGAGCCGGTTGGTCACGTGGTGCGGAGCAGCTGCTGCTGCCGGTGGCGCGGCGCGCCGGCAAAACCGAGCT
The DNA here is from genome assembly GCF_055824585.1 of Amblyomma mixtum. NCBI lineage: Eukaryota > Metazoa > Arthropoda > Arachnida > Ixodida > Ixodidae > Amblyomma > Amblyomma mixtum. The sequence goes on from NC_143013.1 coordinate 260,510,466, forward strand.
GCAACAGCTGTGCGCATGCGCAGTGTTGGGGGGGGGGGGGCAGAGTGGAGAGGGGGAGATGTGTCGCAGCTGTAGGCGGCTCGGCGGTGCTCTCGCGTCACTCCAGGTTTAACCAGAATTAAACCACCGCCAATTTTTTTAACTGCATGACTAACGCAGCATGCCGTGCATCACGTCCAGCAGCGCCCTTTTTACCTGACGCGCTCGCTTCGTAACGCAGTTTTTGTTGCGTAGAACTGATTAGGCGGTGATACGTTCGGGGTGACCCCAATTAAGCCAATGCGTTGCTTGTGTACTGAGCACAGGGTATCATAACATAGCTAAATTGTTTTTTTATTTTCGTAATTCGCATATTATTGACATGCTGCAGAGAAATAACCTACGGGTCTATTCAGGAAAGTGGGACAATAAATATATATAACCAGGCAAAGTTTTTATTTTTTGCGAATAAAAATAATTTTATTGCCCGAGTTGAGGTGCTCGCCCAACTGGTCTTCTGTTTAGTCGTTAGATTTTAACGACTGAGTTGTCGAAAATAACGCATTGATTACTAACAACGAATTGATGTAGTTTATTTTTACACTTAAAATAGCAAATTTGTGTTTATAATCTGCTCAAACAACGTGTACTGTGTGTTTCGCCAACCGCACGAAGAACCAAGGGTTGCAGTGTCTAACGTTTCATTGAAATCGGTCGTGACGAGTGTTGTTTCTTAAGCACCATGAGGTGGGGATGCAAAAGAACAATCAATGTTTGCGCTCCGCCGTTTTGTAACGCAGGCAGTGCACTGTTTCTTTCCCAATGTCGGAATTAGTGCCGATAAAGCACGTCAGGCGTATCAAACGTGTCGTCATTGTGACGTCATACCCCAGCGCCTACGTCACCGGCAGCAGCGACCAATGGCAGTGCACCGAATGAAACGGAAACAGAATGAACTGTAGAAAATGTGGCCCCAGCTTACACGTTCATATACCGTCCTAAAGTCGAATTTTCCTGCGTAATTTTTTTTTCTGGTGTAAAAAAAATCGGCAAATCGTATTTCTTTTCTAAGTTGCTGAGTGCACGTGCAGTCATAGAGTTTCTTACTGTTACCTAGAGGGAAAGCTAGCGACCCGTCTAGGTGAGTTTGCGTGGAGCCCCCTCAAGACCACTTCAGCCACCATGGGCGCTCAAAGCATCATGGGGCGGTGAGCTACCGACTGCAGAACCACAACTTTTGGCCAAAAAATAATGCAAAAATAAACGCTATTCGATAATCAAGAATGTCCTAACATTCAATATCCTGCCTAATGATTGCGATAAATGGGCAGAAAAGCATGTAAATGCAATGTTTGTCCAAAATAAGAAATGGCTAGCCCTCCTATTGGCCAAGTACTGAACACTACAGAAACTAATAATTCGCGCTTAACAGGCGTACTTTTAAAAGCAAATATGTTTTTAAAAAATGTTGTTGCTTAAACACTTTAAGAGGTTTTTTTAATGGAATTTTGGAAAAGAGAACTTTTATTGGCGTCGTGTGCTGTCTCGGTTTCTCTACTATGGCTTTTGCACACTGCGTTCGCGCCAAAGTCGTCAGCGCAAACACGAACAGCGTTTTCGGAATGAAACGTCTCAGTAGTGACACTCTGTGTTTCCTAAAAAATACGACTGTCTCGGAACAAGTTGCTCACCGCCCCATGATGCTTTGAGCGTCCATGGTGGCTGAAGTGCAGCGCCGCCAGCTTTCCTTCTAGGTAATAGTAAGAAACTCTATGCGTGCAGTCCGCTGTTGTGGTGCTGCGGAGCTGACCGCCGAAAATGAGCTCCGTTTAAAAAGCGCTGTGTGGGGCGAATGGAAAAGCTTTGCTATTGCGCGATGCTTATGTCTTTACGGCACACATCCATTCTCTCCCTGTCGTCCTTGTTTCTTAAATGTCTTCGACCAGTCATATGTCCAGTATAAATATAGTTAATTCGCGTTCGTGAAAGAGCATTCTCTCTTCTGCTTGTTCAGAATCTTTATGGAAGACGTACAGGAGCCGTCTAAGAAAGTAAGTACATTCGTAAGCAAGTTTCGTAGTGCACAGCAGAAAAAAAATGGTGCGAAAAAAGCATATTGCGGTGCATCCACTGTCAGCGTGAACAGTGAACTTGAGTGAAAGAAGAAACAGTTCTGCTGATCAAAATGATCATCTATGAGGCCTGCCCATCACGTACAGTCGTGCCCCTGTAGCTTCCGAAGCAATGACTCAGGGTCAGAAAAACAGCACTATCAAGAAAGAGTGCTTAAAACTTAATTTTCTTTCGAAATAAATGCGACCAGAACCAAAAGCTTGAAGACTCGAGAACTGCACCTGGCACCTTAACTTCATTGTTTGAGTTGAAAAGCATGAGAGCCGGAGCAACAACAAAAAAAAAAAGTCGAGAAAGAACCGCTGTAATAAAACTCTACAGACAGAATTCAAATTTCGCTTGCAAATTAAGTCCGCATAAGGCTGATGCGGCAGGAAACAGCGTTAAGGCCGTCTTTTCCGTGGATGCGTCCGAGACGTCGCAGTTCCGCTCGAACGTTATGCGTGTGTTAGTCAACGAGGATACAGCGTAAAATAGCTTCAGTGAAGCGTAAGCTACTTAAGCAAAGTTTAACGTTAACGTGGCTTCAGCACCAACAGAGCTCACCATGCTGTCTCATTACTGGGAAGTGAATCGTGATGCATGAAACCAGTCTGATCACGACTCCGCTTTATCATTACGTGATTTCAGTTGCACAGAGCAGCAATGTACCCAACTATGGCTGCGCAACAACATGGCGGTCAGCTCTCATCGCCTGGCTTCACGGAGGATGGAGAAAATTCAGGAGTGGCTGTTACGTCACATTTTTGAAGCCGGACGTGCTGAAACCTGCTCCCCCCCCCCCCCCCTTCCTTGCTTCCCTCCGACCCCACTTGGCCTCAGTTTCAGCGAGCTTGCGAATGCGCAGCAGACGACCAAAACGCAGACGACGATGTATCCAAAGTTACTATTGGCTGCGCTGTCGGTCAAAGACTCCCAGCAGTCCTTGCGAAAGCACGTGACTTCCGGCACACTTTTTGGCTTGCAGCTGTGATAGCGAGGACCTCTCCTGAGCTTTCCATTCTCCAAGCCTCGCTTAGAGGCCACACGAGCGTCACGTCCTCCTCATGTGGTCTCGTGGGCCAAGCGAGGAGGCCCAGCGGGACGAGCATATCGCGGCACAGCTGAGCAAGAGCGAAACAGTTGCTCCTGCTCGAGCAACTTTCTCTTTAGTTGAAGCTTCGATTTGCTGCCTCTCCAACAAGTCTACTACATACACTAGACGAATTGCCCTTTATGGGAGTAAGCGGTCTCCTAACAAGCGCTACCTTAAATAGGTATATGATGCTCCGCGAGTCCCGGGGTAGATTTCTATCCCTGAAATAATGAAGTACTTAAGGTTGGTAACGGAAGTGGATTCCCTCCTCATAACATACGGAGTTTTTGCAGTTAGCAGTGGGAGATCTTTGTCCCGACGACGGAGTTAAGCGGTGACCAATGAGAAGAGGTTAAAATCTCGGTTAACATTTTCTTTCATTACTAACCGCAGAGCCACTGCTATCGAGATGCAAATCTCCCATTGCTACTCGCAAGAACTCCGTGTGCTCTTACGTGGCAACCTGGTGTGCCCCTGCCAGCCGTAGGTATTCTATATTTCAGTGGTGGAAGTCTATCCCAGAGCTTGCGGAGCATGTTTGTTTCTTTGAGGGACTGCACTATTGAGTAGAGTTTATTCCCATAAAAGGTAATATGCGTTTAGTGAGCATAGTGCTCTATACTAGTCGTAACAGACATTTAAAAAAAGCGCTACATGAGCGTAGGCTAGAGCACTAGAGCTTCCTATAGAGCACGGCTAGAGCTTGCTAGAGCACTACGCGCATCTGAAACAAACACGGATCAAGTGTTAGCGCGAGCTTTCTGAAGTTGTCCGTAGCAGTCGTCTTGACAGCAGGCTATTTCGTTTCACTGACTATTTTTTCTCTCCCACATGACAACCCTGGTGACAGACTAATCTTTGCAAACCTACCTGTCCTTTTGTTGATCATCGGCTGCCTGCCGCTCATCTTCATGGCGGTCCCTTCTGCGTCGCCCCGTAAGTGCAAGCAGCTCTGGCATTGCTGCTACTGTACACCGCTCTTCCCTCTACACATCCGGGTGTTTTGTGAGGGTCTTGATTCAAGTGCCCACATGTAGTGACCGGCCTGCAGTATTGAAATCGACACCTAGGCAGGCGGGATGTACGCTGCTTTCATTACAATGAATGTCGTTGGCACGCGTTACAGGACTATTAAATGCGTTTTTGTTTGGCTCCGTGAGAATGTAAATGCATGCCACCTGTCAGAACACTTCCAAAGGTTTGGCCAGCTACTTCAAAGGATGGTTAATGACATGGTTTTCGAATAAGAAGCCTTGAATCGTCTGTAAGGTCTCTCATGCCTAAATCGTAGGGGTGCGACAGCTTATTAATGAAACCTTCATGTTCTTCGCAGTATATATCATAAGTGCATGCATACTTTCGAAGGGATGGCGGTGACGACGTGTTAAATAGAATTGAGCGGTGAAAATGTTGAACATGGTTACCTACAGAATAGTTACTTTTTCTTTTTACTGCAGTGAGCTCGTACATCGCGGCGTCGACGAACTTCGGGGCAGCGGAATCCGAGAACCCGCCCAGCTCCGCAACTCCCAGCGCGTCTCTGAGCGCGCCAAGGGTGCCGCCGCCTTCCGCTGCCAACGAAAACGAGGTCGTCGATGCTGCGGTGCATCAAAATGCACCGCAGTCTTTCGGGTACCAGGGCGGCGTCGCGAAGAAGCCTTCGCAGAAACCCAGAGACGCTTCCCACCACGACCATCGGCGTTACTTCCCGGCTCCACCAAAGCGAGCAACGCGAGAACCGGAACCGGAAACACCGCAGTTGCGGACCGGCGGTCCTTTCGAGCTGCTCCCAGGACTGACGGGGCCGAAGGGAAGGCGCCTCGCGAGACGTCTAGTGCGGAAACGCCGCACGATGACCACAGCCGTAACCCGTGATTCTTCGGCGACGTCTGCGGACTCCACGGGAGCCGAGAGATCGGTGATCAGCAACGGCGACCAGAACGCACGCAAACGAGATGAAAGCCAGAAGCTAGCCGAGCATGTTTGGGGGATCATCGCAAGGACACCGATCATACCTCTCGGTCGCACCAAAAACCTGCATAATCCCGAAGCACCCGGTTCGATGGTCGAGAATACAGTGGCCGATATTGTGCCGATGAACGGGACATGCTACAACTCATCGCGTTGCGGAACGTCTTCCCACGATAACGGGGGCGGTTCACGCAAAGCGAGGGGAAGCGATGTAATGGAACCGGTACCGGCGACGTTAGTGCGTTCTCCGGAACCTTTCTTTGGCGCAACGCGTTCCGGGAAGAGTTCCAGAAAAGCAGGTATCGATGGAGAACCAACACAGACAGTCGAGGCCTACACGACAACTGTTGACCTTTTCGACTGGTTGTTCGCTCATGGACTAAACAATGGGTGGTCAGGTAAAGTACCTTCGGAAAGGGAGCATGGGGCACAACCTCGCGGTTCCGAGGACAGACATACGACACACTTCGTAAACTCCGAAGAACACACTAGCGATATGACACCACAACATTTGCCGGGACTCATGACATCTGGAGTAAAAAGTTTAACTGAGATCGCTAGCCCGGAGAATGCCCGAAGCTCGCCAGATCGTTTCCTCAGAGTCTCCGAGCGACTCTTTGAAACAAAGACTGCATGCACGCCACCAGATCTTCACTCGGCAGTCTACCCCTCCGATGTTGAGACCTTTCGAAAGTTTCCAAATCGTGCTGCGGCAGGAGAGAGCGCATCTAGCAATGAAGATCACATAAGCATGCCTCACAATAGATTATACTTGAGTGACACAGCTAGCCCATTCGCACTGAATGATGGTTTATCGTCATCTCTAGTTCCACCGGCAGCCGATTCACATCCGAAAGAAAGCTTCAAGAAACCCGGCGTTGCTAAGCCCGCAGGAAACGGTGCACCTCTGCCGAATTCTCCCAGCGCGCACGAACCTCCTCTGGTAGCGAAAAACGAAACGCACGTCAACGACAGAAAGCTTAGTGGATCTACCGGTGAGCCTCGATCGCTTTCCACCAAGGCTGAGATTGGAAACAAGAATGCCGATTTGAATTTGAGAGGTGCGATTGATCTCGGAGGAAATGAGAGTGGCGATGACGATGACGATAGTGAAAATGACGATGATGACGATGACGTCGATGACACCACCGGGAACAGCAGCAAGAAGGACGCCTGGGAACGCAGCGGTCTTTTCCAATCGTTTACTAGGTCTCAAGGAATACTGTCTGGTACGTCTCGACGGAACTACAGGAACAATGACAAGAAGGTGGTCGGTTTTAACCGACCTCTCGTTGCAACATTCGAAAAGGAAGCGAAGGTAGAAGTACACTTGCCTACCCCGGGCAATGAAGGCTCGACCACTGTTGACAGGAGTTCGGAGCCCTCACCGAACCTCGGAGACGCACCTCGGAAACAAGACGTTGTCAGTAACGTGAAAAACGGTACATTTGAACCTTCTACGATTCTGGCAGAGGTTACGCGAATCGTGGACTTGCATTCGGTTCCGCCCGCTTCGAACAATCTCTCTGGTCAGTCATCAACAGATGGACAAGTGGAGATCACAGGCGCGACGTCTGGGCATACCGCGACGGGTGAAAGGGCTGCGGCAAGTGATAACACAGCAAAATCTTCATCTGCAGATCTTAATTCTTCTCCCAAACAAAGCGACGATCGTGGCAGACAACTTCGAAGGGGTAGCTCCCCTGAAGCAACGATGACTCAGGGAACCACCGTCCAGCGTGAACGGGAGAAGGTCCGTGAGCTTAAAGCCAAGTCTGAAAACTTCAAGTCGAGCACTGCGATTGAAGCAGCTAGTACCACCGTGACTGAAACTGTGAGAACAACGTTTTCCGTTGTGATCGAAAACACCACCCGGAAAGTTAGCGAAAGCGATGCACATTTCACTAGTACACACTCTAGCTCAAAAATCTACTCCAGTTCTCCCCTAAGCGAGAGCGCTAACATCTCAGTTGTGCCTGCGTCTTCAAGGACAGATCAATCCGAAAAGACCAGCTCGAGGCCATCGACAAGAAAGCGCAAGTTTGAGACAACCCAGCATAACACCGCACCAGATATCGTCGACCTTACGTCGCCGACTGGAACCATCAGTTACAAGGCGTTAGGTAAGCTCTCGACTCGTACGCGCACGCTTAAGTAGCCATCACCTCGCGCTCAGCTTCCTCTACATTGCCTGGAAGATGCGAGATGGAGTACATATAACTAGCGAGGAGTGGAAGGGGGGGGGGTTACACGGGTTGTGGTCTTTATCAAAACACCCGACACGGTTTCCCTGCGCTATTCGGAGCACATGTCTTTATTTACCCCGAGGTTAAACCAATTCTGTAAGCGACCCAAAACTGCACAGAGCAAGGCGTCCTGGTTGGTCATTGAAGAAAGGGTTAGCGATGTAGACTGTAACCGTGATGAAAAAGGCTGATTAGTACGAAAAAAAAAGGATTTATGTCACTGCAATTTTTGGTGACAAGATTTTGCTCTTAGTACTGACGGATCTTTCATGCCAATAGGACTCCATTCAAAGTAACACCCGAGGGCGCTATTTAAAAATGCAAACGGCACATGTAATTCAGTGCATACTTTTCAAGTATTTAAAAATTATTTGGCGTTCGCGGAAGCCGCAATGTGTGTGATCGCGACAGCTGTGGTGCATAGTTGCGTTTTAGATGTAGTTTTACTTCCACGATGATGCTGTGTTGCACAAAACGTTGCAGTTTCCGCAAATGCCAGATATTTTGCCCGTGAAGAGAATCAATGATTAGAGCTCTGCCACTTACTCTTGCGTTTCTCGGACTAAGATCGAACCGTGTAATGTTTATTCAGGGCATCACCGGCCACGCAGGCAGTGGTCTGATCTGCAAAAGCTGTCCTGCTGGAGTTTTGTACAGCAGCAATGACATGATGCGGTTACGAGTTATAGTGTTACGAGCAGCGGTTCCAATCATACTTTTCAAGACGTTCTGGATCACGCGGAAGTGGCGCCCCTGTTGCCCCGACGTCAACAACCAAGTGGTGGGATGCTTCGCGTGTCGTCATTGCAGACGCCATATGAGAGGTGGTAGCCAGTGCTGTTGTTGTAAATGTAAGGTAATAAAGTGAATGAACATTTTAATGCGGTATCATAAGAGTTGTTGTCACATCAAAACCCCACCGACGCCCGTTGTCACGAAATACGCTGATTCGTCGAAAGAGGTCACGGGAACTTGTGACATCATCACAACCAGGCCACCGGGTTGTGAGTAACCTATAGTTTCGAGACAGCAACTCTTAGAGAGTCGAAATAAAATGTGAAACGAACGTAACACGTGAAAATGTCTGCACCGCCAAAGCATAGTGGATACTTGCTACTGCAGCTATGGCAGTCCGAATATGGCGGCTGATTGACTGACGATTGAAAAGAATCTGACGCAAACTCACGCAGAAGTGTTGCAACAGGAGCTGCAACAAATGTGAAATCTAATGCTATCGCATGCCGCTCTTAAGGTGACTGACCGTCCCCAAAGTTATTTTTTTGTTCGCACAGCCGGAGGACGTAAAAGGCAAGAGTGGTGTCTATCCGCAAGCACTATGAGACCTTCGATTCACTGAAATATTGTATTCAGCGTGTGTGAGGAATGAAAGAGAAATTATTACCGTAGGCAGCAGACGCGAATTCACAGTATGTTCGCTCTTATTTTCAGGTCACTCCTTACCAGAGAAACTGGACGTCATGTGTTCCATCGTAGCTACGTACGACGGTCCTTTTCCTGTCGGCCTGTGCGACAAGATCATGCTAAAGGACGCCGTGGCGTTCGATCAAGTGAAGGTCAAATTCACGGTCCGGTCGTACGGCAAGTATAACTGCATTCTTTCATAACATCTTTTTTTCATCCCTGTAAAGCGGTAAAACCAAGGTGTAGGACACTATATCGCCACGCTCACCACTGTTTCAATCTACTCCCGGACGAAAGTCTAATCGGAAAGGCAGAATAGAGGTGGTACTGGTATGGTAACAAAAGGAGTGTTAGGCTATGCACCCTCAGAGCGAACGACGAATCCGTGACGCCTTCATAATAGATAAAAGTGCAGAGAGGAGCAGCGAAAGAACAACATAAACGACAGGTCACAGCACTGCTTTTACAAACTAACTGTGTCTATGTAATAAGGGAGTAATTACTCATTGACATCAACCCAAGCGCAGCCACAAAGCAGTACAAAGGAAATCTATACAGCTCTCTCAGAAACTTCGCAGGTAAAGAAAAATTTGTCCTGGTCCAGGGCTCGAACCCGGGAATACCACTTCACCGGAGCAGTCAATAAATCTACTCCACCTTGGGGGATTCCTCTAAACATTTGACCATAAGTGTGTCTATGATGTTCTTTGTTCGTGGTGTCTTGCCTTATGTAATTTTTTTTCTTCTGAAGACGGTTCACACGTGCTATTATTGTGGAAGTTAAACTAGAAAGAAGTGGTAGGTCCTGTCATCTCTGTTCTTCTTTTGGTGCTTCTTTTTTCAATAATTTGGGGTTATAGTGCCTTCCATCTCAAGTCTTGCTGCATGCCATGACACTTCGTTGTTTCTTCCCACCTGTTATTACTTTTGTTGTGCTAGAACTTTGTTAATAACAGTGCTCATGACGAACCAAAGCTACTTCCCCGTGCGCTGTTTTGAAGTAAGCTGCTTCTTTGCAGTATTATTTCCTTAAAAAGTAAGCAACCGGGCGTAAGGGTGGCCATAAAATGCAAAAGAAGCGGCAATATAAAGAACTGGTGCGGAGAAGTGACTAGTGCAGCTGTGTGTGCCGCCGCCCGTTTAGTCTGTTGGGGGTCCCTTGACAGTCGCTTGACTTAGGGACCCTCGCCTGTATACTGAATTCATGTATCCAATATGTACCCAATAAATTCTTATCTTATCTTATCTTATCTTAAACCAAAAACTCCATCGTTCACCTGCGGGCTTAAAAGGAGTCTTGCCCATATATAACTGGGGTCAACTCATGAAGGTGGGACGTGGGGTGCGTAGCGTGTTGGTTTTGCTACTTATCTCCGTATGATGATAGTTTCACAACTCGGATGGATTGGAATCGGTTGACGAGGCTCCTTCTCGCAGACGCGTTCCTGGCGCTCAAGGCGCAGCAAATGGGCCGCCGCTTCAAGATAGTGGGCCTCATGACGTGGCGCAACATCGAGCAGTTCCGACTGGTGAACCCATCGAGCGACTCCTTCGTGGAGAAGGTGGAGCGGCTGCTGCTGCGCATCAACTTCGACGGCCTCTGCATGGACCTGGCCGGAGTCACTCGGGGAAACATCCTGGCCTACAGGCACATCCTCAGGGTACGTGTGCCCCTAGCGAGAAGGGAGCGTCCGAGTGTGCAGAGTGGCGGTGACCCGGACACCACAGACAGACAGACAGACAGACAGACAGACAGACAGACAGACAGACAGACAGACAGACAGACAGACAGACAGACAGACAGACAGACAGACAGACAGACAGACAGACAGACAGACAGACAGACAGACAGACAGACAGACAGACAGACAGACAGACAGACAGACAGACAGACAGACAGACAGACAGACAGACAGACAGACAGACAGACAGACAGACAGACAGACAGACAGACAGACAGACAGACAGACAGACAGACAGACAGACAGACAGACAGACAGACAGACAGACAGACAGACAGACAGACAGACAGACAGACAGACAGACAGACAGACAGACAGACAGACAGACAGACAGACAGACAGACAGACAGACAGACAGACAGACAGACAGACAGACAGACAGACAGACAGACAGACAGACAGACAGACAGACAGACAGACAGACAGACAGACAGACAGACAGACAGACAGACAGACAGACAGACAGACAGACAGACAGACAGACAGACAGACAGACAGACAGACAGACAGACAGACAGACAGACAGACAGACAGACAGACAGACAGACAGACAGACAGACAGACAGACAGACAGACAGACAGACAGACAGACAGACAGACAGACAGACAGACAGACAGACAGACAGACAGACAGACAGACAGACAGACAGACAGACAGACAGACAGACAGACAGACAGACAGACAGACAGACAGACAGACAGACAGACAGACAGACAGACAGACAGACAGACAGACAGACAGACAGACAGACAGACAGACAGACAGACAGACAGACAGACAGACAGACAGACAGACAGACAGACAGACAGACAGACAGACAGACAGACAGACAGACAGACAGACAGACAGACAGACAGACAGACAGACAGACAGACAGACAGACAGACAGACAGACAGACAGACAGACAGACAGACAGACAGACAGACAGACAGACAGACAGACAGACAGACAGACAGACAGACAGACAGACAGACAGACAGACAGACAGACAGACAGACAGACAGACAGACAGACAGACAGACAGACAGACAGACAGACAGACAGACAGACAGACAGACAGACAGACAGACAGACAGACAGACAGACAGACAGACAGACAGACAGACAGACAGACAGACAGACAGACAGACAGACAGACAGACAGACAGACAGACAGACAGACAGACAGACAGACAGACAGACAGACAGACAGACAGACAGACAGACAGACAGACAGACAGACAGACAGACAGACAGACAGACAGACAGACAGACAGACAGACAGACAGACAGACAGACAGACAGACAGACAGACAGACAGACAGACAGACAGACAGACAGACAGACAGACAGACAGACAGACAGACAGACAGACAGACAGACAGACAGACAGACAGACAGACAGACAGACAGACAGACAGACAGACAGACAGACAGACAGACAGACAGACAGACAGACAGACAGACAGACAGACAGACAGACAGACAGACAGACAGACAGACAGACAGACAGACAGACAGACAGACAGACAGACAGACAGACAGACAGACAGACAGACAGACAGACAGACAGACAGACAGACAGACAGACAGACAGACAGACAGACAGACAGACAGACAGACAGACAGACAGACAGACAGACAGACAGACAGACAGACAGACAGACAGACAGACAGACAGACAGACAGACAGACAGACAGACAGACAGACAGACAGACAGACAGACAGACAGACAGACAGACAGACAGACAGACAGACAGACAGACAGACAGACAGACAGACAGACAGACAGACAGACAGACAGACAGACAGACAGACAGACAGACAGACAGACAGACAGACAGACAGACAGACAGACAGACAGACAGACAGACAGACAGACAGACAGACAGACAGACAGACAGACAGACAGACAGACAGACAGACAGACAGACAGACAGACAGACAGACAGACAGACAGACAGACAGACAGACAGACAGACAGACAGACAGACAGACAGACAGACAGACAGACAGACAGACAGACAGACAGACAGACAGACAGACAGACAGACAGACAGACAGACAGACAGACAGACAGACAGACAGACAGACAGACAGACAGACAGACAGACAGACAGACAGACAGACAGACAGACAGACAGACAGACAGACAGACAGACAGACAGACAGACAGACAGACAGACAGACAGACAGACAGACAGACAGACAGACAGACAGACAGACAGACAGACAGACAGACAGACAGACAGACAGACAGACAGACAGACAGACAGACAGACAGACAGACAGACAGACAGACAGACAGACAGACAGACAGACAGACAGACAGACAGACAGACAGACAGACAGACAGACAGACAGACAGACAGACAGACAGACAGACAGACAGACAGACAGACAGACAGACAGACAGACAGACAGACAGACAGACAGACAGACAGACAGACAGACAGACAGACAGACAGACAGACAGACAGACAGACAGACAGACAGACAGACAGACAGACAGACAGACAGACAGACAGACAACACCAGACCAGACCAGACAACACCAGACAACACCAGACCAGACCAGACCAGACCGGACCAGACCAGACCAGGCAGACAGGATTTTATGAAATGAATCGCCATCGACATGCTCATAGGAATGAAAAGGTGTGGGAAAGTGCTACAATAACTGGAGAATATCGATTTCTGGAACGAAGCGTGAACAGCTGCGCAATAATTGCAAAAGATGGCGCCACAGGTACTTTCAAGCTGTAGCTTTTGAATACGCATTTACTTCCTCCATGCCCCCATCGCGAGCAGAGCGCGCCAAGTTCGATTTGCGAAAGTGACATATAGGCCCAGCCATCGCTGATTTCGCTTTAGAGTCGCGCAGTCGGCCTGTTTGTTTGTGAGCGGCGCCTTGAGCCACTCGGTTGCTAAGGGTGTCCGCTGTGCGCCATGTGCTGCATTTCTCGGTGTTGGCATATTAGTCAGCCTGCCAAGTGCTGTGGCATGTTGCACACACATGCTTGTGCGCTAACAAGTGCTCATATTTAAAGAAGGAGGCAACACGCTGCATTCAAGCCTACATTGAGCAAAAGACCAAAGAGAATATCGCAACACTCAGTTCCTCACGCAAGACATCGAAACCAATCAATCAATCAATCAATCAATCAATCAATCAATCAATCAATCAATCAATCAATCAATCAATCAATCAATCGGTCATTCAGATCTCTCCGTTTGTAACGCGAGTGGAAGTGAGCTGTGCTTGCAATGCTGGTGCCTCTCCGACTCGGTTAGGTCATTCATTCATTCATTCATTCATTCATTCATTCATTCATTCATTCATTCATTCATTCATTCATTCATTGGTTCAATCATTAATTCGTTGGCTCGTTTGTACGAGATATTTGTTCGAGACAACTCAGCGATACACTGCAACATTTGACAGAGCCGCTTCAGGTTCGTAGTGGCAAAAACGCTTATTCAAAGTAAAGGAGTTTACGACGTCTTTCCGTGTGGTGCCCTTAGTCCAGAAACCCATAAGCGTCTCTTTCGAACTGAATTTTAAAGCTACAAGTGTCTCTATTATTGGGGTTGTTTGTTAAATGAAATTCGCTCATAGGGCAATTTTTGTGTGAGGTGAAATCTGTCTTAATTGAGGCTCCGAGAGGGAGGCTCAGTAAGAGCAGTCAAGTGTCATGTAACGAACGCACTGAGAACTGCTTGTCTGCTGCAAAATAATCTGCCTGTAGCTTCGACTCCACTGTCATTGCTACGGCCTTGAAAATTTCGAGAAGATTAAAAAATGTTACGCTTATCTCGGCAGGATATGCGAGTGAAGCTGATGGACACCAAGTTCCTGTGCTCCCTCTTCGACTACAACGTTCTCTACAAAGCTTCGTTCCAGGACCTGCTCTCCCTGCTCAGGTAAAGCTCCCCCACTCCATAGTTTCAGCACGTAACAATCCTTATTTTTGGACACCAGTGTACGTGCCCACTAGGAAACGCGTTTTAAGAGCTTCGAGCATCAGTCGCCCTTGACTCGTGAACGACCACAAGTTGCCCCGCGGCGGTAGCGAGTCGCACAGCAGGAAGTTACATCTCCGCGAGCAAGATTACGGGCTGCCCGTGCGTGGCTAAATTCATGAGAGCGGAGGGCAGGCAGAGTTACCGCGTAGAGGCAGCAGAATCGCAGCTATTTCGCCCCCTCCGTTTTCCTGCTCCTTTCCGGCCGTTACGCGCGTACACATTTTTTTGCTATTTCTGTCTTCTACTGTCTCGTGTATGGCTTTGGAGCAGCTGAGCTCAAGAGGAGGGCGTGGTGTACGCAGGGTGTTCAACACGACTGTGATACACCAGAACGTGCAATCCATCTCGAAGATGGAGACCTCGGTGCCGAACGCTCTACGTCACCTGACCAGACGGAAGTACTCGCTGGTAGGTGCATGCATGTGTGCTGTGACAGCACCGTCATCGCTGCCGATGCAGCGTTGCCGCTGGAAGCAAACATTTAGAGAAGCGTTTCGGGGTGGCAACAGTGAATTACTTCGAATCTGGAACGCAGACAAACGGCTTTGGCTCTTTTAAAAATGACAAGACACATCAAAGGAGCACAGAGCCCTTACAAAATATTTTTAGACAGTCTATAGATTCACCATAGACTTCTGTCTATAAAGTATTTAGACTCTCTATAGACAAATCCTAGGTAACAGTCTATAGGCAATATAAATGCTATAGACAAATCTATAGATTTATGGCCATGTACCTTTACGTAGTAAACTTTTGTCTGTAGACAGTCTATAGATAATGAATTGATAAAAATAAATATCTATAGGAAGGCAATAGAGCCTATACTATACTGTCTATACTGTCTATACATCATTTTTATATGGGAAGACTATACGGACACCGCCTACTTTGACAGGCAGGGAGAGAAAACGTTCCCTACGAATGCCAAGGAGTCCTCATGTCAGGCACACTTCGTTGTGCCGACGTCCTTTAGTCAAACCATGCAGAAATTAATCCGGACAACAAGTTCATTTAAGATTTCCTATATAGTTAATAACATTGACCGTTACAAGTCCAAAGTTCTCGACTTTCTTTGATTTTGAAGCAATAAATATATGCTGAACACTTAATTGCTGTCAGTCGAAACGCCCTGCCTCAGGGTTCGTCTCCACAACTGCCTTTAATGTGAACAAAAACCTTCATACAACACATACGCTTATTGTCAGAGAGGTGGCTTGATCTTCAGTTTACAAAGCCGTTCCTTCAGTGCCGTGATATCTTGTCCTTGTTCTACCGGCGTCTTGGGAGATGATCTTAAGCACAGTGCAGTCCAAAGCACGTTATAAAGTAGTTTGAATTAGAAATATTGAAAACAATGACAAAATTACGTGAACTCTCTGGCATCCTCACGTATGGGAAGCAATAGCTACATGATTCGTAAGTGTACGAAGAGTAGAGTATTGTATTATATCTCTATTTCATTTGCAAGAAGTCGAGGAAGTTGAGGTAAGATCTGATGATGTAAAAAGGGCCCTCGACCATGATGTGCTGTAGAGATGACGTTTGCTCGACGCGTGTTCCTTAAGAATGCACTGTACGCATAAAAGACCATGCAGCTTGATGGCCTGTCTTGCGTATCTTTCCACCGGCAGAAAGGCAGGACTCAAAACAGCATATTACTTGAATTCTTTCTATGTCCCGTTCACGCAATGGGATGAGGCGCGTTCAGTTTCGCAGGTATGTGGCATGAATACCATTGTTTCGGGGATTATAAACTCGCCCCTTCTTTTTAAAACTTATATGATAAGCACCACTTCCAAATTAGTACAACGAAGGTGTCCAATTGATTGTATGGATTAAACGAGCGAAAAGTCTCTTGGAGGGAATAGGCCACGCGATGTTCCTATATGGCGTTCAGTCTTAGAATGGCGACATTTATTTTCTTATTCGTTAAACGTTTTGCCGCCAAGGCGTTGCTTCACGTCTAATGCGTTGTATGTGCTGTCCAGCGGATATCGTGGCAATATACTGAAGCTAGTATTTGTCGACATTACCGTATTTTCCGGTGTATAAGACGCACCCTTGTATAAGACGCACCTGCCATATATGCAAGCTGTCACTGAAAAAGTTCGTATATAAGACGCACCCATGTATAAGACGCACCCCAGTTTACCCAGTTAGGCTAGTGAGGCTTAATTAAACACGCTTGCGCGACTATCGCGAAATGCACCGTACCTGTGAGCAATTCTTAAGCAACGCTAAGTGATCAAAAAAGGCAACACTCACGCCATAACCGTCCACGTTCTAGCAAAAAAGAAAGAAAAAAACGACACAGCTCCCCATATGTCCATAACATTTTATTTCTACTTCAAGCCTTCGAAGTCTTCATCTTCAGATGCGCTATCAAAAGGTTCACCCATTTCTGGAAGCAACTCGGCTGAAACATGCACTACGTACACGGAGCAAAAAAAGTTGCAAAGGGTGACTAAAAAAGAACGCCGGCTTGTCTTGACAATGGCGAGAAGCGCGATTGTCACCATCTTTTGGCGCTTCTCATTACTTTTGCTTGGGGCCTTCGAAACAGCGCGCGTTTGTGATCCCGGAAGTCGTCATCCCCGCCGTCACCTAGAATGTCGCGCACGGCGGTCCCGGTATTGAAGTATTAACCGTGTTACAACCGCGTTATTGGTAGTTACATTTTTTTAGGTGAAAAAAGCTTGAGCATGAACCGGAGTAATCGATGAACTCGCAAAAAAATATGAAAAATTCGCATATAAGACGCACCCTTGTATAGGACGCACCAGCAAGATTTTCGAAAAAAAGCCGCGTGTTATACACCGGAAAATACGGTAGTTTCACAACAGTTAGAAACACACATCCGCATGCAACGACGGCGCATTGCTAACACCAAACGAGAGAAGCTTAACGTAAAGATCATGAGCCGCATATATTTTATTTCCTCGAAGCCAGAGCCTTAAAAAGCGGCACAGCCTTGGAGGAAGCTTTGCTTAAGACTCAGCTTCACTTTCCTTATTCATATTAACGACATTTCACAGTTGCCGTCTTCCGTAGCTTGCATTCGTAAGCGCAATCGAATGTTTTTCCTTTCCAGCCGTGTTTCGATGGGGGCTAAATGCAAAAAGGCGTCCTTGCGCTGTGCGATGTCGGTGGTCGTTAAAGAATCACAGATGGTCGAAATTAATCCGCAAGCCTCCACTGCGGCGTCCCTGGCAGCCAATGTGTCGCTTCGGGACGTTAAACCCCAAAATTTACAATTTACGATTCCACCTTTCTTGCTTATGTTCGGTAATAAGCGGCTCTACTTGAAAATAGCTCGCCTTGGCTGCCACTAAACACCTTTAGCATACCGTGTTACCGTTAGCGTTACAGCTTCACGCACGTCTGCCGCATCGGGACCAATCAGCGCGTGCTCACTGGCAGTGGGCGGGATCCCGGTATTCCCTAACGGTAACGGTAACACGGTACACAGCATGCTAAAAATGTCTCATATCCTTGGGATAAGCCAAAATTTTAACGTTTCTCAGGAACATAGGATTCATATGCTCCTTGTGAAAATTTAGCATGTGCCTGCGTGTGCTTGGGGCTTCAGTGTGAATAAGTTCAACTTGAGGACCAGCCTGCCAGGTGTACAACCATGCTAAGATCTCCTGTTTTAATAAAAGAGTGCTTCCTCCTCCTCATGTTTTGTCGAAGAAGCATATACCGCATTGCATGATCGAGGGATAGCCTCGTCTTCTTTCCGTGGCCGCATAGAGTGCCGCCCTGGAGCTGGCGATGGAGGTCCGCGGGACGTCCCACCACCGCAGCGTGTGCTGGACGCTGACGCCGTGGGGCATGGAGTACCGGCTGCTGCTGCCCACTGAGGCCACGGGCGTCGGAGTGCTCGCCCGGTTCGTGCGCTCGGTGGTGACTGGCGCCGACGTGAGTAGAGCATTGCGGCTAAACCTGCTTCATACGGATTTTTACATGGCAAGGTCGTGGGAGTGGGAGCACACAACCAGAGCAGTTTGAGACTAACTTAACGATTTCAGCGTGGAAGAATGTGTACGCCCGTGAGTAAAATTACAAGCCTCATACTCCTCCCTTTCCACTAAACCTCTGCTTTTGAACTTCAACATCGATTCAATGTGTTGCGGTTACTTCTTGTGTGGTGTAATTTACTGCATGAACTGGGGGTATCCGTTACAGCCGGCGATGTCGCTTCGGCGGACGCGGTTGTTGCGACGCGCGTCTGTTCTTTTACTCTTTCCTCTCACATCTTTCAACGCTCTTTTATCTGCACGTGGCAGCGGTTGTGGCTCAGCCTTGAGCCAGTGGGCAGGCCCGCACACTTTCCTTTTCATCCTTCTTTCAGTCGCGACAGCAACAACAACATGAACTCCACCTTAAGCAGCAAGAAATTGTGATCCCTTCAGGCGAAAATGTATTTCTAAACTGGAGGAAGGCGTCCCGTCCATTTGTTCGCGGGTGTAATCAATGCCGAGAAGTTTCAAAATGGCGCTAAAAAGGATTTTTTTTTCTAGGCATAGGGGAGGGAGATCACTTTCTCTATAGATTCCGCATTTAACCTTACCAGCAAGCACTTTACTTTTTTTCACGTTTTGTACCAGACATGGTGTGTGCCGGTCTTGGCTGAAGGCTAGATAATGTCAGCAATATCGAGGTGAACACTGTTTTTGTAGCGAAAGCTATATTGGCCAGGAACTTGCGATTTCGCTGTGGCGGTGCTCCGAGGAGGCACAGAGACTGACCTTGAGCCGTTGCCTAGCAACCGCCGCAGCTGGCGGACGCTGCGCGCCATCTGGCATGACGTCACACCGCGCGCCTCGCCGCGAAGCTGCCGCCGCCGTTTGGTATGACGTCACACCGCTTGCCTCGTCGTTGTGCTCGCTCTCGCTACGTAAATCCTGGCATAGCCGAGCTAAGCCACTGCCAATTCTTTCTGCTGCTTGTAACATGACTCCTAAGCTACGCTGTAGGACCACAGTACTGACGGCCAATGCGCAGAGCTGTCATGTTACATGCTTATGAAGCGGTGTTAATTCTGTCGTTACTCGCGCAGCTATGCTCCGTGTACGGGACGGTACCGAGGTACTTCGATAACCTGACGGCTTCCTGGTACCTCGTCAACGACACCAAATGGATCGCCTACGACGACCAAAAATCCCTGGAGAAAAAGGTGAGGTCTCTTAAGTGACGTACGGCCCGCACCTTGTAATTCTTGAGAGACGGTCGATGAGTGAGCAGCCGTATGCAGAGGGGGTTGATCACAGGTGAAGGAATATGCGTCATATCGGCCATTGGTTGGTTGTGTTTTCCAACGAACGAGCAGAGAGCCAGCACTATGTTCGTCTAGTGAACAGTCACTTAGCACTTCGCTCCTTTTCTGTCTTGGTCTCACGTGGTGATGTCGGTTATGCTGTAAATAATTTTGTTTGGGGTGACATCTGACCGTTGTTACAATATTTCTTCGTTAACGTAATGATTCCGCAAATGTTGCGCACACAGGCAGTAAAATGACAAGATTTTGACATGTGACACCAATAGAAATTCCATTTGTCTTTCCTCTGAAGCAATAGGAGACTGGAGCAGCTACGGGGAAGAGGCAGCTGATTGAAATATTTGCTTCTTAGCATTTCTACATCTGTGAAGTCCGAGCCACTTGAAGCGGGAACAGTTTAGCGCCTTTTGACGCCGGAATTTGGTGCACTTGAGTAGTTCATAGTTCTTGTTATACGTCTGTGGTCTCTTGAGCACAAGACTGCGAAACCTGTAACACGTCCGCAGGGAAGATAGCAGGCTTAATAATTCGTAAAAAGCTCATTTAGCAGCCATTTTTAGTGCGTTAGCACTTCTAGTGGTCACTCCCCGCACTTAGCGTTCATGTGATTGCTTGTTTGCTTTTTGGGAAAAATTTGGTTCTTGAGGTATGATTAGGTAATTAATGAAACGTGAAAAAATACACTTAGACGTCAAAATATCCATGGACGCCGATATAGTACATGGACGTCAGAACAGCCACGGACGTCGATGTAGTATGTGGACGTTTTGCTTTCGCATTGCTCCAATGAGGGGGGCCGCAGGGATCTCAATTTCAATTGCGTGTGTGTGTGTGTGTGTGTGTGTGTGTGTGTGTGTGTGTGTGTGTGTGTGCGTGTGTGCGTGCGTGTGCGTGTGTGTGTGCGTGTGTGTGTGAGAGATATCGCAGCAAGTTACTTGCAAAAATCTGGAAAACTTAGAATATTCTACCTGCTCTGGATTACGATAGTTCTTGGCTGCAGAAGATAGGCAGTTCTCGACAAAACTGAAACCGCTGCGTCTCGTCTAATGCGCAGATTCCCGAACTGCTGGTCGAGTACGCTCCGGACTGCGTATACGTGGAAGACGTGCAGAGGGACGACTCCCTGGGGGTGTGCGACCGCCCTTTCCCTCTCGTCGCCTCGCTGAAAGGGATGCTCGCCGAGGCCCTCAAGCACACGACGCACCTCGAACACACTGCCGCGACGACGATCTCAAAGATCGTCTAGGGCGTGCGGGTGGCTTCTTTGCGGAGCTAGCCATTAAACAACTCGGCGGTTGCCTTCCTCCGCCCCTTTGAAACGCCCCTCTGGTATGGTGTCCCTCAAAAGGATCCCTCACTTCGAGTGGGGTCGAGTGCAAAGGTCACTCGTCTCAACGCTATTCAGTAATTACACAATGCTACAAAGAGTACGCCTTCGAAGATGCACTAGTCAGGCAATTCTGACAGGCTAAACATCAAAGATTTAAGCATTGTTGCGCATCGACTTAAAACGCGAAAAGCTGAAACGTCAATTCCATTAGACAGGGCTGGCACATCACACAAAAAGGAAGAATAATATGTAACATGGGCAAGCTCTCTGACTTAACGTCGATGTATAAAGTACATGATCCTTTCAATCACTCGCGGACAAATCTCTGAATGTGCGACATCGACAAGTAATCACAAGAAAGACAGTGTGTAAACAGGTTCCTTCTCCTTAAAAGCATAGGGTGTTGAATGCTTCAAACAGTATGCTGACGTTCTTAGGCATGTGGCTTTCAAAGATTAACCTTTGCTCCGCGTCCGTCATGACTGCAGTAACCGGCTCTAATCGTTAATCCAGCGGCCAAACCTTGACCTAGATTCCAAGACGCAGCCTTGTGCCCCAACATATTTTGCCTCAGCATGTGCTCTGAAACCAATCGCAGCTAATACACATGAAGGCACTGAGGCTCAGAGCGTCGACAAATCTACTTTCAATTTCCTGTGTCTCTAGTCTTCCGGTTCGCTACGTCGGCTGTAGATGTGTGCGACCGTGTGCTCGACCGATAAAGATTACACTGTTTGCTGCTGTGTATACGCCGACACGTCGCACCACAAAGAGACGCAAGGCCCTTTTGCACAGCCGTTGTTTTTCTTGACAGCGGACGATAGGCCCGAAAGAGGGGCGCGAGATTACAATGAAGGATTGCGCAGAATCCATTAGAGGTATGGATTCTGTTTCGCATCCCTCTCACCGCTTCCAGACCTTCGTATTATATTAACTAGAGCAAAGCAAACATTCTTTGATCCTTCCGGTTTCTCTTTGTAAGGTGACGGCCATTCTGACAAACGGGTGATACGTGCAGACGGAGTGAAAATGCCGAGCTGTTAATACAAAACTTCTCTCGTCGTAGAGGGCTGCACAAAGGAAATACGTTCGAGCAGAAAGAGCAAGCCGGCAAACACTATAATCATTTCCGATGTGGCTTCAACAGCATGCACTACACGGCAAAGTGTCTTAACCGTCCGCCATTGGCAGACACACCCCAAACAATAGTAGTTGACACAAGCGCCGTGAGCGGCCCCGGAGCTTGGGCTGTTGGTTATGACGATCGAAACGAGGACACTTATATTGTAAAGGTCAAACATGCTACAGTCGGATACAACTCAAGAACGAAGTGGCAGGTGCCCCTCAAAAGATGTCCTTCAGCCAATGAGATCCACCGATTTTCATGACGTACAAGGGGATTAACCATGACGTCATGAAAATCTGTCCACGCCATTGGCTGGAGGGACTCCTCTCAGGGGCGTTTGCCGCTTCGTTCTTGTATTGTATATGGCTATAATTAAAGTCGCAGTGCGCATACCATGTACCCATGTGTGGCTGTTCTCGCTTTCATGATACCAGATGGCGCGACATGTTACGGTCATCTGTGCTACACAGGGGGCTGAACAGCGTGCTGGTGCACACGAAGCCAACAGCAAAGGGTACGCAGAGGTGCCCGCTGTAGATAAGGTGCTTTCGATACGCGCTGTGCAGAGGAACTGGCGCTATCAAGATGTGTCGGCGGTCGTGAGCAATGCCTTTGTCTGCAGTTCACTACGGGTATTTTCCCTTTGTCGTTGGCATACATTCCAGCGGATAACGACAGATGCCCGTTTTTCAGCCATTTGAGCCTACCAGCCTGCCCTGTTTCACTTTCCATCGCCTCATGTCACGGTAAATCTTGTGCAACGATATGCTTCTTTTATTGCGAATGTCGCATTCCTTCCAGCTGACAGCGCGTTGTCTGTCCTTGACGCTGTACACGCCTGGATGCTCTGCAACAACAGCCGACGGCAGCTTTGGGCGTTTTTCAGACATTATACATTCGTATAGCGCACTCGCGACCGAAGATCCTTTGAGGCATGGTCTTCATGCAGCTGTGACGTAATTGGGGACACGAACAAAGTTTGCTGGTGATTCTATTATCGAGTTCGCGTGAGCATTTCTCTCTCGCTCTCTTTCTTTTGGCACCACAGTCGCTCAACGCTTCGGCGATTAACACGGATGACAAAGGCATTCACGAAAGCGGAAGTGTTGAGGGATGGTACCTTTCTTTTAGACACAACAAGCTTGAATGTTTCCTCACGTGAATAACAGCGACAAGAAACGCCGTTTCTGTCCCCTTGCTTTTGCGATCAGGCGACCTCTGTGCAGGTGCAGCTTTATCTCTGTGCCTTTTCCTTCTTTCAGCAAAAATAAAGAATAGAAGTTATTGTGGACACCTCCTACCTACTCCATGCTTCAATCGTTCTATGCCTTATTCGTGGCTCTGTGTCGCAGTTTCTCGGATAAGAACTTTCGACACCGTAGTCGCTACCTCTGATAAATTCACGTGCAACGAGGAACAGACCTTGGTCTGGGACAGAAAACAGGCTTTCCACGTCCGCCGAGACCGCTTAATTCACAAGTGCTCCATCGTTAGGTATTTCCGCTAGACCCTTTTCCACACTAAGTTCGAACGTATGAAATGTGGAATGTCTTGTTGTTTACGACACGATGAGCCCCCGCCGCGGTGGCTCAGTGGTTACGGCGTTCGGTTGCTGACCCAAAAGACGCGGGTTCGATACCGGCTGCGGCGGCTGAATTTCGATGAAGGCGAAATTCTAGAGGCCCGTGTGCTGTGCGATGTCAGTGCACGATAAAGAACCTCAGGTGGTCGAAATTTCCGGAGCCCTTCACTACGGTGTCCCTCATAGCCTTAGTTGCTTTGGGACGTTAAAACCCAATAAACCAAACCAAACGACACGATGAACTGTTTCTCGCTGTAAACTTATCAGGGACTGAGGCCCTCGGCCGTTTCAGTAGATTAATATCAGCAGCTAATGACTTTGCTTAAACATATAAGAAGGCCATGATGCTGAATAAGCCTTTGTACATAGAAAGGCGTTTCTACTCTCGTATGGCGTTCAGCTGTTACCACGCCATTTTCTTTAAAAAAAAATTGCGTTTTACCTACATTAAAACGTGGTTGTCGCCCCCAGAATTGAATCCGCATCGTTCATTCGTTCGTACTGCGTCGCGAATGTTTGCTAAGGCCGTTGCAGAGCAGGCGAGGACTATGTAGCGTCAAGCAGTGAAGGTATTGAGACACGGAGGCCGCTGCCTGACAGAAAAAAATATAAGCGTCTGAACTCGGCGGCATGTTGAGATACAAAAGCGACGAAGGAAGCCGAGCACACTTTTCAGCGGCTGCTTCTGAAGTTGCGGAGCGTTCAGCAGCCGAGGTAACTGACCGAGTTGCCATTTTACTCCTGGACTGTGCTACCATTTCCACCCTTCTTGCGCTGATAAAACAACAGCCACGCAACGAGAAAGGCGACGCCGAGAGGGCCCTTGGCAGAGCCAGGAGTACCGAGGAGTCCACAGAACAACATGCATGCGATGCTCTGGTTAGGAAGTGACGACCGCACCCTTTCCTTATACCCCTCGGCATAGTGAGATCGTCCTCACTAAGTCATATATGGTCCAGTGCGCAACCTTAAAGGAACTGTCTTGGTAGTGTTGGCCAGTGCCACCTAATCATGTGACATGCAGGTCCTCGGGACCACCCACTTTCTGGCTCAACCTGGTCTGAAGAGAAAGTTTGAACGCTCGCGGCAGTTTTCGGCTGCGGTATCCTTCAGCGGTGACGCCAACTTTGTTTACCTTTGCATAGTCCTCACCTATATAGAGTCTAGCCTCACTATAGCAAAACATTTTGTAACGAAATAATGGACATAACGAAGGAATAGCGATTCTTCTTTGAAGCTCCCATGAAAACCCATATGCTTGATACCTCGTTTTTACGAAATAAAATTTTTCTACTACGAGGTATAACGAACCATCGATGGATCCCACTGCTCATTTCGCAGCGTGTACGTCAGTCTGTAACGAGGCTTAGTTGCCTGCCGATTCAATGCGATAAACTGTAGTCTCCCCCTTCTCAAACCTCGTCGCTGCACGCGGCCAACTGCTATTCACCCGCTGCGAGCTCCCTCTTCATCTCTGGCTCAATGTGCAGTTTAGCTTCCGTTTACGCAGCATAGCCGCATCGTACAACGTTTGCCAGTGGGCTTTGTATGCTTGACAGTACCGAGGTCTCCCTAGTCTCATGTATGTCGTAAACGAAAAATTCAGCGTTCACCGCCGGCTAATAAGGATTTGTCTAAGTGGGTCTGTGCCACACGAGTAATGTGTGTCGCTGTTCAGAGAGAGAGAGAGAGAGAGAGAGAGAGAGAGATAAAAACTTTATTATGGCAAGTGTGTTAGACCCCCCCTTGGGTCCCTGGAACACCGCACGGTCCCACTCTACGACGGAACGTTCATGTGGTGTTTGTCCATGACGTCGGCACCCCGAAGCACCGCAGCAAGCTGCGATGGCATAGATCGATGCTTAATGCCAGGCCTATTGAAAACAGATGATGATGATGCTTGCGCATGTGTTTTCAAAAACGTGCCATCTCTGCGCCTATAATCCATGTGGACCTGAACACCATCACCTGGACAGTACCTCGGCGGCTTGTATGCTTCTGCTTTGACATCATCATCATCATCATCATCATCATCATCAGCCTGACTACGCCCACTGCAGGACAAAGGCCTCTCCCATGTCTCTTCAATTAACCCTGTCCTTCGGCATTCGAACATTATTTTGGTTTTCTGCACGTTAATTTTTAGGCCCACCGTTCTGCTTTGACATTATAACACAATACTGATTCGCTGCCTTCGATTGCTGCTGTTTATTTTGTGCAGAAAAATAAAAGACGATGAGGTTATCTGGTCAGCAGTTTAGTAAGGTCGATACATTTTAAGAAAATTATGGTCGGCTAGACTAGAAAAAATAACACACACAACAGTGGTGACAAAGTTAAGACACCAAGGCAAAACAATAAAAAAGGACGCCAAAAAGACGAAGACGACTGGTAGAACATCACGTGACCATCTTTCACACTATTCACCGGTAAACAAGAGCCGTTCGGCCCGCACTCGTAGCTGCGGAGGCCCGGTACACCTATTTTCCTTGTCAAGCAGCTGCTGCACCAAATTTCAAGAATGCCCAAGGAGAGCAAGTAAGTGAGGGCCAACATGCAAACGAGTGGAATACTACGGGTGGATAGGAACATTGCACACTGTCCACATTCCTTGACGGCTCTGTTTTCGCTGCGCAGTAATATGATGTGCCAGGCACTGTATGAGCTATACAGGATAATTGAGGTTGCTGGGAACCGCTCGACTCTGCCACAGCACGCTCAGTGGACATGTGTGTATAAATGTGCCGAAGCTGTGCTCCTTGCAGTCTTTGTTGCGCTGTTGCTTCTTGCCTTCATATAAACTCTACTAATCATCTGCCGGCCAGAAGGGGTGGGCTGGTATCTGAATGCACCCATGAATGGGCCCAAAGCGGTCATGCGACATTAGTGGACCTCATCCGTGCAGGTTTGGGAGAGGTGTGGACATGGCGTCAGAGCGAGGCTGGCGATAGCCAGCAATCATTTTCATGTGCCGGCGGAAGGGGGGGGGGGGGGGGGGGTCGCTGTCTCCGACAGAGGGTAGCGCCGCGCGTGTCGGCTCCTCGTTGCCAGCAGCATTATATCTCCGATTGGCACCAAATACGCCGTCCGTGGCACGAAATTCCTGAGTGACGTCATCATACCATTGCATGGTATCAGCAGTAGATCATAAGCTAGTGACGTCTACAGCAAAGAAGAAAAAATAACTGAAGAGAGAAGTGAACATACCCAACATTGGTAGAACGGTAGAACGGTTGTGGTGTCCACCTTGACTGAGACGTGTCCCAGGCTTTTCTTTTGTCATAAATGCGCCCCCCCCCTCCCCCCAAACCTGCCGCCATGCTCGAAACATCGTATGTGGTGATTAGCGAGCAATTTCCAATGTCCACTGGTGTATCAAGGCCTGTACAGTACACCGATCCTGAAAGCAATTCTATTCTGTTTCTGTTTCTCAAGCAGACGCTTGTGACCCGCGGGTGTTTGTTGACCGGTTTATTAAAGACCTGTTCCATACTGGTGAACATGTGATGGGTGAAACACGTTGTATAGTAAAACTTCTGATTAAATTTCGTTAATATGCTTTGCAAGGCAGGGAGGCAACTAGGTTGGGAGGGAAGGTGGTGAGGATGTTACGGAGGTGAAAAATTGAAAATTGGTTCTTGAGGAAAGGAAGTGACGCAGTAACTCTCACATATCTCCGTGGACACCCGAACCGCGCCGAAAGGGAAGGAATAAAGGAGGGAGTGAACGAAGAAAGAAAGTTCTCATAAGGAAAACCGTTAGGAAACGTACAATTAGGTTTGAAGGAACAGCAGAAAGAAGCGACTGGCAGTTTGTACTTGAGACTCACATCTGTGCACCTTTTAGTGCATGCACGCTAATTAATGCTTTAATGGCCTCGAGTTAACACGTATGCTTTTTTTTCCATCCTGCCTCTAATTCCAGGTCTGGACGCGGAAAGGTCTCGCTACTGCTTTGTGTTGTGGTTGCTTTAACAGCTTCAGTGATTTTCGCTGTGGGAATTTTCTCTAACACAAGCAGAACAAGTGAGTACGCTTAGAACCACTGCAACCTCGTTTATTTTGTCACGCGATACAGCTGATCAAGGATTAAACGTAACATTTTTAATTAAACGTGCAATCTAGGCATACTGGACACAAGGCCGAGGCAAGAGCATCTGAGAGAGAATACGCCCCTACATCCAACTCTTGTGTTTTTTATGCGTGACACTATAAAGAGCTCGTTGGCTAGTTTGGCGGTGTCCGCGGTGTCACATCTGGGTCGACGCTAAGTGTCAGGTCACGCGGTCACGCATGGCCGATGTGTATGATGAGTTGTATGACGAAGTACGACACGCGATGCGTGGTCGTTGCAAGCATGCCATGTCATGTGACGTCACATACCATATGGTCGCGTGGTCACACATGGTCGGTGTGTATGATGAGGTGGATGTCTAAGCAGGACACGTGGTGCGTGGTTATAACAAGCATGTCATGTCATGTGACGTCACATACCATGGGACGTAACTAACCGGAAGTGATGTACGAAAGTCACGTCACCAAACAGTAACTGAAGACAAACTTCTCGATAAGCGCCTTGTGCTATCAGAAACCAGGCTGGGGCTTGTCTAGGTGCCCGCTATTTTTTTTGTTCACGTGGGTACCTTGTGGCATCCATGTGATAAACAAAAATAAAATAAAGTTAGCGGGACGATATCTCTGTGCTTCCGCAGTTTCTCAACA
This sequence comes from Amblyomma mixtum, assembly GCF_055824585.1. Taxonomy (NCBI): domain Eukaryota; kingdom Metazoa; phylum Arthropoda; class Arachnida; order Ixodida; family Ixodidae; genus Amblyomma; species Amblyomma mixtum. The sequence goes on from NC_143013.1 coordinate 260,539,082, forward strand.
AGAATTTTTTCCCGTGTGCTGTGCGACGTCAGTGCACGTTAAAGAACCCCAGGGGGTCGAAATTTCCGGAGCCCTTCACTATGGCTTCCCTGATAGCCTGAGTCACTTTGGGACGTTAAACCCCAACAAACCAAACCAAACCATCTCAACAAGAATTTAGTTAAGCTGAACCAGGAATAGTGATAAGACATCGTGGAAGCACTAAGTTCATGCGAGGAGTAGAAGAAAAAATAGCGGCCAGCAAAATAAACACCTAAATTAAATTACATGCAACAAACAGGGGCGCTTGATATAATGAAATAAACAGCTATTCGAAATTCTGGCCAGGGACTGTTCGCGACACGATTCAAGACATAATTTGTGTGTCAGCGCTATGCCGGTCTAGTCTCTATTTTTTTTAACACACGGACGGTCCCATTTTATCTTACAGAGGACCTCTTCGGCCTTGGAAGTGACGGTAATGACCACTACTGTTATTTATTTATTTCAACCGTGAAAGTCAAAACGCTGCTCAGCTGTTGACGGTTGTGTTTCGGTGAATGGATGAACAAGGCTAGAATATTGTCTGAGGCTTGTTCTTATAGTACGACTGATGGGAAACTGAAAAACCATTCTTTCTGGCTCCAAGACAGTAACACCATTTCCTCTGGCATCTAAAAGTGTACGGCACTGAACCATTACCTTGTTGTTGAAACATAAGTCAGGAGACTGAGGCTTCCAACTAATGTACCGCTTGTTCAAGCTTGTGCCTGGAGAACTGGCATGATGGTTCTTAACCATATTCGTTGTATTTCAATCAAGTGCATTAAGCACCAGCGCAGCGATGCCTGTAATGAATGTTGCTGTTCCAGGAAAACACTGGTACATGGAAATTGGGCCAGGCTAAAAAAAAATGAGGATTTCAAATGTTGCTAACTATGCGATCACGCTCTAGCCAGTATTTTAAAACATACTCTTAAACCCCGCTGTCAAAAAGCAGCTTAACACTCTGCCGAAATCCTCCTAAATCATAGCCCCGGCCCGCCCTCTCGTTCTGCTTTTTGCCTTCGTTTCGTGACAGGCAATCGAATTTCGGTTTAACCTATCGCTCAATCATACTGTTAGTGCATGCAAAGAACATAACTGAATGTATGGCTGAATTCTTTGAGTAAAATCTTAATGAGCGTAATCTCCCTACAGTGAAATTAAACAACTAACATAAATGGCTAAAGATACCATGCATCAACTACACATCTTACAGTGTTTATAGCTAATGCATGCTGTGTGCAGCTGTGTACTTTTTTTTGCCGCGTGTGCCTTTGCCTTACAGGTTCTGAGAACTCAGACCAGTGCAATCGATTTTTTTTCTTGTCTCCTCTATAACGTTTGTATCTAATGATGAAATCAAGTAGTCATTATTGTGAATCTTTTATATATCAGAATCTATTAACGTTCCCGCTCTAATACAATGACAGCCCTCATGAACGTAATGAATAAATCAATCTTCGTGTCACTTGAGGCGCTGAAAGAGCCGTCAACGACTATATTTGTCCCTAATTATTACACATATGCGAGGGTTTCTTTGTCGTTTGTCGTTCCAGAAAGGCCTCACAGAGGGCGTATACTGCTGTCCGTGCTAAAGAACTGGACGCTGCCCGGGAATGCTTCGCGGCAGCGCGCCGACGAGCTGTGGGCTCGCTTTCTTGAGAAGGTGAAGAAGGCCGTCGGCCGCTGGGGCACCTCCTCGACGACGACGACCACCACGACGACGTCGCGTTCTAGCAGAGCGTCGACGGCGTCGACAGCGTCCCGGTCGGTGGCGACGTCGACAAAGGCCGCGGCCGAACACACTCCCGAGGACGACCGCTTCAGCGACGGCGAAACGGACCTGTTGCCTGGCAGGAGTGACGAGTACACGACACCTGACGTTGCCAACAAGTCGGATCGCCTTCGCCAAACGCCGATTGAAAATGGCCGTGGGATAAGTGTGGCAACACCCGAAGACGAGATCAAGGCGTTCTTCGACCACCACGACGGCTTCGCCTCGAGTCAAACGCTTATTGCAAATGGCCGTGGGATAAATGTGACAACGCCCCAAGACGAGATCAAGGCGTTCTTCGACCACCACGAAGGCCTCGCCTCGAACTCGTCATTTCGGGGAATCACAAGCGATTCGGACGAAGCAGCAAGCCGCTACAAGAACCCGCTAGTCCCCACAGTAGCGCGTCATCATCATCATCACACTCATGAGGGAACTTTTCTAACGGACTATTCTTCGCCCGTAGGAGGAAGTCACCAAGGTGTGCCCAACGTCAGCACAACGCGGTTGGAAAAAACTGTAGGCTTAGGGAACAATACTGGGGAAGAGGTCAGCCAGAAGCCCCCTCTGGAAGTGCGCGGTCATGGCCAGACGCGGAGAAGCGAGAGCTTTGAGAACAGCTCAAGTGGCGCGACGGTGGGCGGCTCAGGAGTGCAAGGGAGGAAGAAGGTACTGGTGGCAGCTGGAACCTCTTACGGACGGGACGATCTAAAACCACGCGAGGCGTTGGACCTGGTGAAGGCGCATGTGGAAACAGGTAGCGCTATCTTTCGAGATGGCGTCGACTGGATCGAGGAAAGGAGACCAGCGCCGTCGGCGTCCGACGTGGACTCTTCTAACCTCTCGGCCGCGGAAATGGGGCTTCCATTAGAGCTGCCTAGAAGAGGGATCGCTGCCAAAGGGCAGCGGCTCTTTGCGAGCAGTGCAGGATTTTCCTTCTCGGAGAGAAAAGAGCGTTCCCGTGACATCGGTTCAGATTTCAACGCTGTGGTTGTTCAGCCAGACAAGAATGGCACTGGTGAGGTTGTGGACATCAAGGCAAATACACGGCGGTCAGGCAGACTCAGTGACATCGATAGTCTTTTGTTCCCCGGACATCACACTGTTAAAGCTGTCTCTGGCAATGGTATGTCTGACAGGCACGGTTTGGAAAGCTTTCCCACAACTACTGCCGAAGACGATGAAGAAATTACGCCACGAACCAAGACCGCAAAGTACAAAGGAAGTACAAAAAATGTAAATGGCTCTCTTGCAGACGCCAGGTCAGGACAATCAGAAACAGGTTCGTTGCCTAACATTGTTCATACGAATGCATCGGATGCTATCATAGGAACTTCATTGAGCGCGGAGAGTTCCTCACCAGTATCAGATGATGAACAGCGGCCACTTGCGAAAGACTCCGCTACTCATCCTTTTTTGTCCACTGCAAGAGAAACGAACACAGATGCTAAGCCCCTCCGTCCCCAGACGTACGTCCCGGAAGTCAGCGCTGACGATGTGACGGGAAAAGCAAACTTCACCGTTGATGTCTCGCCCGGGAAGCTATTTGTCTCTGAAATCCTGGGAAGGACAGAAGCTGGCATTACTGAAGGAGAAAATGAACTAGCCAGTTCAGCAGCATCAGATGTCAAAGTTATCTTGTCTCAAGGCGGTGAAAGCTCGGCAAGAACAGCAACCGAGCCTAATGAGGGACCTCTGCTTGAACTAAGGGCCACAAACTCCCATCACACTGTTGCTTGGTCCCCTACAACACGAACAAAGAGTGTGGGTCGGTACCGCATGACTGACAACGCTGGCGCCGGTACTGAGCCCTTTCAAGAGGTCGCCCAGTCGGAAGAGGTAACCACGCTGAATGCGAGCAAGGAATCCTCGACAGCCGTACCGACGCTGTACTCACAACGAGACAACCAGGACGGTTCTACGCCGGAGGCTACAGGCTCTCGAGAAACTGAACTCTTCGATCTGTCACGGGAACTAGACCGCATTGCGCACGAATTCACAGATTTCCTAGAGAACAAGGCGAAGAGCTACCAAGGCTCCAGTAGTGGAGGTCGTGACTCAACATCTGCTGGCCCTGAAAAGCCGCTTCATGCGGACGAAGATGCTGCGATGAGAGTTGCGGACAGCGACGGTGTTCCAGCTACATCTACTGCTGTCGAGGTAAATGACCTTGCAGCGGCGACCACTGTACAGGAGTACGGCGGTGATTCGATGAGCGGCGACGACGCAGGAAGCGAGGAAGAAGATCCTTCGAAAGATCTGGATGAAGAAACAAGGCCGAATGGAGAGCCGACAACGTCAGGACTGGTGACGGACGTACACGCGATAAGTGAAGGTATTCTTACCAACATCTCTTAACCCGTTAACCCCCCCCCCCCCCCCCCTAGCTCTAAAAGATAGAAAATAAAGCTGGCGACCATCACGCGATTTCGTCGTAAAAAAAAGAAAAAGCGGGAAATGAGCGCATTGGCAAAATATTGCACATAGAACACGTCCGATGTACGAAGGTCTGATCAGATTTGTTTACAGCTCGTAAGGGATGTGTGTCGGAAATCTGTGCCGGTATTCGCAGATGAATCCAGGCTTGGAGGGAAAAAAATGATAAGAGAGAGAGAAATGGGCAGGGAAAGGATGCAGATGATTTTACTTTTGTGTGCAGGCGACCACGAGTTCGGGAAGAGGCCTCTACCCGTTTATCCACCTGCCTAGATATGTCCCTATCGTTGACTTCATTAGGGTAGAAGAAATTTCATAAGACAGCGCATGCGCTCCGAAAAGAGGTTTTTGTCGCTGCAAATACCACGTGGTTTAAATTAACGCTTATCTTACTTTTAAACACCCTTCAACCATTCCTATTTGGTGGCCAGATCTCGAAATAAATAGAAAATCTTTTTTCACAGCATACTCACCTTTTCCCTGAGAGTAAGATAAAAAAAAAACTTGAGTGTACACTTATTATGGGCATGACGGAGTAGCGTTAATGGGTACCTTCAGTGGCCTGGGGCCTTCTTCTTGTATCACTTAGCAGAAACGGACACTGTTCTTTTTTTCACCATCGCATATGGCTTCCCTTACAAAACATTTCCTTACGCAGTCTATAGACTGTCTATAAACTTTTGCCTATGAAATCTATAGACTTTCTGTATAGAAATCCTGTACACAAGTCAATAGGCAATAAACATCCTATAGACAGTCTATAGGCAATCTATTCATTTATGACCATACACTCTTAGTGAGCTTGGCGCATGATAGCCTGCTTATGCGCCATTAAACCCAACACAACACAACTCTTGGCGGACTTTTGTCGATAGACAGTCTATAGACTATGAATAGACGAAAGGAAATATTTATAGCAAAGCAATAGAGTCTATAAGAAGTCTATAGACAGTCTATAGACCATTTTGATAAGGGTTAACCTAGCCATAAGAGTATAATGCGATGTTATTAGAGAGCCCTCCCACTCAAGTACTCCTCCTCCGTCACATAGGTTCTGCCTACATGTACACCCCCCGTCAAAAGTATACAGTCCAAGCTGTTTGCTTGTGAGGCCTGCGGTCAGGCTCGTTATGTATACTCAGCGACCGTAACCTCTCGAAAGAGGAGTGGCTATGCGTCCTTAGTTTTCCCAAGCTTTGGACTGTTAGACGTGCTAAGAGGCCTCGCTAAGCTTAGAAGCAAACCCCTTGCGCTGTATACTTTTGACGGGGGGTGCACATACCCGTTTAATTGGTCATTCTCCTGTTTACATTCATAGGTCACTGGGAGTCCTCATACCCCTCCTGGCGCAGTGGCGCAGCGGTTAACCGATGCACCACTGGAGATTGTGAGAACCAGGTTGCTCTTACCGAGCAACCTTCCGCGACCAATAATTTAACTGCCACCTGCTCCGGTGCAATTTGCTCAGAATCCAGTGGGCAGGTTGCGATGACGTTACAATGTCACGTGACCTAGATGGCCGGTAGGCCACCTGGGTTTCTCGGCAGGCCAACTCCGCCGATGACAGAGTTGCCACTGATTGAATGAACTGTACTTTAGAAGACAACATTTGTCCAATCCTTAATTCTTAGTTTCTAAATGCGAGTCTCCCGTCTGAATAAAGAAGGAAACCTTAATCCCCTCTAATGCGGCCTTCCGTTACCTTCGCAGTGCTACACACAGTAAACGAAACTTGACTCGTAATTCTCGTTTTGCACAGGGGCCTTATGAACCGGCTCTCGTTTCAGGAGGGCAGATCTACTGCTCCGTGGGGCCAGCCTACACGGGACCCCTTCCACCGGCGCTCTGTAGCTACTTCCTCGTTTACAGCGCCGTGGAGTACAACGCTAACAGAAAGGCCTTTCAAGTAGCCTCCAAAGGTAGGCCGTCATTCTTATCTTGTACCTTTCAAAAAAGCAAAAAAAAAAAAAACACCTCGCTCTGCGTCATCGTAGGGACATTCATTTGCAAAGTGTACGGTCCCATTGCTTACAGGCTTTAAATATGTTCCCGCAAATGCCTTTATGGTGGGCGCTTGTGCAATTCCACTGTAGTTGCCGATGATTGTTTCGTATAGGTGAGAGTTGAATTTTAGAGAGTTCGCAGGAAATGTTCAAAACTAAGGAGCACGAAAGGTGTTCGTTTCATTCAGACTTCATTTTCCTACTTTTTTAGCGACAACGTAAAACTTTTTTTAATATTACGGCAGGTTAGTATCTTAATTGTGGATAATTTTTTATATGGAGACTTGAATCGCGACCTTGAATAAACTATGATGATTCATGCAAGTGAAATATCGCAACTCTCCCTCACTTTGTTTTCTTTGACCACGGTGAAACAACTAGACGTGATCTTTCCTCAGTGGCGACTGGAGGAAAGTTCGGAAATATGAACTTACAAGCTAAGCCAAAGCACACAGCGTTGTGACTACAAAAAAAAAAATTAGCAGTGGCTTAGCTGTGGTTAAGCCTGGATACACAAACGAAAAGGTTCAGTTACGCTTGGTTTGACGTCATGGCTGTCGCAGTTCGCGCACAATGCACTGGAACCACCACGATAACGGTGGAGGCGTTCGGCCGTCCTCACACTGCCTGTACGGAGGCGGAGGAGACGCTCGTGTAGTGAATGTGGTGCTGTCTTAGAAGGTTGCTTTGTTGTTGTTGTGACTGAGAGAAGGATGAAAAGGAAATTGCACGGGCCTGCTTACTGGCTCGAGCCAAGCCACCACCGCTGCCACGTGCAGACAGAGGAGAATTAAAAGATCAGAGGGAAGAGAAGAAGGAAAGAAAAGACGCGCGTCGCAGCAACAACTGCGTCCGCCGGAGCGGACGCTGCTCAAAAAACAGATAAGCGGCCGAAGCCGCGCTCGCCGAAGCGAAATCAGATACTCCACACCTGTCCAAGAAGGTTGCTTTAGAGACATGTACTGTGGTGTCCATTACTTTCGGGTGTACACCAAAAGATGAGAGACAGGCATTTCTTTTCCTTAAAACCAATTTTCATTTCATTTCATTCTCCTTAAGGCCCTTACGGCGCGGTTCGGGCTCTGGGTTCGGGTATCCACCGAGATATGAGAGAGACAGGCGTTGTTTCCTTTCCTTAAAACCAATTTTCTTTTTTTTTGCCTTCCCTTACGGTGCGGTTCGGGTGTCCACCGAGCTATGAGAGTTTCCTGGCGCACTTTGTCTTAATATATTTTTTTTTATTTCTGATATTTTAATTTTTTTATTTCTTGTTTTTTCTCGTTTCTGTGCTTACCTTTATTCTTTTTTTTATCAAGGGGTTGGCGGCCACCTGCGCCGTGCGTAAAGTCGCTCGGTTTTGCGCATGCGCAGAACTGGCAAATCCGGCCTCCGGCTCACGCGAAACGCGGTGTTCACTAGCCTAGCGAAGCTTTTCGCTTCAAAAGTCCACACGTAGAAACCAAATGATCAACCTTCGCATCGTGGGGAACACAACCACACGAACGCGTTCAAGGACATTTGATTGAACTGTCTTCTCCTCGTGCGGAAAGACACAGCAGATTACATGCGATATGTCGTTTGCAGCAACTGGCGCGATCTGTGCGCAAGATCACGCCGTGGGCAGTCGCAACCTTCAACCCACTCACAGGACTGATAGGAGAGGCGCGGCCTAATTGAATTCACAACTGCCACTGTATCTAGCTGCTGTAACAACGGTGGCAGATCTCGTCGGCATTGCAAGTGTAAATGCAAATGTTTCGTGATAAAAGGAAGCCGCTGTAAATGAAAGTTGGTTTTAAGGAAAGAAAACTGCACAGTAGTTGTCTCACTTCTCGGTGCCCACCTCAATCACGCCGTGAGGGAAGGGAGGAAGGAGGGAGTGAGGAAAAAAAGAGAGAGAAAAAGGTGGCGTAATGGAGGGCTCCGGAGTAACTTGACCACCTGGGGATCTTTAACGCGCACTGACATCCCACAGCACACGGGCGCCTTTTAGCGTTTTGCCTCCATCGAAACGCGGCCGCCGCGGCAGGCTTCACACCCGGGTACTGCAGTTGGCGCAGTAATTGTATCATTCTCGGTGGACAGTGAAACCGGAACCATGAAGAAAGAGACGAAGGAAGTAGTGAAAGGAGGCAGAGATCGAGGCGCCGTAGTTGAGGGTTCCTGAAGTACCTCTCCATCTGAATGCTTTGGAGGTGAGCTACCTGAAACCCTGCTGTCCCCATCTTCCGTGATGGTCCTTGGAATCTCACGTTTGATGCCACTAAAAGATGCGGTAGGCCTATACAGTCACGTACAGTGGTATCCGCCCAATGGAGAGGAGGGTCCTTGACTTCAGGCGCGTAACGGAATGCCTGCATTTTTTTCTTCTCGGGAAAGGTTCATGGCGCGCACTGGTAAGCAAGGACAAGCGCACCAGGATGGGTCCTCGTGTCCTTCTGGTGCTCAGTGCCGGCCAAGTGCAGAATCTGGTGGCGGACTTCCCGGTGCCGGCAGTCTTCGCCACCAAGGCGCAGTCTTTCCTTGAGGCCCGCGGCCTCTGGGGATTCGCCTTCGACCTCAGCCTGGCCACGGACTACGACGCCCGCTCGCACGCCATGATGTTCCGGGTGAGGGTGGAAACACTCATCTTTCTCCTGCATTAAATTTGTGGTTCTTCACGATAGCATGTCGGCTTCCCTGAAGTGTCTTTTTCCGGAGGTGGTTGATTTTCTCCGAGGGACTTCCTGAAGAGAAAGTTTCTCCCGTAGGGTCCACTGCAAAGAGATGTTCCTAATCCCCAAAAAGTTTCCTTTAGAAAGTCTATAGACAGTCTATAGTGGTGTATAGGCAGCCTGTGGACGCTATAGCACATCTGTCGCAATCACTTCTTCGTCCCAGGGGAAGCCGAAATGTTTGGGGGCTGTTAAAGCGATAGCCTTAGAATTGTCCCATCGAAACCCCGCCGATGTCCGCTTTAAATGAAATTCGCTGATTGGTTCAGAGAAACCACTTTACCTTCAGACGTCATTATAACCTTCCCACTGAGCTGTGAACAACCTAGTTTCTGCACAGAAACACAAAGAGAGAAAGAAGAAATAAATGTAAAAAAATGTAATATATGCAATTGTAGGAACCGTCATAGCGGATGCCTGCTACTGCAGCTAGCACTCCGGATTTGCCGGTTGATGGGCCGAAAATTGCAATTAAACAGACGCAAACACACACACACACACACGCACACACACTAGTTGCAACAGAAGCTGCGACAGATGTGAAATGTAATGCTAACGCATTCCAATCTTAGGCTGACTTAAGCGTCCCCGTAATTTTTTCTTTTTTTGAGAGAGAAGCAGTGCGGAGGCCAGCATTTGAACACCAGGACCTCTCCCTCTCCCCCGTCGTCCCCAACCAATCCGCTCGTATACAGTGAGAACGCCGCCCCCTGCTACGCTTGCCTTCTCTTGGAATCCACTCCGTTACCATTAAAGAGCGGCGGTTATCTTGCCTTCGCATTACATGCCCTGCCCAAGCCCAATTCTTCCTCTTGATTTCGACTAGTATGTCATTAACCCGCGTTTGTTCCCTCACAAACTCCGCCCGCTTCCCATCTCTTAACGTTACACCTATCATTTTTCTTTCCATAGCTCGCTGCGTTGTCCTTAACTTAAGCTGAACCCTCTTTGTTAGCCTCCACGTTTCTCCCCCATTGGTGAGTACCGGTAAGATACAGCTGTTGTATAGCTGTTGTATGCTAGAAAGCGTAGATTTCTAGCTTCACAATGCGCGTGTTCTTTATTTAAGGAAACGAAAGGCAGTCTGCCGGGGTACCACTTTGTCGGCCTGATGGACTTCTTCGCCGCAAGCGGGCTATTACGAGCCAACCTGGCGGAACTTGTCGGGTAAGCTTATTCCTCAACACCATCGCTTCATTTCCAAGCCACCGTAAGTGGCGGACGTAGGATTTCTACGACCAAATTTGTTTCTTTGGCCATGCTCTTGCTGTTATCGTTATATTTTATGGACGATATTGAATGGTGCGATTTAGTTTCTCGCTTCTGGCAACACCTCGTCTGCCCACATGAATAGAGCAACTGTAGGTGTAGGGCAAGATAAAGCCCATCTGGGAAGGAAACGTTTGTGCAGCGATAAAAAGTAAATGGGGAAAAGTCATTAACAAACAGATTACGAGGGCAGTGCACTCTTAACAAGCCACTGCGCGCGGAAGACTTCTCTGGAGATCGTTAGGTTTACGCCTCCATCTGCCCCCCTCCCTCTTTGCATTCTCGCATATAGAAAAGGAAAAGAAAAGTCACTGGGTATACCTTACAGATGGCATATCCTGCGCAGAGCTCTAAATTAATTCATCGAGACGGAGCAAATAAAGGCTCTTTTTTTTTTCTTGTTTCAACTTGTCGTAGTCGCATGAGCTCTCTCTGTAGGAAACCATCAGGATTGATATCTAATGGCTCGGATAATGGTGCTGGCAAAAAGAATGATGATACCAAATCGCACAATTATTCGGGCACTAAATGGAACGCCGTGAGGGGGCTAAAGGAATAATTGTGGGTGTGTCCGGGGCGGGGGGGGGGGGGGGGGAGCCTATCATATTCTATAAGCCCAACGTCTGGCATTGCGGGTAAATCATGAAGCTGCCTGCGGCGGTTCGCTGCTTATGATGAGATGGAGCGGGGGGGGGGGGGGGGGGGGTAGGCCCAGACTCTGATCATCTTATGTAGATTTGATTCCTGCATACAGAGGCGAACAACTTGTCCTATTATAGAGATGCGAATGAGACGCGTTGAGGCGTTATTTATTTCCAACTGTAATCGTACACGCGATAATTTGGCGTCGATGTATAATGTCGCGCACTCGCCGATAAGTGTGAAGCCATGAGCTGTGAGCACCACGGCAGGCGTATGCTGGGACTGCTACTTGCATTCACAGTCGCCTTCCGACTTGCTATTTCCCATTAGAAAGCTGTATGTATCAAAATATGCATGAAACAATCGCGCGAATTATGTAGTTTGAATTCTGTTACAGGTGCTAATACGTAGCTGCTCCTCCAATTTCAAATTTAAATTCAAAGGAAGCTTTATTTGCTCGTTCAAAGAAAACTTGCACGCAATATTCCTCAGGTGGTAATCGGCAAGGGAAGACTGCCTGTTGCCGTCCCGCTTCTTCATAGAGATTAAATAATACCTCAGTACTATCTACCTAGCGCATTACAAAATGAAAGAAAAAAGAAAGCGATGGATTTGTGTGCGGTGTTGACTATTGAGTCATGCACTCAATCACTTTGTGCCTGTACGCATGTATTGTCCATACCCAAATAATTCTGGAGAAAAGCATTTTTGAGCGGCAGACCATTTATGAACGCAATTTTTTCATATAAAATTTCACTATACGAGGGGGTACCCAAAAGAAACCGGACTAAATTTTTTGGTCGGCAATGCTTCGATGGTACCGCGTTTTGCCACTAGGGGCTCATAGAACGAACATTCCAGAGCCAGTAAGCCGAGTGCCGTCGTTGAAGGAGGTCAGACTAGTTTATGCAGAGTTTTAGAGTGACGACTGTTTTGTGTGAATGTCGTTTTTGCAATGGCTGATTTTCGTGAACAGCGCGCGCCGGTGAAATTCTGATTTTTGCTCGGAAAAAGTTGAATGGAAACTCTTGAAATATTAAGAAAGACGTACAAGGACGATGCTATGGGGACAACTGAAGTGTTCCTGAATCGAATCCTGAATCAAAGCAACAATCATGCCAATGGAAAACTTCAAATTCTCCTCGCCTCAAGAAAGCTCGTCAGGTGAAACCAAACCTCAAAACAATGCTGATTTGTTTTTTCGACGTGAGAGGAGTCTTCCATTGAGAATTTGTTCCGCAGGGTCAGACAGTTAGCCAGGCTTTCTACTTGGATGTTTTGAAAAGATTGGGCAAGAGTGTGCGGTGGAAGCGGCCAGATTTGTGACGGTCGGGTGACTGGTTTTTCCATCATGGCAATGCCCCTGCTCACACAGCCCTCTCTCTACAACAATTTTGGACCAAAAATGGCATGACCCCTATTCCTCAACCCTCATGCTCTCTTGACCTTGCCCCGTGCTACTTTCTTTGTTTCCTAGAATGAAAATATAGGTGAATGGAAAGCGTTTCGCTGATGTTGCTGAGGTGAAGAAAAAAACGACGGAGGCACTGTCAAGCATCACAAAAGATGAATTTAAACAATGTTTTGAAAAATGGAATGAAAGATTCGACAAGCCTATCATTGCAAGTGGGGAATACTTTGAAGGAGACTGAAGGTGTGTGCTTAAAATGTGAACAAATAAGTTCAAACAAAATTAAGTCCGGTTTCTTTTGGGTACCCCCTCGTACAAGAATCAATAGATCCGCAGATCACACGATGGCAGTCTTGAATTTCTTCTTCTATTAACGTTCTCGTTATCGTCATAAACGTTCCCCATTGGCTTTCTATGGCAGTCTTGGCTGTTCGATGTGATAGATAGAAACGCTTTAAAAGAAAGATTTTGCTACATATCCGAAGAATGGACCACTACCTTTAATATTTCCTTAAGAGTATCTTACGATTTTTCAGTTTTCAAAATTTTTTGTCCGAGAATTTTGGACATTTGTTTCTCTGTAATAGCGTGCTCTTACTGCATTATTTGCGTCAGTCGTATTGAATAGCCGGTATAGTTCTTGAAACTGGTTTGTGGCACTTTTCGCAATTATTAAGTCCTATGTTCGAGAATAAGCAGTTCACTTTGGGTGTGCTTTTTAATCTTAACACACCGAGTTCAGGGTTCGTTGATATATACTGCCCTTGTGGACATATATCAAATTGCGCCTGTGCTGTGCAGCGATACTTTCTGGAGGGCTAGTTCATGCGCCTTATAATCGCAGGAGACCTGCGATAAACAAGCAGGTTCGAGAAGACCCAGGCGCGAAAATCGCAGACACAGCGCACATTTTCAACAAAACGTGCTCGATGTACGCCGCTGGGCATATAAATAGTGTGGCTTTGTTTCCGAATAAATTAATTAAAAGTCTGCACTTTATTCGTGGTTTTCTTTTCTCTTCCAATGCCCATTTCATTGTATCTTTTTTCTAGCTGAAGTTTTCGATTTCCTTGCACTGCAGTATATTGTTGGGGACAATTTACGCAGTCCAGAGAAGATGCCGGGCAAAGCCGGCGTGGCCTGTGGTAAAATAATTGAAGATAAAGATAAAGGTCAAATTGCTTTATTTCAGGACAATTCTGGCGGCAAATAGGCTGCAACTGTAATATCCCAGTTATTGTTGGAAATGAATTGGAATAAAGACGGTAAGAACGCTAAAAACAGGTGGACCGTAGCCACAAATTTTCAAACTAAGAAAAACTCAGTTTCAAACTTCAAGCTCAGTTGAAAAAAAAAAATGCTTTGCTTTCGAAACGCACCCGTTGCGATAGAAGCGTTCATTTTCCACATCGGAGGTGTCCCGTAGTGTGACAGAACGGACGGCTAAAAGAATTTTAGTGCCATATGCGTATCAGTACGCTACTGCAGAGTAAATATCCCGAAGTTTCCACGAAGTGATCACATGGCAGAGGTGATCAAACTTTTCACTCTTCCTCGAGGCGATGGTATAACCGCGGCCCCTTTCGCCCCTGCACCTGCCTGCTTCTAGTCTACCCGCCGTGATGACACCTCTACAGTTGCCACGGGGTGGACAGAGTGCGGCGTGATCCTTATTTGTCAGAAGGCGATCGGGTGATCACAAAGAGGCTGGGTGAATGACTGGGCTGTTTTAGCATGGCGGCGGCTGCAGCGCGCTGTATTTTGCGCGCTGCATCTGAAAACTACACCACGTCTCCCAGGTCTCTGCACAAGGTGTTCTTGCGCCACGACCCTCAGCGGGTGTACACTATTGGCACTTCAGTTCCGAACCCGTTTGCGTCGCCCAACCGGCGCTCCTACTCTGTGGTGAGTTCTTCGATCACTGTTCCTGCACACAATCGGGCGATGTGTTTGCACTCTCATTAATGCTTCCTAACTGCGTACTTGTATACATCCACATCCTGAACTGCAGACAGGTTCTAGTGAGAGTCTGAACACAAAAGCAACCGTTTGTTGCGGAACGAGGCTTACCCGAAAGACTTGTTTGATTGTCACGCAACTCAAGAACCGATTGGAGGGACGCGTTAGTGTCGTATCCCATGCATCTACATCGTATGATACGAACATTAACTAGAAAGAAGTCTTCAGCCGTCGAACCTCAGCGCGGCTCAATGCTCCTGGCTATTTCTAAGCTCATGGAACTTAACCGGCTGCCTTTCCTCTCGCGTACAGGAGAACGCCATGAGGTTGGCCGAGAGCCTGCGGCTGGTGTCCCCGGACCACAACCAGGTCTGCCTGAGCGTATCGCTGGCCGTGTACAAGTTCAACATCTACACCCTGGACGCAAACTATTCGAGCCCCGGCGTGGGGAGCCTGGCGTTCAGCGTGGACACGGGCTTCTCCTACTCCGAGGTGCCTTGTTCTCTCCGTCTTCATGCTACAATCAATGCTAAACTTTCGACTGATACACTTTTGCCATAGCCGTCAATCTGGTGTGTCATTTTCAGAGAAGGAATTCGAGTTGAAGGAATTTTAAGCGAGAAAATGTAAGAAACTCGATATGTATGGAGCTTGTAACGCACTGAACCCTCTATCAGGGTGTCATGGTGGACACCAAGGTAAAGAGAAAAGGTGATCGGGGGTGGTCGAAAGCCAGAGAGAGTGATCAGCTTGAGAAATTTGTTAGAATACCCTGGCCAGGGGATTCACGACACCGGGATAAGATGCAAATTACATTTCTACTCCAGTGAAATCAACTCAGATGGTGGTGATGACCACCTGCGATTCTTTAACGCGTCCCAGTATCGCACAGTATAGAGGAGTCTTTTCATTTTGCTTGCATCGGCCGCCGCGACCAGCATTCCATCTAGGGTACTTCGTGTTCATCAGTGGGATGCTTTAACCATTGTAGCAGCGAGACGGGACACTAAGCAAAGAGTTTCCGGACGTTCCTCCTTTGTGGAGGTAATGGGTAGGGATTGATGTAGAGTTACAACGGGACAATTGGGGTTCATGTAGTACAAACAAATTATTAATATATTCATTGCTTGCCGGGCCCTTGTCCTCCCCACCAGCTTTGCAAGAACTACAAAGGACTCCACACGCACTTCGACGACGCTAGCCTTTCGACGTACGTCCACAGGGGCAACGCCTGGCTTGGCTTTGATGACGACACGTCAATGGAGATCAAGGTAACCGGCACGTTCGTACTTTGACATGCACACGCGTATGGAGAAGAGTGACGCTTGCAATAGAAAGTTGAAGGGGTGTTCACATGTAATATAACTCGAGTTTCAACCTTGTTACATTGAGTTACCTCGAGTTTCAACGTCACGTGACCAATGAGTCACGTGAACGTTCTCCGCTTGTCATGCGATAATGTCATTTCATGCAAGCGATGTGGTCTCCGCATAACAAGCCTTGAACAGATGACGCTGCGAAACTATCTAATGGCGTATTCCTGTTGGCGATCCCGAGTAGTTCTCCGAGTCCATAAAAGAGAAAGACATCCGTCGCTGTCTGATCAGAACTCAGGATTTGAATCCAAATCACCCACTGAAACACGCGGGGCAAGAAAACTTGCTCCGGATCACCCATTATAATGCGCCATAACGTCTGTCCCCTACCACGGTTCGATGAAATCGGAGGAATAGCTGTATAGACCAACACTAATGCTACGTGATGTCAATGGCGAAGAAAACCTTTATTGAGGCAGAGCGTTTCGAAGGACTGTCTTAGGGTTCCAATGTTATGAAAGCTGAGAATCGGAAGCCACTGTTCTTATACACTTTTCTGCGCTTTCTACCGCTAGACTACCGTCTCTTACTTCAAGTCGACCCTACGTTTCATATGATCTTCTGGGTTGTATATTGTCCGTGTTTGAAACTAAACGAAGAAACGAAAAAAAAAAACGGTTAATCCAGTTCGTGAGACAAGTCATGGGTATTTTCGCTTTTTAGCCAGAGATATTTGAAGTGCGTGTTCGGTTTGTCTATCTGTTCCTTTCTGTGAAGCCGAAGTTTCAGTTCACCGCGAACTGACATCAAACGTATGCGCCAGCTAGGCTCATCATCTTGCCAAACCTGCTAGCGTTTGCTTATGAGAGCAAGTACGCTGTGAAGATATTAGAAAAGGAACGCTTTATTATATAGCGTGCAGTCTACAATTTCTCCACAAGCACGAGCCATACATGTACCTTCTGTTTTTCCGAAGCAGGCCTTATGTATAGGCGCATCGTCCGTTCCATGCCTTTTCAAGCTAGATGCAGAAGGAAATATATTCTTGCCTCTTCAATGCTTGTTTTTTTTTTGTACTTATGTTTGTACTGTTTGGGTGAGCGCGACTGGTTTCTGCGCCCATAACGCACACTGTCATACTTCACTCTGTACGACAGTGTATATTTCATTTGAAGGTCGTCACTCGAGCGCCGTATAAACGTGTAGTGGAATATACGCATACATATGTCCGTGGATAGAGAGAAGCCAAAGAGCATGTCAAGGGGGCTTTGCAAGTACGAAACTTCGTTTCTATAAAAAGCTTCCTTTCAACTATTGTCATTACTGAGGTCGTCGGTGTTACGCAACCAATGTTGTGAGTTGTTGTCATGTCGCAATGCTTTCATAAAGTCACTGCGAAAGGAACAGTGTGGTTGGACCCGTATAATGTTACTAATACCATCGTGTTTGCTGAGGGACTAGTAATTTGTGAAATAGCATGTTTCCTGCCCATCTATTACTTACCTGCGATCGGTTTGTGTGACTCGGAGGTGGTTTTTTCTCTTCTTAGAGGCACTGCGGAATTACATGTTACTTAGGGGGAAAAAAAAGAGACAAGGCTACCTCGAGTTACTGTAGCAGCTTCGATTCTAGCATACCTTCTATCTCCACATTGCGGGATTCGCAGTTGTGAAGGGTGTTAAGGTTTAGACCTGCTTTGATTCAGCACTTCTTTTTTGTTGCTGAAGTGCGGTCATCATAAGACTAGGCGTGCTTTATAATGGAGGCTGCATTAAACCGCGTTAACAGGATAGACATGAAAAAGGTCAGTTTGCATCATTCTACTGCAAACGTTTTGACAAAAATAGTATTTGCCAGTGTCCTGACTAAAACAACAATCGTGATCCTACATTTACTAATCATCCGGATTTTGAAAAAGGAGAAGAAAACTATAATTTTGGCGACACCCCGTACGAAAGAGGCCAAGAATCTCAGTTGTAAAGAAAGTTTAAAAATGATTGTTCTTTTTTTAATTGTAAGGAGGGGTAGGCAAATAGTACTTTTTCCAAAGCAATTGGAATACGAACAGTTTAGCTAAAAATGGAATCAAATACGAATCGAAGATTTTTACCAATATTCGCTATGCAAATATTCAGTGAGCAATCGTGAGAAACAGTGAAACGCTGCTTTCGCAGTTGCAGCTGTATTTGTTAAAAGACGCAGCACTTTATCATTGTCATGTTATGCGCATAGAAAAAGTGCCTTATGATCTTGATAACGAAAGATTATCTATAAACTAGCCGCACATCTCAGAGAACAACATATGAGGCAAAGCCTCTTGAGGTCACGCATGAAGGCAGGGTTTACTGAACATGTCTGGGACCTGCCCCGTCGTCCGATCTGTAAGACCATGTATAAGGATTATGAACACCACCATCCGAGTAGACCGAACCGTGGCACTGAACCCTCCAACCCGTGCATACCGGTCGCGGCAGCATGGTACGCGGCGTATATGGTCCCTGTTTTTGAAATAGTAGGGGAAAAAAAGACGGCAGGCCTTATTCAAACTTTGCGCCAATTATCCGAAAACTCGAGGACATATTCGATTCGTTGCGAATAATTTTGAACGTATGCTATTTGATTCGGTCGAATAATAGAATAAGAGGATATCTGAACCGGTGTCCGAAGTTTTCGAATATTTGCACACCTCTAATTGTAATTCATCAGTGAAGACAGGCTGCCGGCTTCTTACGATGGGCCGTCGCTAAGCCGCACCAATCAACAGCCAAATTTTATGAGAGAGCGTTGTTGGTCGAGTTCGACAGTCATTATCAACAAAGGGAACTGCGCACACGCAAACAAGTACGAGAAGGGTACGCAATGCCCTTGTTGTTTACCCTTCTCATCCTTGTTTGTCTGTGCGGAGTACCCTTTGTAGATAATGAATAGTCCAATACGGACGTTCAAGGATGTGGTGGGTGTTTACTTGCTGATGCTATGATGATTGGATATTCTGCACAGTTAACTCGTGGAGTTTTTACGAGCACTGTGGGAGACAATATAAGGAAGCGCATGAATGCTTCAGGTCCTCCACAGAATAAAGAAACTTATTCCAAGAGGCGCAGGACTCTGTCTTTGTGTGCCTCACGAATGGAGTGCACGTGAGTCCCATATGTCATCAACGGGCCGTCCTTTCCTGTAGCGTCAATGGAGTCGCCACTACGCAGCTGTTCTTTTCTTGGTAGCATTATGCACTCCACTCACCCACCCACTTAAACCAGCGATCCGGATCTGGGACGCGTAACGTAGTCTTCTCTTTCTCTCTCTCTCGACATACTGAGATCAAAGAGTGTCGAAATTTGGTTCGAATTAAGCGGAGTTCGAAATAAGAGGAGTCTTTGCAATAATCTCGATGTTGACGGGACGAAAGCGTCCTTTCGAGTAAACCGGAACTTCTCATTAAGCGGGTTCACGGATTAACAATGTTCCAGAATAACGCGTCCCGTAAGCGTGTCACGTGCCACGCTCACTGCGCCTGCAATCGTTGTCCGGCGTGCGCAGATTGACAAGTTGTCTCGAGGACACCGCGTCGGCTGTCTCTTGGCCGACCATATCGACCTAGACGACTTCAAGAACGTGTGCAAGAAGGGCGACTTCCCGAGGCTTCGGCTGCTCAAGCGAACCTTCTCGAACAGAGTGCGACGATAGACGGACGCATGCCTGCCGGTCTCCTCGCCAACTTCCTGCCCACTTACTTTCGTCCACGCTTCGCAAGCTACCACTTCAGCCTGAGCGGTCGCGGAGAACCAGCAAAGACAGGAGGCATGGGCAATATAGGTTTGTTTATTCGGGAGAAACTGGAGTTCGGCTCAGTGTATTTTTACTTCATGAGCAGGAAGTAATCGATAGCGTTCCGGCACTGATGCAGCGCAGTTGCAAGAAAAGGCTTTCGGTAAAGGATTCACCGCTGTTTGTCGTGTACAATGCGCGCTTTACGATTCATTTCACTCATAGTTGCCATAAAAGTCAAATATATTCACAAAGAAACAATAAATCGATTCCCTACCAACACGCTTCTGCTGATATACATTTTTGTTTCATTTTTGTAACGTGTCCATCACAAGGATGTCTATACCACGCATCACGAAAAGTGATTGTGAATGAGTAAGTTAAACATTTTGTTATGAACTACTAACCTGCTAGTTGTGAAATGTATATGGTGTTTTTTTTTTCTTTGAAAGAGGGAGGGTTACGAAGCAAGGAAGCCAGTTTTCAATGTTGCGAAAAGATTGACATTACTCAAGAGAGCAAAAATTATTGTTGCCTGCAGTCCGCCCTGACGAGGTTTATGTCACAGTCAGGCGCGCAAACTTCGCACGTCTTTCAGTGAATACGACTCCCCTTGTGAAGTTTCACTGCCACGGAACAGTGCTGCGTGGCTAAACGGAGTGTCGATCGTTAGCAAACACGTAATACATTCAGTAAAAATTTGCGATAGGATTTAAAAAATTACAATTAAACTTAAGTTTTTTTTTTTAAACAGAGCACCCCAAGAAAGCCCTCTCATACAAATGATCGAATATTAAGTGAGGCGTACGTACATGAGAATATATATCGCGACTTTTCTGGACTCGTATATTTGCGACGGTATCTTATTGCGTTACAAGCCCAACTAGGGTTGCGTCATTTTTAATGATAGGTCACTCAGGTGCATAAACGTGCGTGCACAACATGATAGCATCCGGAAAGACTCGAGGTCGCGAAGGTAGGGAAGGGTTTGGACATTGTTCGCATTCAAACGGGCAAAAAAAATATGCATCTAATCGGGCTTTAAAACCAGACGGCGAGTCATCTACCTTCGTGCGCACTGATTACTCTTTTGTATGGAGATGGCACCAGCAGGAGACAATACACAGAGACACAGAGAAACAACCATGAATACCGTATGTGTGAATGCGGAACTTCGTGCTTCCAATCGACGCGTACTTGAGAAATGGAAGCGCACAAATATCCGCCCTACGTACCGGCGCGACTGTTCTGTCAAGGGGACCGTCCCACCGCGACTTATCATGACCGTGAATGTCCTCACGAACAACAATCGTTAGTACTGATCTTACAACGCTATTGTGAAAACGCCTTCCATCGACGCCTGAGACGCCCACTTGAGTGCACAGCACATTTTCTTCGGCACGAGTGTGCGAGGAATGCGCTTGTTTCAGCTGATACGCTCAGTCCAAGAGATAGTCCGTGATAAAGCAGACAGAACGCGGAACTTGTTTCAGTAATGCCGACAAAAGCCAGATGCAATTCGGCTTTGAGTGCAGTATATGATTTTAGGATGTAATTAAGGGTATTAGACAGGGACACACGATCTCTCCAGTGCTATTCGGTGCTTGTTTACAGCAGGTATTCAAAAACCGGGGTTTGGAACAGTTGGTGATAAGAGTTAGTGAAAAATACTTCAGTAATCTGCGATTTGCTGATGACATTGCCTGATAAGCAACTCGGAGGACGAATTACAAAACATGGCCAATGACCCAGACGGGTAGAGCAGAAAGGTGGATCAGAAAATTAATATGCATAAAACTAAAGTAACGTTTAATACCCTTGGAAGACAACATCAGTTTACGACATGTAGCGAGGCGCTGGAAATAGTAAATGTCTACTTAAGGCAAGTGACCGCAGATCTGGACCACGAGATTGAAATGACCAGAAGAATAAGAACGGTCTGCAGCGCATTTGGCAGGTACCCTCATATCATGAATGGCAGTTTATCACTCTCCCCCAAGAGAAAAAGTATATAACAGCTGTATCTCACCAGTTCTCACCTATGGGGCAGAAACATGGAGGCTAACAAAAGAGTTTGGGTAAGGGTAAAATCGAGAGGATATGGTTTGGTTTGGTTTATGGGGTTTAACGTCCCAAACCGACTCAGGCTGTGCGAGACGCCGTAGTGGAGGGCTCCGGAAATTTCGACCAGCGGAATTCTTTAACATGCACTGACATCGCACACGGGCCTCTAGAATTTCGCCTCCATCGAAATTCGACCGCCGCGGCCGGGATCGAACTCTCGTCTTTCGGTTCAGCAGTCGAGCACCATAACCACTGAGCCACCGCGGCGGCTCCCGAGAGGATATGACATCCTAATCGAAATTAACAAAAAATGGGCTTGAGCAGAGCATGTAATGGAAGGCAGGATAACCAAGAGAAAATGGGCGTAACAGGGGGGGGGGGGGGGGAAGAAAGTTTGCGGAAAGGGGGGGGGGGGGGGCAGATTATATTGGGAAGTTTTGGGGATAAGGTGGCCGCAGGGCTGAACGAAGAGATATGAGAAAGGCCTTTGTCCTGCAGTGGGAGTGGTCAAGCTGATGATGTAATTTCATTATTTATTTATTTATTCAATGTGCCGGCTCAGGCCAAGGCAGGGGTTGCAGTTTTGCTGATAGACTTAACTTCAAAGCCGTTTGCACGTGAAGTACAACAAAAGCGAACAAAGTAAAGATAACCTCTGATTATTAGCAATTGTGGCACGTAACTGATTTCGCGTGACATCAAATGCACTGTTTGGGAACTAAATGTAAGCGTACAGAGAAATATCTGGGTAGAAAAGCCACAAATCATTCTCTCTCGGTGAAAGACTTGTGATGGGAAAAAAAGGCACATAGCCGAAGTAGCGAAAGCACAAGCAACTGTAATCAACCGCAGGTCCCACTGACGAGCAGCGGAAGGAAAAGTAATAGAGCAGTAACGTTCATGAACACTTAAAAACAATGACATGTAGCATGGTTAGTATGCTGAATATTCTTATGAATTCGTGGAATACCCCTGCAATGCAGCCTCGGAGTGCTTAGCTTCAGAACTGATAACTTCATTGGCTAGTTCGTTCCACTCGTCTATTAACTGCCTTCACGGGAAAAGAATAACGAAAACAATGTGCGGTTCAAATCAGCGGTTTAATATGTTTGGTGTCTTTTGTCCGTGGCAGGGTGTAGCTTTTTTCGGTAATGCATGTTCCGAGGTCCACGTTGTGATAACCACGCAAGATGTGATAGAAGGAGACAATCCTATTGTGTTTAATTTTCTTTTTTACGGCTAGTCCAGCCTTTCTAACATTTGCAACTGACCGCATTCTAGATAAGCATTATAAATGAACCTAAAAGCGTTGTTGTGCACACGTTCACATTTCAGTCTATTCTGCTCATTATACGGCTCCCAAACAGGGCTTGCTTAAGTAAGTAGCGGTAGGACTGTTATTTTACTCCCGAAGTGTCCTAAGCTTCGTAACCGCCTTGTAGCTGAGCAGTTGCCATGTGTGAGGCACAGACCCCTGGGGACGAAAACAAGCAGTGGCAAATAAAACGAAAGCTTTCAGCGTGAAGTGTCACGCTTCATTCATTGCAAGTTTAAAGTCACAGACAAAATTTTACGAAATGCAACCCTTACATGTCCATTCAGAAGTTATTTCGCGCTAGCGAGGGACTTTGTCTTCGACGCGTAATTAGCTCACGCCGGCTGTGTAACCAGCGTAGTTTTACCGCTTTGACTCTGCAAAGCATACAAGGCCTATGGAGCAATTTTCTGCAGCGTAGCCCATTACGAAGGCCCATTACGTCGTGCTGGCTGAGTAGATATGGCGTATGGTTGCTAATCCGAAGTTCCCGGTATCAAGTCTAGGCCTCGGGAGAGCCCCATTTAGATTGAGACAAAGTGCAAAGGCGCCCCTATGCTGTGCGATTTAGTAGAATTTAATGAACTGTAGGTAGTCGCAATTAATCCGAAGTTCACTGTGGCGTCCCTGATAGCCTACCCTCAGCTTCTGAACGCTAAAGCTTACTTCATCACAAGCATAACCACTATCATCATCATCAACGGCATTCTTGGAGTAATGATGACGATACCACGTACCTACTAGCACACTTACCTCCGCGGAGTCCAGGCCATCTACCAGAGAGAATATGCGTGGCGACTTGACGTCAAGGTTTGCGACACGCCATTCCTGGGCGCACACGCACGCGCCTCTCTGCTCGTTTTTTCGATGTATAGCGGTCAATGTCAGCGCTGCCTCGGAAGGCGCCGGCCAAGGTTCGCGTTGCTTGAAGGGACTCTGATGACAGCTCCATTCAATTATCGTTCTAAGTAAAAGTTGGTTCTCCGGCTGTTTCTGTGCATATTGATGTTTGCCCGGCAGCAAATGTCGCATTTATGGTTCAAAAAAAATATAATTTATATTTTTCCCGCCACTCGATTCAAAGTCGTGACGTCTACACCTAGAGGACTCCGTGATCACAGTTTCGAAGTGAATAGCGGTATCGCATAGCCTCTGGGATCCGCGAAAAATCGCAATCGACGCATGCAGTTAACTTGCGAAATCGGCCGGTGATGGCGACACCTGTATTTCGGTTTTCTGGCCTTTTCTACCTTATAAAGGTTCTGTTTTCGTTGAGAATGGTCTCTTTGTCACTAGAATGCCGTAGTATATGGATACAGGCCAAATTCAAGTTGTCCTAAGTGGCTTTTTAAGCTCACCAGTTGCTGATAACTGGCCGTTTATAACACGCCGTGCGAGAGGACAGATGGAGCAGTGGTCACCGCATGAAAGAGGATACGGCACGTTTTGCCGCTTCAGGTATTTTCTGGAAAACAGGCGCAGCCTTCTCAAAGGTGAAGTGCGAATAAGGGCGCCTAATAAAGGTTGGGTGAGGGCTGGTTTGGGTGACACTGACGCTCGAAAACATTGCACAGCCTTTATTGATACCCAGCAATTCTGGAAACAAACACCATTTTAAGCAGGAAACCGTTTATGAACGCAATTTTTCATATAACGTAAGATTTCTGTGTAAAAATCAATATATGCGCAGATCACCCGACGACAATATTGTATTAGTTTTTCTTTTAATGTTTTTGCTACTGTCAAAAGCTTTCCCCATTGGTTTTTTGTAGGCCTCTTAAATGTTCGGTGCGATCGATGGAAACATTACAAAAGATTTTGCTACATATCAGCATAATGGGCCTACCTTTAATATTTTTATCACAATGTCTTTCAATTTTCAAATTTTCAAAACTTTTGTTCGATAACGTTGGACATGATGGATGCAGACATAGAAGTTCACACTTACGCTTGTTGTTGTTGCCACCAAGGCAACAACAACAACAAATCTTGCACAGCCCTTATTATAGAAGACGCAGACATAGGAAAGTGTCTGGGTTTTGTTACTTCTGTGTTCAAGCCTTCCTTGTTGAGCGCTGGGCAGTACCTGCGTGTAGGGACAACGGAGGAAGAGGACATAAAAACGTATTAGTTTCACACAATAAATAGTTTTAGAATAAGAAACTGTTGCGTCCATGACGGTGCAGTGAGGTACTCGGCTCAGTGTGTGCAGCGCCTGAAAGTAGGCATAGCTTTGAACCAAAATGGCTGTCAAATGGAACAATAACCACACAGTGGAAAGACGCATATTCTCATTGGGCTGTAACTTTTTCTGCAGGAATAACGGCACGAAGCCCTTTTTTGTGTTGGCTTAGTATGTCGTGATCGGAAACTCCGGCGCTCAACTACCAGGCGAAAAGAATGTCATCATTCGGGTCGTCTTCATTGTGAGTGCAATTAAAAGAAGAGGAGGGGTGGAGGGAGTGGACTTGTTTCTTTGCAGCTTTGACCACCTCTTGGTTGCTCTTGCCGAAGGAAACAAATTCAAAATCGACTCCTCAGGCAAAACGCTTGGCTATACGTTTAAGCTAAATGTTGCAGAAAATTTTCAGGACGAAAAAAGCGACGCATATTGCTTGCGCATTTGTGGCAAGGTAAATGTCGATGACCTTCATTGCATACAGCGACCCGTAGGTAACAAAACAAGGTGGAGGTCGAGGTTTTTGTCGTATAATAATGCGACATCGCTGGTAGGGTGGAAAGTCTACTAGCGATGTACTGAACAGTCCATTTCGAAACAAACAATTTTTTACAGGAATGGAAGCAGTGTTCTACTGTGCCGAGGACGCGGCTGTTTATGCTTTGTATTGCAGAGGAGTTGAAATAATCTCTAAACAAACAGGAAGCAGCTATAGTGTGATCCCAACCTGCACCATTGTTGTGCTGCGTGTACCACTCAACCACTGCAGGTTCGGGAGGGTTGCGATCCCCTCTGCTGTCACAGTTGACTGCGTGCATAAACATGCAACCAATAAGGATGGCGCATATTCAGAAATTCTTGGCAAAAGCATGCATTTGTCAACAGGAAAGAGTTTATGAGTGCAATTTTTTTCAGATTTTTCATTTTTTCACACACACACACACACACACACACACACACACACACACACACACACACACACACACACACACACACACACACACACACACACACACACACACACACACACACACACACACGAACACACACATACGCCCAAGCACACGCTCATGAACAGACACATAAGAAGACACACACGCACACAAACACGCGCGCACACACAAGCACACACGCACACGCGCACGCTCATGAACAGACACATAAGAACAGACACACACGCACCAAACACACGAACACAAACATGTACACGCACACACACAAGCGCACGCTCATGAACACACATAAGAACAGACACACACGCACATACACACGTACACACACACACGCACAAGCACACACGCACACGCACACGCTCATGAACAGACACATAAGAACAGACACACACGCACACAAACACACGAACACACACACGTACACGCACACACACACACAAGCGCACGCTCATGAACAGACACATAAGAAGAGACACACACGCACATACACACGTACACACACACACACGCACAAGCGCACACGCACAAGCACACGCTCATGAACAGACACATAAGAACAGACACACACGCACACAAACACGCACACAAACACACACACACACACCACACGAACACACACATACGCCCAAGCACACGCTCATGAACAGACACATAAGAAGACACACACGCACACAAACAAACGCGCGCACACACAAGCACACACGCGCACGCTCATGAACAGACACATAAGAACAGACACACACGCACACAAACACACGAACACACACACGTACACGCACACACACAAGCGCACGCTCATGAACAGACACATAAGAACAGACACACACGCACATACACACGTACACACACACGCACAAACACACACGCACACGCACAAGCACACGCTCATGAATAGACACATAAGAACAGGCACACATACACACACACCACACGAACACACACATACGCCCAAGCACACGCTCATGAACAGACACATAAGAAGACACACGCACACAAACAAATGCACGCACACACAAGCACACACGCACACGAGCACGCTCATGAACAGACACATAAGAACAGACACACACGCACACAAACACACGAACACACACACGTACACGCACACACACCAGCGCACGCTCATGAACAGACACATAAGAACAGACACACACGCACATACACACGTACACACACACGCACACGCACAAGCACACGCTCATGAACAGACACATAAGAACAGACACACACGCACACAAACACACATACAAACACACACACAAACACCACACGAACACACACATACGCCCAAGCACACGCTCATGAACAGACACATGAGAACAAACACACACGCACACAAACACACGAACACACACACGTACACGCACACACACAAGCGCACGCTCATGAACAGACACATAAGAACAGACACACACGCACATACACACGTACACACACACACACACACACACGCACAAGCACACACGCACACGCTCATGAACAGACACATAAGAACAGACACACACGCGCACACACACACACACACACACGTTCACACGCGCACACACATGCACACGAACACTCACATAGACGCACACGAACAATCACATAGAAAACACGCAGAAACCCTAGCTCATTAACAGACATACGGACAAGCGCCCACGCACGCACGCACGCGCGCACACACACACAAACGCGCACACACCTACAGACACGCACGCACAAACACACGCACATTAACATACATACGAACAGACACACGCACACACACGCACACACACGATCACACATACACAAACAAACACACGCGCGCGCTCTCCTGCCCAGTGAAAGTTATTTTTGAATTGCTCCTCAAGAAAGATGGGAACCTTTATCAAGTTCTCTCTAGGACTGAATAAGCAGAAGTTTCATCGTAGGCAATAAAAATCGTTCCGGTTTATTTGTTGCAATTTAGCAGACACTTCTGCTAAAAGAATTGATATGAAAATATGAGCACGAACAAATTCACGACTTAAGGATAGCTCTCAGATGATTTCTTTCAACTGTCCAATCCAGCAAAGTGTCTCCAGTGTCTCTCAGTTTATTGAAGTGCCTCACGGTCTTATATGGAAGGAAGAATTTTGTACCGATATCGCTGTCGATGAGAAACGGCGGGTTTTTGAAGAGAAAGTGGACATGCTCACTGCTCTTACTGCATTTTGAGTTGCTTTTTCTCTTCAATAGTCGATGTACTACGTGACTTCAGCAGCGTACGACGCCGGTGGAGTGGCGATCGAACATTATTGGACATTTTATTTGTGTCAGGGTATCAGTCCCCCTGACACTCAGTCAGCAGTGGATAATCTTGGGATATTTCGACCCGCAGTGAAACAGTGCTGGGTACTGCACAAAACTTCCTTGTACTGAGAGATGAGCGTTGTTTCACCAGCGACTGAGAGTGGGTACGGAATGGAATTTAATCTTCTTGCGCCAATACTTGATAAAAGCGAGCAATACCGTCGAAGCGGAACCACAATGATAGGCTGTTTTTCATGCTTGTTTGCTTTCATCGACACTACTCTAAGGTTTGTTGCTAGGAAGCACTGTCTTAACCTATTTATGCCTAAACTTAAGAAAAAAAATGCACTTTCACAGATTTTTGCTGCACTTCATAATTCGGAATCATTGTTTTATTGACGGAAATATTTTTCTCAACATATACTTTTAAGCCGTTCTGTACGTAGGACACTACGAAACTACACAACCCATGCACTACGCGTGATAAAACTGGAAACATTTAACACCGACGCTGATACGCCATTTTTCATCGTGGTCGTTTTCTCACTACAATGCGGATATATTGTCTGTTTTTTTCCTGCGGAATAAAATGTGGCTGATAAGGTGGAATGCGCTCCGTGCTTGCAGGGAAACCTGGTGGCTCTCCCTGAACACGCAAAACTCAAAACTGAACGCAAACAAAACAACGCTCGCACAAGAAAAGTTTGAAAGCTTCTTGAACCAACGGCAGCAGGCGCAAGCTTTTATGCAATAAGCTTTTAGATTTAGTGCACAAGAAAACGACATAATCCATTGGAAAGTGCACGGGCCAGTGGAATAATCCGTCGCGGCCGATCAATGACTCTCGCGTTCATCGGGCTGGGCTCGAGATTGGAATTCGATCACGGTCTCGTTACCAGGGAGGCGAAAAGCGAAAAAGTTTATGTACGACTGATATTTCAGTGCACGCTTGAAAATGGGGCTAAGAATTAACATGCAGAAAACGAAAGTAATGTTCAACAGCCTAGCAAGGGAACAGCAGTTCGCAATTGGTAGTGAGGTGCTGGAAGTAGTAAGAGAATATGTCTACTTAGGGTAGGTAGTGACCGCAGATCCGGATCATGAGAGGGAAATAACTAGAAAAAAAAGAATGGGGTGGAGCGCATGTGGCAGGTTCTCTCAGATCATGAATGGTAGCTTACCAATATCCCTGAAGAGAAAAGTATACAACAGCTGTATCCTACCGGTACTCACCTATGGGGCAGAAACGTGGAGGCTAACAAAGAGGTTCAGCTTAAGTTAAGAACAACGCAGCAAGCTATGGAAAGGAAAATGATAGGTGTAACGTTAAGAGATCGGAAGAGGGCGGAGTGGGCGAGGGAACAAACGCGGGCTAATGACATCTTAGTTGAAATCAAGAGGAAGAAATGGGCTTGGGCAGGGCATGTAATGCGAAGGCAAGATAACCGCTGGTCCTTAAGGGTAACGGAGTGGATTCCAAGAGAAAGCAAACGTAGCAGGGGACGGCAGAAAGTTAGGTGGGCGGATGAGATTAAGACGTTTGCGGGGATACAGTGGCGGCAACTGACAAAGGACAGGGTTAATTGGAAAGACATGGGAGAGGCCTTTGCCCTGCAGTGGGTGTAGTCAGGCTGATGATGATGATTGAAAATATCAGACGGCCAAAATTAATGCAGTGCCCAGAATTAAATCCACAAATAAGCTAACCTAGCAGCCCTAGGTATCGAAGACAAATTAGGACAGTGTTTCATGAGGTCATTAGAAAAAAAAATCCTAATTCCGCATTCGCTTTCACCGTGCCGCCGGGCATGGAAGGTATATGGCTACTAATAGAAGAATATGGGGAACGAGCCTTTACGAGTAAATTACATAGAGCGGCGCCCTTCCTATGCCTCTGGGCTGTCCCCTAGTACCTGCGTGAGTGCAAAAGGTACTGCTTAAGCAAGGTTCGCAAATTCTCGTTTCCTGTTCTTTTAAGGGTTAGTTGACGATATCGTCGATTTCAGCTGTTCTAGCTATGCAGAGTGTTAAAGGTTCACTAAAGACGAATCTAAAGTCGTCTTTTCACCGCGGAAACTCGACCTACTAGTTCCGAGAATTCTTAGAAATTACGAATTATTGTCATGTGCAGCCGATTTCCCTAATTTAAATCGGATTAAACGCCCCGGCTACCGCCTTTTTTTGAACTCACCGCAGATGGTAGGAGGAGTCAACTAACTCGTGGAATGCCTTTCAGGCAGTCGCGTGGCGGTTTTCCTTTCGCTTTTATTTTGTTTCCTATGTTTCCATGAATAAATAGTTCCAGTCAGACCGGCAAATTAGGCCCACGGCAATACAAATACACGTGGACCCTTTTCTTTCGCCGATCGCTACGTATCACACCGCCGATGGCAGAGCGGCAAGCCGTCACGGGACTGGCAGAAAGGTTGTTTGACTTCTCCTACCGTCTGCGGTGAGTTAAGAAAAGAAAAGCGGGAGCCGGGAGGTTTAATCCGATTTGAATTAGGGAAATCGGCCGCACAAGACAATAATTTTAAGCTTCGAAGAATGCTCGGAACGTGTCGATTGAGTTGCCGCTGTGAAAAGAGGAGTTAAGATTCCTCTAAGTCATCACTTAACATTTCTCAAGAGCCTTGAGAATACGTCGACCAATAAGTGCCTTGTTGAGAAGTGCTTGCCTTCTTCATATTAAATATACCTAGTAAATATTTACTGTAAACTACCTATTATTAGTCGTGGGCTCGATATTTCTCGAAGGCGGCTAAAGGCGTAGGTTGCGAATATTTCGCGGACATTCACTTTCGCGAAGCAGGAGTGGTAGGCTCCTTAGTGTTCCCTTCGATTCATGAAAAAGTTTTCAAGCTGTGATATTCTGCGCGTTTACAAAAGGCACCGGAGCAGGGACAATGTACAGAGGTATTAAATACACGCTGAATGCATTAACAAAGTTCCCTTCTCAGAGACTTTTTTTCTATTAAACATAAGTCGACACTTTGTCCAAAATATTTGTGGAAACAATTTTTCTCGAGTTGTACGCAATTCGAATGTAATTTAAATTTAAACCAGATACTTTTAGAGGGCCGTTAGTAACAGCCACATCACTTTTTAGAATCTCGTGAACGCAGCTGCTTCGGTGTTGTGACTCAAGAACTTTTGGCCGTTATGTTCACGTATCAAACATTGCGCGTGTTTGGAACGCACGCTGCAACACCCACCTCTTTAAGTCACTCTATGGCAGACGTCCCACTTGAGTCCCCCCCCCCCCCCCCCCCCCCCCCGCGCATTGCGGTGTTCGCCGCTGCTCTGCAGACGAGAGAGTGAAGGTCCCGTGACACGTGCTGCACGGGTTGACGTGGAGTGGGTGTTGCCGCACGCGCGACAAAGACATGCGACCTTCGAATAAAACTCACCTGTGACGGCCAAACTGTGCTGAGCCACACAGCCAAGGGTAATCGTGTTCTCAAATTTCTAAAAAGTTATACGCTATTACTAACCCCCAGGTACAAATCTCTGATCGCAACTAGGCGCCTAATTGTAACAGTTAAAATGTTAACTATTTTATTTAGTTTGATGTGATCCCCCTCGTTTCTGATGTATTCCACCACTGGTATTACAATGCCCCAGAAACGAAGTCTATAACACGTCAAACAGCCTATATTTTAAAATTCTGGTTCACATTCACTGAAACCGCCTGTATAAACTGTAACAACATTCTTAAACAGGTCAGCATTCATTGTGCGTTTGTTTAAAGGTCCTTTTTGATTGACTGAGTAACGAAGAGCTCTGAGGCAGGGTACGAAATAGAGCGATAAACAAAAATGGTGGGCAGAAAAGGGAAGAGGTGAACATGTGTGGAAACAGTCGGGTACGGGATTGGATCAGTGTGGTGTCTACCGTAGCCTTTAGTAGATTGGACTGCTGAAAGTGCCATACTGTGTCTCGTGGGCAGTTGGATAAAAACCGCTGTTTGTCAAAACGGGGCTGTCAACAGAAATGCGGTCGGCAGTCTCATATAGCTCACTCTTTAAGGAGCTCATGTCGACAGCTGCTCCTGTCATATTCTCAGCAATGATCGGTGAAGTACCAGAATCGATTTCCCCACATGCATTACCAGCACAATCGCCAGAATTTCCAGTTAAGTTTTTGCGATAGATCTTCGCGATAGATAACCTTGGAGAACGTACTCGGATTTCCCTTTGTTCACGGCACGAGGGATCTCAGATCGGCCCTTATCGCTGTGTCCCGCACAAAAGATTACCGCGTCCGGCGCCTACACACCTTTGCAAAACAATCGCTGAGACAGGGGACTATCTGTAGGCCTTCAATTGCTGCAAGTCAAAATACTTCAAAAATTGCAAATTCCAGAGGGGTTGCGACCGATAGGCGAGATTACTGGTATCCATCACCATGTCTAGAGAAGGCTCGAAATGTGCTTTTTTTTAAAAAAAAAAGAACTCCCCAGAGACACTTGACACTGCTTGCGTGTGGAAGTGCGAAAGTGTTCACGGTTCCGTTTCCAATGCACGGGCACACAGACAACCGGCAGAATGAAATACACAAACAGACGCGCACACGCGCGCGCGCACGCACGCACGCACGCACGCACACGCACACGCACACGCACACGCGCACGCGCGCGCGCACGCACACGCACACGCACACACACACACGCACACGCACACGCGCGCACGCACACACACACGCACACACACACACACAAAGACACACACACACACACACACACACACACACACACACACACACACACACACACACACGCACACACACACGCGCACACACACACATGAGCGTAGGACAACGCCCGGAAAGCTGTACGTCGAACGGCTGCATCATAATTTTAATATGAAACTCTGGGAAGGAATACAACTGAAAGTGCGAATACCTGTCGCAAGCTAGCCTCAAACTTCACTAGCACATGTGAGATATATATGCAACGAGAAATGGTACGACACCACCCGGAACGCTGTACAACAAGCGGTTGCTTTACAAATATGGCACGAATGTTGTCGAGAAAGCTGGCGCCACATTGATTTCGCCCAGCGGGGAGTACATATATAGACGAACGACATGTATATGATTGTCTAAATTGGCGGTTCTCGGCTTGCTGTGTGCTTCCTGCGGCCGCTTGATGACGTCACCCTATTTTTCTTGCCATCACTGGGATTTTTCGCACCATCTGCGAGTACACACACGCACACACGCTGCCGGCTTTTCTCGTAATACGACTTGTAGTGCCCTCGCATTAAAACCCGCAGAATAAAAATTGCTAGTGCAGTTCACACTATCGTGAGAGATTGCCGCAAACAAAGGGCCCTTTCATCACGATTTCACTGACTTTTCACCAGATGGCAAAAAAATTTTTTTTCCTTGGTCTCTTGATGATTGCTTGCTCAGTGTTTTTCCAGGAGTGATCTAAATGCATCAGTGCTGTCACATAGCAGGGAACGAAGACATTTTTGCCTTTTGTTGGAGACAAAGCTACTCACGAAGACGCTGTGACCGAACTACATCTCGCGTGTTTGATTGTATGGTGCTTTTGTACTTTTCTTGTGCGCGTGCGTGTGTGTGTGTGTGTGTGTGTGTGTGTGTGTGTGTGTGTGTGTGTGTGTGTGTGTGTGTGTGTGCGTGCGCGCGTGTGTGTGTGTGTGTTTCGCTGCATTCTATGACTTCAAATAACCAACTTGGAGTACCACGAATGAAGCCCTCGCCGTCAACTAACATATGACAAGGACTTTCCTATAATGTTTTAGCCCACCTGCACTTTTTTCTTGGCCCAATTTTGTATTGCATCATCTTCACCCAGAGATTGAAGTAGAGCCGAGAGTGATGGTAAGGTCTTTGTGCCCCAGCATTACACCGTTTGTTTTAATGGCATGCAAAGCCATAACTCTCGGATCGACGTTAGTCATGAGTGAACAGAAATCGCAAAGGATGCGTTGTAGACGACTACGCCACACAGACGTCTGAAGTGTTGCTACAAGAGCACCTTGAACACAAGCACGTCTTTCGCGGAGCTCTTTCCGGCGGGTTTCAACGCGCGTATCTCTGGATTGGAGGCGTTTCCCCCACATTGTCAGTGCCTCTTCTTTCGTCAGCGTCAAAATCGCGGAGGTGCGGCCGACACACGGCGGGAGTGTCGGCGAACAAAGAAAGGTGCGCCGCTCCCAGCAGCGGCCGTATTCAACGTGATTCGTGGCGTGTGACTTCTTGGCCCATAACACCGCGCTTGAGTGAGGAAAAATAATTGCTTTCAGCAAAGCGCCATCAAGGAGTGGGCATTTAGTCGAGAATTAAATAGGCGGAGGCCGAACTCTTTGAAGGGGGAAAAGGAAGGTCAAGAGCAAGTACTGGCATGTTAAATAAAGGTATGGTATGGTATGGTATGGTATGGTATGGTATGGTATGGTATGGTATGGTATGGTATGGTATGGTATGGTGTATGGTATGGTATGGTATGGTATGGTATGGTATGGTATGGCATGGTATGGTATGGTCTGGTATGGTATGGTATGATGTGGTGCGGTGCGGTGCGTTATGGTATGGTATGGTATGGTATGGTATGGTATGGTATGGTGTGGTGCGGTATGGTGTGATGCGGTATGGTATGGTGTGGTGCGGTATTGTATGGTATGGTATGGCATGGCATGGCATTGTATGGTATGGTGTGGTATGGTATGGTATGGTATGTGGACTCTGTTGAGATATTTGTGTATTAACGCAGATATTTATGTATTAATTTCGAGAGGCTTCAGGATGTATGGGCTAAGAGTACGCGCAGTATGAACATTGGTATGATATAGTATATGGTAAGGAATGATGTGATATGGTTTGGTTTGTTACGT
The DNA here is from genome assembly GCF_055824585.1 of Amblyomma mixtum. Taxonomy (NCBI): domain Eukaryota; kingdom Metazoa; phylum Arthropoda; class Arachnida; order Ixodida; family Ixodidae; genus Amblyomma; species Amblyomma mixtum. The sequence goes on from NC_143013.1 coordinate 260,574,028, forward strand.
TATGCTATGATATAGCTTGGTTGGTGTACGGTATGATACGGTATGTCATACTTATAAGGACTACGGGGCATAGTGCCTTATTTTAGAATTCACCACAGAGCGTGTAGACAGGTAGCGAGGGCGTCCGTAGTCGTATTTGATATTGCCTTCCTGTGCTGTTGTATACTGCAAAGTAACAACAGGTTTTCCTGTCAGCTTCCGTTCTATTTGAGACCACTAATTAGTGCTGCCCTTTTCTTTGTGTATAGTATCTTTCGAATTAGTTATCAAAAACAAAGTTTATTCTTGTTACGCAGTAATGATGAATCAGGGAGCGCACTGCGAATCATTTGCAATGAGTCGCTGTTTTTGTATTGCCAATCTCTCTGTAGAGGCTGATTTCTGTTTTGATTTTTATATTTCAGCGCTCAACGCGTCATCACACAACCCGTTGCGATGCCCTAGTACTTATGTCATTCAGAGGCTTGGAATACCAGTCAGTGCGACCGCATTTCAAATGAAGGAGGTGGATGAAATGGAGGAGCGCCCGTGTGCTGCGCTGTGTTGTGTAGTGTGGAGTCAACGACTACGAAGTCTATTTGCCAAAGGGGATAGTTGGAACGATGACACGAGTAGCACTCGCTTTAGGTGATGGCTGAATGCGAACAGCTGACTGTAAGAACTCGTTGATTGCACTATACCCCGTCTCACAACTTGTTCTCACTCAAGTGTAAGCTTTAAGCGTGAGGCGACGGCTTCCAGGCGTGTGGGGTCGGCTTGCGCGAGAACTTCGCAGACTGTGGAAGTCGCCCTACCGTGCTCATAGGTTAATCGCTGCTGCGAACAAGAATTGTGAGACGGAGTACAGTTCCGAACACGGATGTTTCGAAGTTTCTCATTAAGTTTAAGATTAAAGAGCTGTCCCCTTATTGGATCAGTGCTTGCTGATCGTTGTCCCATTTCCGGCGCTCAAGGAAGCTGGTGCTTTGTACTATTCAAAGCGGCAAAAGAAAAACATTACGCTCCCGGTGGCGTTTCTGTTGGCTGGCCGGCAGAAACTTTCCGCAGACCATACCCGAATTTCCGCTCAAAGCCTCTTAACTGAAATGGTATGGTATGGTATGGTATGGTATGGTATGGTATGGTATGGTATGGTATGGTATGGTATGGTATGGTATGGTATGGTATGGTGTTGTGTGGTATGATATGCTATGGTTGGTATGGTAAGGTTGGTATGGTTTGGTTGGTATGGTATGGTATGATGCGCAATGTGATGTGGTATTGCATGGTGCGGCACGTGGATTTTAGTGTCCCGCACCTGTGCTTGCATTATGGGGGACACCGTAGTGAAGGTCTGCGGATTGGTTTAGACCGTCAGGAGTATTGCCGTGCTCTGTTATCTCACAGCGCACTGGCGGTTTCACATTTAGATTTTGTTGCCGCGATCTTAGACTCATAAGTCGAACGCGCTAGCCACTCAGATACGGCGGCGAATCCTTACTGAAACGGTCAAAGTACTGTGGTTAGTACATCCTGCTTGCTTCACAGGCACTGCAAACATACTGAAATAGCATGCGAGCTGAAATGCAATTCCCAGATACGCAATGCACAACAATGGAGTGTGCTCTGCTTTTCGCACCTGTTCGCCGGTTTCCATTCTGTTCTCTTGCGCCCCAGTCGCACGGTAATCTTCCGAAGGTCCTGACTTTGTGCCCTGTTTTATCTCTTTTGTTCACCGCAACCGACAACCCTGAGAACAACCCTGCATACCCAACCCAACTCCCCCCTATTCACCCTTCGCGCATTTCAGATTTCTTAACGGCCGCTTCGGATATCGCCGGTTGAAAGAAGTGTGACGCACAGGATAAGGCTAATCTTTTATCACTCATTGTTCTTGCAAACGTGAGGGCGAACACAGCTTTAGCGCCTGTCGCCTGGAATGCGCCAGTGTCAAGAAACGTGGCACACACACGATAACGCTACCTTCGCATAGCTTACAGTTCTGGCAAATAAACCAGACAAATGATACACTAATGTCAAAGTGCGCATGCACAATAGAATGGTGTCTTCATTCAACGCCCGGAACACAGCTGCAGACCACATAAAAATTGAAAGACTTGTTATCGGTGCCAGGTAAATTTGTTTTAATTTTCAATTTTCCCATTGTTGGCTGCGTTGGGTGAACGCACGAATGTAAAAAGGAAGAAAACATCGAGCATTCATATGCGTACAATAGGAATTTGAGCTTACTTGATAAAAACAGAGAAATCAGGACACACATACAGAGATATACTTGTAATCGTATTCAAATGCGTTACATGTTGAAGTAAAATATCGTAATATGTATAGGGGCTTGAAGAAAAGAATGCCTTTATCTTCGTTAGATAGCGTGCTCAGTTTTTTTTTCGCTTGCGGATACGCGTTAGTATATGGTTAAAAATGCCGCATAGAGGCACATGCTGTGACTCACAAGTGTGGGATGCTGGTAGCGGTGGAGTGAACGTCACCAAAGTGCAAATGTTTCTTTTTTGATGCCCTTCTCCAGAGGCATCTGCGGACAACTTCCTGTGTTTAGCGTTTCTTTCTTGTGTGTTATTTGTACGCGAAGTGCCACATTACTTGCTACTGTCTCCTTTTATTGGGCTTGGTATTATGTGGCAAAATGTAAGCTCTGGAACAGCACTAAGAGATATGTTATCTGTGATGACGTCGCATACGGTTCCCGACACTGCGGCGGTTCTTATCAAGGCAATGACAGCAGCACTCGCTCTTACCGTTATCTTCTCGGACTCATCCTATAGCTGGTTGGGAAATCCCCAGTGAACACCCCAAACCGACAAAGGAGTTTTTCATGCCCGACAGGCAATCCTGCCGATAAGCTGATTTGTCCGTACGAAGTTTGGGTGAAAAAAATTGGATATTGAATTAGAAAAACAGCATTCCTGTGGTAAGGCGGGAGATAGGACCTAGCTAAATGACCTCCTTTCCAATTCGAATAGGTCGCAACGGGAAGTCTAGTCTCTCCCTTGGGCCGCACGGGGCAAGGTTCTATGTATGCAACAACACTTGGGCTGGTCTTGGTGTGAACGTTAATGGAAGATGCACTGGCCTAGATTTCCATGCTTGCTTCAGCTAACAGGTAATATTAATCGTCTAGGTATACTGAGAAGTAAATGTGCAATCAATGAATCAATCAATCAATCAATCAATCAATCAATCAATCAATCAATCAATCAATCAATCAATCAATCAATCAATCAATCAATCAATCAATCAATCAATCAATCAATCAATCAATCAATCAATCAATCAATCAATCAATCAATCAATCAATCAATCAATCAATCAATCAATCAATCAATCAATCGGTAAGCCTACTGAGATTAATCTAAGCAAGTTGCACCCTGCTTTACTTCTCATGAAAGCTGCACTGGTGTAAAAGAGATTCCGAACAGTTGTTGGAGACGTGCTTGCTTTACCTCTTACTATTATATTATTATGAGGCCAGGTTTCCTTCGTTATTCCGTGCATTCCGGCTATTTTGGGGGATTTGGGGAGTTTGATGTCCCGAAGCTGTATATGCGCTACGAGAGACGCCGTGGTTGAAGGCTTCGCCTTAATTTAGGTGACCTGGGGCTCTTTAACGTGCACCGAAATTTCGGCCCTCGTATGTTTTTACATTCCACCTCTTTCGAAACGCCGCCGCGGTGGCTCAGTGGCTATGGTGCTCGGCTGCTGACCCGAAAGACGCGGGTTCGATCCCGGCCGCGGCGGTTGAATTTCTTTGGAGGAGAAATTCTAGAGGCCCGTGTACTGTGCGATGTCAGTGCACGTTAAAGAACCCCAGGTGGTCGAAATTTCCGGAGCCCTCCACTACGGCGTCTCTCATAGCCTTAGTCGCTTTGGGACGTTAAACCCCATAAACCAAACCAAACCAATCTTTCGAAACGTGACCGCCGCAGCTACGATTCGATTCCGCTACCAGCCGAATGCCTAAGTTATTTGAGCTACATCGGTGGGTGAAAGCCGCTGAAGTGAAAAATTAACTATTTATTTGGCGGAACTCTTGCCCGGAATGAAAAGAATGTAACTCCGTGACAACAACAGCAACGCGCACATTTGGAGAGTGAGTGAGAAAACGTTTATTTTCCGACCCTGGTCCGGTTCGCCGTCACTTGGAGGACGTTCGGAATCAGCATGGCTCACGGGGCTGAAGATCGCGCTCTGTTAAAAGAACACTGAAATTCCAGTTGAACACGCTTACATCGTCGCGAACAGTCCCCGACGTACGCCCTAGATCTCGATTGTTCACGAAGAATCTGGTCGCGTCCTTAGAACCTACCCAAGATAACTACCGCCGTGCGGTAACCAGGAGATAAGGCCTTGGGCTGGCAGCGATTAACAAAGAGAAAACGCTAGAACAACTGGAAAGGATGAAGCATCACGACAACATTATTCAATCTCTGGCTCTATAACTAACAACATGACAGCATGGACGGCGTTGGTGTCAAGTTACGCTGATGTTGGAGGTCCTGCGAAAAGTACCGTCACTAACGGTAGTACATCTCCCTCTCCTTCAAGGCAGCATGGAAAGGAGACGGCAGTGTCTATGACCAGTGCAAATGTAGTCCTGGAAACAATGCCCTTTTTATCATTTCGCTCTTGGCAAACGGTACTACGTGCCATAAAGCAATGAACAGGCTGATAAAGTACAACGCTGAAAACTGCAAGAAATGTTTGAAGAGTGTTTGAAGAGGACCATGTTTGAAGAATGTTCACGATCGTCTGCACACGTCAATACGAACTTGATGTCGCCTCAGGTGTTCATCTTATCGTTCAGACAGGAGAGCGTGCCAATTTTATTTTGTCTTTTTGTGCTTCTTCACCTGACGCAGTCGGCTGCGTGTTTCTACATTACACGTCAGAACCCCCCCCCCCCCCCCCCCGCCAAATAAAAAAAAATGAAAATACTACTAAACTAATTTTGCGTACAAGTAGACGTGCTTGCATACTTGAGGACCAATAGCAAACGCGCTGGTTTATGGCCGGTTTCGCAGTGGGTGTTGGAGGCCGTACCTCGAAGGAATTTGTAGCGGTGTATAAATCCTCAGTAGATGCGCTTTCTCACGACTGACGAAGGTGTGATGGCTCTAAATATAAGCTTTATTATCTGTTGGCAACCTCGAATAGAGAGATTCGTAACTAGCACGCGGGATTGGAACTAAAAAAAAATATTTTCGATAAATGGATTATTAATATTAGTGCCCTTTTAATATTGGCAATTCATAATAAAACCAGCGATTCTGGTAGTAAATATACGAATAAAATAGAGAAGAATGCATTCTGTAGTGCAAAAATTCAGGGGGCACTTTGACTGTCTAAAGTGCGTAGAGGCGAAAGCGTTTTCCGCACCAATTTCAGTGCTTCTGTGGCACTGGTGGCGTCACATGTAATTGAGTACTAATTACTAAGTGATGACAAATCACTAATTAATGATTAATTACTGATTAATGCCTGAATACTAATTAACTGCTAATTAAGCTTAAGCTTCGCCTTCAGGAGTGGAACGCGACAGCGTGTTGTAGCGCTGCCAGGGAGTCCACGGAACGCCACCACCCGTTCGGCGCGATGCCTTGCCGTTTCAACGCAACGGTTTTTGAGGAAAGGAAATGGCGCAGTAAATCTCTGTCATCTCGGTGGACACCTGAACCGCACCGTAGAGGAACGGAGGAAGTGGGAGTGAAAGAACAAAGACGAAGATGGCCCGTAATGAAGAAAATGAAAATTGTATTTGAGGAAAGAAAATTACGCAGTAACTGTCTCACATATCTCGGTGGACACCCGTCAAAATTCAGGGGGGGTGGGGGGGGGGGTGCACTTTTTTGACCTAAAGTGTGGTCACTGATGTGTGGTTAAGATGTTAAGCTTCGCCTCTAAGAGTGGAACGCGAGAGCGTCTTGCAACGCTGCCAGGGAGTCCATAGAACGCCATCGCCCATTCGGTTCTACGCCTCGCTCGTCGGTAAATTGGTTTTTGAGGAAAGGAAATGTATTTCTCTCTCATATCTCGATGGACACCTAAACCTCGCCGGAATGGAAGGGAGGAGGATGGCAGTGAGCGAAGACACCGTATTCACTAGACATGCCTTTGTTCATTCCAAACCATCGAGCTGGCATGGCGGAGTGGATAGCATGCTCGTCTCGCACTCCGAAGACCGGGGTTCGATTCCCGAGCTCGACCAATTTCTTACTAGGTTTTATTTATTTATATGGCCTGACTAGAGAAGTGAATTAGGCTAATTGGGTAATTAAGCAATTAACTAAGCTCAGTCCCACTTACTTGGAGTATCACTATATGGTCCCTTCAATTGGTTGCATGGTTACTAGCCAAAGTACAATTGGCCCCGTTTGAAATTGGCGCACTGTGACGTCACGACCGTTTCGACCAACTGAAAAGCGTGACATTCTCTGTCGACAACTGCTGCTTACAACGATGAGACATTAAAGGCTTTCGCCTTAATAATCCTTGCTTATTTGTTAATTAGAAGGCTGACGTGGTGTTTTTTAAGTGGGTGCTGGTTCTCCAAATTTATGCAATGAAAAGTTTGAAGTGGAATATAAGACCTGCACCATTGAAAGAATGAAGAGGATCCCAGAAGCAATCATACTGTCTTATTTTAGTCAGTTTGCGGCCCAAATTTTGGCTGCGCGGCTACGCGCACCTCTATGCAAGAGCATGCCACCTATGACATGTCGAATGACGAGGCATGTCGACGCTATAACATATGCTGAATAGGACGTTTTCTTATGCATTTAAGGGTAATTAATCCTAATTTGACATATTGAAGCATGCATGTGCAGTGGTATTTGCAAAAAGAAGAAAGCACAACACCAATACGAGCGTCTGGTTATCTGGAATGCTTTTATACTAGGCCAATGTTGCTCTTTCAAACCATGCACCAACCACCTCAACAGCAGCTCTCTTACGATGCTGTTCCGGGCTCAGCACAACCCAGATTAAATGCATGTTATATCGTATCTCAAGTAAGATTAATCACCAGTTATCTCCAGTGACATTAATCATCAGTTAATCTACAGATAAAAAAATTCAACCATGTGCCCCAAAACAACCTACTTCTTCTTGCACAGCTTTCAGTCTCACTGTCAGTTCTTGGAGGTAGTGAAAATATTTTGCTCTACATAGACAGCTCTACGCGAATCTTCCGCCAGGTAAGCGGCGACGCCATCTCAGCATGTTGTTGTCAAAAACTATGATTAAACTGCTGGTCAATTACCTAGAATGTCATCATAGTGGTCGAGGAGTGGCCGCTCTCGAGAACGTTACCTGGGTTGTGGTACAAAATTAAGTTGGCTTTGCTCATGTGGTCCCAGAAGAGAGAGTTATGGGATGGGAGAGCCTGTCGAAGCAGTGTGGAGGACTACGACGCGGTACACAGGAATGGGGAAGTATGAATATCCTTCCAGGATAAGGATATCCTTCCAGCGCTGCTTTGTCAGCAATGATCTGGCAGGGGTGAAGAATGCTAAGCATCAGTTATATTTGCTCGCTGAATACATCGTTATGACCCCCCCCCCCCCCCCCTCTATTTTATTATCAGCGAAGTTAACTATTCTGTAAGGATTGTCCTCAGCTGTGCTCTATCAATAATTCATTTGCGGTTAGCAGATTCTTAGCACCTCACAGTGAGAAATATGTAGTTTTTGCAGGAAAATAAAATCAGTGATGTTCCCGAATGCCTGATGATACTACTGCATGCGCCTATTATCTCTTCGTGACCCCCGTGTTAAGAGACACTAAGAGAGAAAGATGGGTTAGGGAACAAACACTGGTTAATGACATTCTAGCTGAGGCCAAGAGAAGGAAATGTGCACGGAGAGGGCTCATAATGAGGACAATAGATTGTCGATTACCCCTTCAGGTAACGGAGTGGATTATTGAGTATGAATATTTAATGGCGCTTGGATAGCTTCGGCCGAAGAACGCCATGGCATAAGATGCTGTGGGGTCAAAGACCATTTTCCAAGCACGTAACCCATGAGAAGCCGAGCGACAGGCCAAGGGGAAGTTTGTACACGTTGAAAATTGGTGGCTACAGGTTTTACACGTGTAGCCACGTGTTGTACACGTTGGAAATCACGCGTGCGACGCGGATGCTCAAATGACTAAGTAACCGCTGCGGTAATAAAGTGAATTCGAAGAGAAGGTAAACCTAGAAGGCGTGGTAGAAAATCAGGTGGGTATAGGAGATTAAGAAGCTTTTCGGAAATATAGTGGCCACAGCTGGATGGGCAGGGTTAATTGGAGATCCATGAGAGAGGAATTTTGTCCTACATAGTGCTTAGTTGCGAGAATGATGATCATGATTTTGATGAACCTTCATGAATGTGGGAGCTGGTAGCACCGATGTGCGACCAGAAGTCCCATGTCCAACATTCTCAGGAAAAAAATCGGAAAATTGTAACATTGTAAGATGCCGTTATGGAAATATCGAAGGCAGTGGTACATTCTTCTGACATGTAGCAAAATCTTTCTTTTTAACTGTTTCCATCGATCGCATCGAACAGTTAAGTCTGCCATAGAAGAGCAATGGAGAACGGTTTTGACGATGGCAAAAACGTCAATAGAAAAAAAAAATGCAAGTGTGCTATACGTCTGCAATATGTCGATTGTTATAGTGAAATCTTACATTATACGAAAAAGTGACGCTCGTAAACGGTTTCGCGCTCAAAAATGCGTCTGTCCAGAATTGTTGGGTATGTCTTTCGACGACGTGCTCCCGCGGAAGTGGCTCTAGTATTGAGCCCCGTAGTTCGCAGTTGGGGGTTTTGGGTTTCTTGTGCCCAGCACCTGCGGCAAGCTTTATTTCTTCCTTGACAGCCACTGCTCTCTCCTCCAGAGGCTAACCTGGGGTCGGGAAACCCGACCAGGCCCCGTACTCGTGTCGATTGTCCCCATTTTCTCTGCCATTGTCTGAGCATCTTACGACGAACACAGGGCAGATACAACTTGAAAAGACACTGAGGACAACGCTATCAATTTCTTTTGTTAGCAAAATTCGACAGTTCGGCATTTCGTGGCTTTGTTCGGCTTGTTGACAGCAAGCGGTGCAGCCTAGCAGCAGCCGGAAACTATCGCCAGCCGGACGATGAGGGCCTCCGTTAGCCGTCGCTACCGTCGCAACCGTCGCTTCGTTTATGTTTGTACTAGCGTTACGATGGATCCTGATGCCGACAACGAAGCCTTCACACAAAACTGCGGCCTGTACTAAAGCGACCTTAACCCTACGCAGTATGCATTGCTTGTGAGAGATGAGGCGGCGGGTCTGGCTGGATAGTCTTAGTGCTGAGGAGTCGGCAGCGGCGGTAGCAAGTCAATCTACTGGTGCTGCAGCTGTCATCGCCGAGCCACCGTCACAACTGAAGGGTAGAGATTGGAGCGTACGGACATGTTTAAGTTCTGAAATAATAGTACTCGTAGCGCTGGTTATGAAGCCCAGCGTCTTGGTGCGTTGACGAAGCGAACACTCCGCGCGTTGCGTTTGCAAACGTGCAGGGTCGTGCAACATTAACTAGCCAGAGGTGTTTGCCTCGTCGCAGGTGCGTGCCGCGGCTTGAATTTCGTCCGGCGAGCACTTAGAGGGGCACTTGAAGTTCCTCTACTGCTCCGCACTTGTAAATCGAGGCGCGTCAAATGAAAGCACGCGGGCATGTAAGCGCATAGCCGCGAAGCTCCAAAGCATACCTAAACTCGCCTGGCCGCCTGTTGCGCCGCTAAGTATAGGTTTCCTTTGGCTTCCAACATTCAGGTTGTCTTTTTACCGTCTTTCTCGCGTGATAGAAGTGCACTAGCAGCCTCAAAACAAAACTTATATACCTCAATATCGAAAACCCGTAACCTTCATACATGGTTTTCAGCCTCAGAAATCCGTTGCGTATTCCGGCTGTTTATTCATCGCGCTTACTTACAAAACTGGCCTGCGGCGGCGATACCTGTGCTTTAATTCTTGTTCTGCTCTACCTTACAAGAGCCTTGCATTAAGTAAGAGTGGTCCTTTTGTGCTTAGGAGCTGGTATTCTACCGACACAAGTCAACTTTAATTTATCCTCAGTGTCCCTTTAAGAATGAAGAGGCAGATGTGGCTCAACAGAAGATCTCCAACCAATGGCGTCGAGATGTCGTAGTATCAAACATCGCGGTCAGACCCTTGCATGTGACAGTGGAGAGATTTAGCACAGCCGAGACGTATTGGTGCAGGCGCCAATACGTCTGCTTCGCAGTCGCAGTTGTACGACGCGGAGAAAGGTTGGGCGCGCACCTGCCACTGCGCGTGTGCAGCAGGCATACGTTAATTCGATATACGTCTACGCTAGTATGTCTTCGCTGTGCTAAATCTCTCTGGCATCCAGCTCCTAGCAAACACAGCAGGTGCAAGGCATTTAACCGTGAGTTGCACCCGAAGGTAGTGAAAACCACAGAACACACACAGAACACACACCGCGCCGAGTGCGGGGGTGTCAGTGCGCCCAACATTTCCGGACGTTCATGCGAAATCGCGACGCTATAAGCGTGACCGAACGAAGATGAGGGAGGGCTTCGCATAGCACTTACGGCGCCTTTCCCCCAGAAAGCCCACGTATTGTGTTGCTGCTGACCCTCCGTGATTGACTCATATCATGGAGGGGGATTGGCCACACAAGGAGGCCAATGTGTTAATGTTGTTGTGTCCATGGTGATTGGCCCATGTATTACGTCGAGGCTGTATTCTTCATATTAGTCTACTACTTGTTCACCTCAGGAAACATGATGATGATGATGATGTCCTCAGGCTGAATGGCACATACCCACGGCGGGGGATTGGCCAGAGTGCATGTTCCTGTATCCCTGCCTCTTCTTACATGCTTACCTCGATAACATGCGTTCTGTGTACGCTTAAAAGCCTCTTTATAGTTATCCAGGGGCACACTTCAGCGGGGGCGCAAAAATCGGGTCCGCGAAAATCTGGCGAAAAAAACCCCGGAACGCATTTCTGCATTAAAGCAAAGAAAAATAAATAATTAAGTACGATTAAAATTACGACACACTGCGGCGAAAGCGATGCTCTCCGACCTGTGCACGTGTATAGCGCTGCAAATACTGAAAACGTGACGAGTGTGGGGAAGGTCTACCTCCGGAGGATCACCTTGAAGATCGTACGGTTTCAGGAACGAAAGAGCGAGCGAGTGCTTCTTGGAAAAAGGCGTGCCGGCCAAGCGTGCATAGCCTGATAGTGGCAGCATCGCTGGATCCAGCAGTCGTAGAAACCGCGGCAGAGGCAGCGCATCGGCAGCGACACCAGCAGCCGCACCACGTTTCTTTGCGCGACCCTCTGGCCTACATACTGCTAGCTCTCCCTCCGTTATTCCGTGCAGTGAGCCGTCATACCTAAAGCTCCGAGGCGTCAAATTTAGGCGTTGAGGGATGATAAGGGTATAAGAAGGATCGAAAACTTGTCGAGTCGATAATAGTTCATGCTATAAGTTTCTAGTGCAACGCAAAGAAAAGACGCTGAAGAAAACACGTGGGGGTGAGAGATTGTGTTGCGCCGCGAACTGTATTCAATCCTTTCGTCACCCCCTTAATTTAAGCTATTCCTTCCACGTTGCTCATAAGTTCGAGTTGTTGATTTTTTTCCGGTGTTTTCACTGCACGAAGAGAAAATAACGAATGCGAAGTCAGCCTGGCCCAAGTTGCATTCAATTAAGCCAGAAACGTGGAGGCTAACAAAGAGGGTTCAGCTTAAGTTAAGGCCAACGCAGCGAGCTATGGAAAGAAAGATGATAGGTGTAACGTTAAGAGATCGGAAGAGGGCGGAGTGGGTGAGAGAACAAATGCGGGATATGACATCCTGGTCGAAATCAAGAGGAAGAAGTGGGCTTGGGCAGGGCATGTAATGCGAAGGCAAGATAACCGCTGGTCCTTAAGGGTAACGGAGTGGATTCCATGTGAAGGCAAGCATAGCAGGAGGCGGCAGAAAGTTAGGTAGGCGAATGAGATTAAGAAGTTTGCGGGGATATGGTGGCCGCAACTGGCGAAGGACAGGGTTAATTGGAGAGACATGGGAGAGGCCTTTGCCCTGCAGTGGGTGTAGTCAGACTGTCGATGATGATGATAAAGAAACACATGCCGTGGAGGATAATGGCTAACAAGATATTTAATACGCGTTTACGTGCTTTTCTAACGTGCATATAAATCTTGGTGCATGAACGCTTTGCGATTCGCGGCCATCAAGATGCTAAAACGAGCGCAAACAAATATGGGGAAGCGAGATTTTACTTACGCGTCGGAAGGAAAAATAAGAAAAAGGAGAAATCTCGCCCGGCAGAATGAATGAATGAATGAATGAATGTGCTCAGAATATGGGTGCGAATGCAGACAGTTTATGCTGAGAGACCAATTGCTACGTGTATTACTGGCGACTACTCAATTTCAGACTTCTTAACTCGCATGAACGCAGCAGAACACTTGTTTCCTCAGCTTTCGAAAGGTGACGTCAGTGATCTTGACATCTGCCTGTCCACAAATTACATAATTCAACTCGTCATTCTTGCAGTAAGATGAAAAAGACACAGTGAAAGTTGACGCCCTAGCAGCTATGAGGCAGAGGATGACGGGAAGAGGGAGGCGATGACATTGTGACTAGTTTCACGACTGAACTAAGCATCGTAATGACGCAAATTCAAGACGATACAAGCATCGGCGAAGGTAGGAAGAGAGAATACAAAAATTAATAAAAACACTCCGGTAAGGTTACATAACTGTCGCAGAACATTCACAAGATGATCAACCAGGGTGTGAGAATGAGACCAACACACATGTTCTGTGCTGTTGCTTACAATTGTATTGAGAAGCGCACACTACTTAGCTGAGAATACAGGAACATAGGGCGCGCATGCTCAAAAGCGGCAATTTTATATAGTTCCCGGAGCCGTGAACATACAGTAGCTACCCCCTTAGTTTTGCATTGCGTTCCGCGTCAGTGCAGGTATACCGCGAAAGCTTGTTCCACTTGCTCTTCTATGTCCATATGCACAGCCTTTGACGAAAATAAGCAGGCCACATACTTGGTACTGGGCTCCATAGTGAGGCCCTTGTAACACCTCTAGCACTCTTCCCCTCCGAAGCTGTGAGAATGACAGTTCTCCTCATCCTAGAGAGATTTGGAACCTTGTCCATGAAAAAGGAGGCGCAGTGCACGGCCCCGAAGCAAACCTGGACGGTCTTTATATTTCTGCGAAAATATGTGCAACCATGGCCAAAAGTGCTGTAATGGCTCGCTTATTGGGTTGTATGGTGGAGCACTTAAAGCTCCACCCTAAAGAATCGAATTGTGATGAGTGGTATGGACGAGGGTTGTTCCCACTCTACAGAAATTTAGACAGTCATGGGCGGGCACGAGTGCCCCAGCACAATTCTCTGAAAAGCAAACCGAGTGGCTTGAAGATTTCTGACCAACGCTGCGCATGCAGCTAGCGTACGCAGTAACCGAACGAACGACAAACGCGTACAAAGCGGGCGCCATCTTTCATAGAGCAGCTTAATCTCGACGATGATGATGATTTGATCTTAATGGCCCAAGATTATCTTGGCAAAAGAACGCCACAGCTGGCTCGTTCGGTCTGCTCGAGGTGGAATCAAATACACATATTCTGAGTCATTCTACCCCAGAGAAGCCGAAAACTAGACCAGAGAAAAGTTTGCATGTATTTGAAAATCGGTGGACCCGCCGCGGTGGCTCAGTGTTTACGACGGTCGGCTACCCAGCAGGAGTACCCGGGTTCAAACCCGACCGAGGCGGCAATGTTTAGATGGAGGCGAAATGCAGAAGGCGCCCGTGTGCTGTGCGATGTCAGTGCACGTTAAAGAACCTCAGGTGGTTGAAATTATTCCGGAGACCTCTACTACGGCACCTCTTCCTTCCTTCTTCTTTCAGTCCCCCCTTTATCCCTTCCCTTATGGCGCGGTTCAGGTGTCCATCGAGATATGTGAGACAGATACTGCGCCATTTTCCTCCCCCTCCCCCCCCCTCCCCCAAAGAAAAAAAAAACAGTTCAAATCAGTGGGTACCCTGCGGCACGTGGGATCAAATCTCGCATTTTCCGCATACCACGCGTATGTTCAAACCACTAAGCCAACGTTACGGTCACAATGTCAGCGCGTCTTTTAGCTTGCCAGTGGATTGGAGAAAGGACTGTCGCGCACTGTAGGGCAGTCACCCGAACGCCATCACTGCGTGCGTGTGACATTCGAGGACGGTCGTTTCTTCGCGAACTATCAGCTTCCGCAGGGGTTGCACGGAACTGCAGCAACTGCACTGAGACTCACAACTGTGACAGCAGTGCTCGCGCGCGCGTCGCTTCTGCTACGGCGGAAGAGCAAAGGCGTCCTGTCCTTTTTAGTTTTTTTTGTCGCTGTCACGCTGCCGTGCAGTTGGCACGCGCGCGCAGCGGGGCTTTCCCGGACGAACGGCGGCATTTTATGCACGAACACGCCAACAACGCCCCCGCACAGCGCCTGTCAAGGGGCGAGTGGATGTGGGAAGCTGGTTTGGAGTGCTCGTTCATGTTGGGGCGATGAAGACGCGAAACTCCGGGACACGAAGGAGACCACCCCACTTGACTCAGCAAGAAAGTGGCTATCAATCTCTCCACCTCTTCTGGGAACAGCGTTATAACTGATGGGTGGTGACGACCAACACAAAGTGGTAATAGTATACAAGCCGCAACCAAAGGCTTACCGCCTCTTAATTGGACAGGCGGCGATTGTTAAGCAAGCATAGGGGTAATGGAGCGCAGTAGGGGGCTACCTTTCTTGCCAGAGCCTCGTGATTGATGTGGTTGCGGAGTCGTTAATTTCCTGTTACCAAACAAGTCAGGGGTGGCGTTGATGTTTCGTTTTTTTTTCTTATTCTTTACGACGCGAGGCTGGCTTGTAGACGCTACTAGCACTCACAGGCCATTGCAATTGTATAAACAGATGTGGAAACCCCACGTGCTTGTCTGTCGGGTGACGAAAAAAATTGCAGATACACCCGCGAAATGCTGCATGCAACTGTTGCACAAATGAGTTTCCCTCTATTGAACCGATTGCGATTACTCATCGTCGACTACTTCGTCCTCTTCTTCAGCTCTTTCGTATAAGCCCGCCTGAATAACGAAAAGACCACGCAGTCTACCCAGAAGACTATGAGCCACATTGAGCACACTGTGGCATAGAGGCGGAGCTGTAGCACATGTTATGGGCCTGGAAAGGCAATGCAGAAATAGAAAGGCTTTATAAAACAACCAACGATTGAGCGGTGGGTGGAAATGCTGTCCAGCTCAGACTCGAAAGATTGGCAGGAGCTGACCGAAAGGGCTTGAGCGGCTGCAAGACCCGTCGACGTCCTGAATAGGCAGGCCGACCACCAATTTTAGTTCCAATTAAAATGTTTTCATCATCATCATTATCATCATTATAATTCCTGGTTTCAATCTTCATCCGTTCCTCTTCCCCGCAGCCAAGAAGTGACACCAATCACTGTCACTTCTTGACAGTCATGGCTTACCAGTGAGAACTGGTAAGAAGTGGCAGCGGTAAGTGCGATAAGAAGTGTTGGTTACCACTGTTACTTGTTGGCTCCGGGGGAGGGGGTTGGCTTTGTCCCATTTGAACTATGTAAGGCCAAAATACCCGAAGACAAAATGATTGTATTCTGCCCGTGTTACATATACCCAACAATTCTGGACAATAGCATTTTTGAACGGGAGCCAGTTTATTAACACAATTTTTTCACTTATTGTAAGATTTCACTATAACAATTAATGTATCAGCAGATCTCCCGTCGGCAGGCTTGAATTTTTTTTTGCTGTCAACGTTTTTGATGTCGCCAATGTTGTTCCCCATTGGTTTTATATGACACATTCAATTGCTATATGCGAGCTATGGAAACACTCCAAAAGAAAGATTTTCTACACATTTGATGAATGGCCCATTAGCTTCAGTATTTCTAATACTCCAATATTCAATTTTAGTCCACGAATGTTGGACATGAGAACGGCTTTCTCCAAAAATGGCTTCAGCCTCGTCATTCATTTCAGGAATTCAGAGCCCCCTAAACACAGGTGCTACTAAAAAGAAAAAATAATCAAAGGAAAAAATTCTAAGGAGGACTATGATTATCCCAAATGCGAAATTTGAGCGCAGCCCTGTCGAAGTCTCAGTCTCTGTAGGCTCATTGTTTCGCTTTGCTGGGTCGTCAGCACGTCTGGCGACGATAATAGTTCGATAGCAGTATTAGTTGAAGAAGACGACGATGTGCAATGCATGGCGCGAGAGTATGCTACAATTTAACACTAGGTGTGATCGGCTGCTGCGATAGCCCTAGTGAAACAACAGGTTCAACGTTGCGGTCTAGCATGCGCGTTTTCCAAAGGCTATGAAGTCCAATCAGAAGAATCATATCATAGGGTTTCGAGTCAGGTTGGGAAAGAACAAGGTAGTGCACACTGTAGGAATTTAGGAGAAAATGTAGTTTCGCCCAGAATTTATTTTAGCCGAATGTTGCAGCAGGTAACGGACATTTACAAAGAATTGGACTTTTTACCGGATTGGTTTCCTCTCCTGATGCGCTGCATATCCCTGGCGGCCTTTTAGTTCTGTTATGTTTTAGATCATGTTTGTGCCATGTAGCGCCTACCTAGCTACTCTGTAAATAGCTTTTTTTTGTGTGTATACACGCACACATATGCATATATGTATATATATCCTCTCTGTATATAACCATGTAGAATAAATACCATCAGAGAAAAAAAGTAGCCTAGTGGTATCGTGCAGTGGCCAGTGAAGCTGATCTGTTCGCTGCACAACTGATTCGAAGCCCTGTCACGGCATTGTCTATTCTTACTCATTTATGGTTCGGCTCGGTTACACCGACGTGGCGCAATCTACGAACGGGCTCTTAAGAGCTACGCTCTAAAAACGAATCCAGTTGCGGCTCGAGCAAGGGACCGGAAGCGACGTGCGCGCAGGCTCGTAGTCGCAGAAGGGACGCGAGACAAGCACGCGACAAATCTTCCGCGTCAAGCGAACGAGAGCGAACGGGCGTCCGTCGCTGCAGCGGAACGCGAACCAGGCGCAGCGGAACTGACGTCACCGGCAGCGGGGTGGAGCCCGATAGGCCAGCAGCGTACGTCAGGAGCGAGCGACCACACGCACGCGCCAAGCCGGTCTGCCGCACAACCAGTTCCTTCTCTACGTAAGGCCACGTGAATTCAAGGGCGACGACACCGGCTTTGTTGTCTGTATACTTAATGGGGTAGACCGCCTCTTTCCAGGTGTTTATGTCAGCTAGGAGATCACGGCCTTGACAAATATTGCCCGCACGTGCACAGTGGACTGGACTAGTGGCACGTGAAGGGCAATGGGCTCGACATAAACATTGTCCCCAGCGGGCATGCCCGGGCTCCGGGGCCCGAGGAATTTTAAAAGTACGGTCCTGCTGTTTTTGTCAATACTCGGAGGGCCGAAAACATTGCATGAATGCAACTGCAGGGCCCGAAGGCTGTCACGCGTTCACACAGGCAGTGGTCCAAGCGCTTATAACGGAGGTTTTATACGGATACGTATACCGGACCAGTATGAAGGTATCGGCTCCGCTCTTTTGGGCTACTAATCTTTTACGGCTATTCTTGTCACTGTTTTTTCATGTTTGCCACTGTGATGTGGAATATGCTGCTTGATTACTTGCTACATGTAAACACATGCATTTTTTGGGCCTCCTCTTGGGTGGCACCCTTTGTGGATCAACAAAGTGTTTACAAACATAAGGGGCGCTCACAGAAACCGAAGAATCTGCGGTGGAAGTTAACAAAAGCAGCTGGAAGAATGGTGGCTCAAAAGCAGAGAAGTGACGTAAGGTTAGCAGAGTAGGATTAAAAATGCACCAAAAGAAAATTGCGAATTTATGGACCAATTTACCCTGGTTAAAGAAATACAGAGGGGAAAAAAAAGCCGCTCATGGTGTCAACAGCCACCACCCCGTTTCAAAGGGGGCGCTCCTAACTTCCGGAAATCCATCCATACATCAGCGGTCGGGGGTATCGTCTGCGCCGTCCTCTTGTGCGGTGCGCAATTTGCTTATCATGCTGTTTGAGAACTACCTACTACGTATAGCTATCTAGGCTGTCTAGTTTGAACGACTCTATTTGAGAGCGAATGGGGTGCACACGGCAGCATGTCGAGCTACTCGAGAAGACTGGGCGTTCGGAGAAACGCAAACTGAGTGAACGCCTAGACCTTCTGGGGGGGTATGTCCGTCGTTACAACAGCACTTATTATCAATACATTTAATGCGACAGCGTTAGTGCGCTCGGTTGGCAGAAGAACCGGCGTCGTTGACCATGAGCGCAAAAAGGTCACGTGACCTTGTGGCATCATCGCAACCTACCCATTATGGCAGGTGGCAGTTAAATTATTTACTGGTCGCCAGAGGTTGCTCGGGAAGAGCAATCTGGGTCGCACAAGCCCCACCGGTAGCAGCACCTGCAATCGCAGGGCAGTGGCTTATAGGTTAACACCTGCACCACTCTGCCAAGAGTGGTATGAGGACTCCCAGGGATCTATGATTGTAAGCAGAGAATGACCAATTCTGCATATACGGGCATAAACCCATTAGCTATTGCCTCCTACCCTTGAGGCGGAGCTTAAGTGACCCCTCGAATAAAAAAAAAAGTATATCAGCTTCTAAATGACGCTGTATTCTTTTTAATTTTCTTAAAAGTACTCGATCGCCAGCGATTAACGAACGGATGCCTTCATAGGAACATATTAAAATGGAAAAATTTTAGTGATTTTATTTACTTCTATTTTTATAAGCCGTGCTCTCTCTCGGCAGTCCAACGTGGGGGGTAACTTCTGCGTGGATAAGTTGTTGGCGTTTAAAAATACGTTGGCATTGAAGGGAAATTTCATGCTTGCACATTCTGTTCTGTGATGCACTCGGCTTTTGTTAATGATGGAAATGATTTATAAGTGCACTGTGAAACCGGAAAACTTTTTGAAAGCTTGTTGACATGGATTCTCATGTGCCGTATTCACTCCAAGCTGTTACCTTAACGCGCCGACAGAAGGGCCATCGCATCTTATTTACGCCACAGGTCGGTGTTCTTCGATAAAGTAACTTTCCGTAAACGGTAGCTTCGTCTCTGATACCTCCCTTTCGCTGTCGTCTGCCAACGGCTGCGCCAGGCCGTCGCTGCGTCATAGCGTGACCACTTTACCCAATTCTCTGTCTAGCCCGACTGCCTTCCCGTTCTCTCGGTATCCACTCTGCCACTCTAACAGACCACCATCTATCTGTTCTGTGCCTCTGTTAATCTCCTTCATCATCACTAGCCCGGTTTCGTCATCTGTAGGAAGAACATTTCGCCCAGTGATCTAATATTTTCACTGTCCTGTAACCCCTAATTTCCTCATCTAATCTTCCCATCTAGCTGCTTCTGCCTTCCTCTGCTACGTCATCCTTCCTTGGAATCCACCCGGTTATCCAAAATGATATGCACCCCCCCCCCCTCCCCCCGCCAAGTACACCTTCAAGATGACATAAACTCGAGGCTGCTACTAAAGCCTAAGCGTGAATTAGTCTATACGGGAATTAAAAAGGTAGTCAGCTGTCCTTTAGCGCAATCATTTTTAGGGGCAGGGTATGTTGCCAAAATACCGGGAATACCGGGGAACATTTCGATCAATCAATATACGAAATGCTTACTCTTGAACACCGGAGGCATACTCCTACATCAATGCCTAGTAACTTGATGCAGTTAGCCCTGGGAAGAGGTTTTTAAACGCAGCCCCGTACTCTTGAGGTGAGCAAATAGCGTAGATTGAAATGTCGCTCAAGATCTTCGTAACAGATAAAATTTTGCAACCTTTCCGTATTTTCCCGTATTTTTAGTGGTGGAAGTCTACTCCATGGTTTGAGCAGAGTACCCTGCCTTAGCTGCCACTGAAAAGGCGTGGGATAAAGGGCAGCTTATTCCTGTTTTCTCCCGTGTAGGCTAATTCGTGTTGGCGTGTTGTGCATAGGTAACACGAGTGCTTGCTACGCCAGGGCTTGTTGGTTGTCCGCCGAGACCGAGTGAGGCCAATCCAAGCACCCCGGGCGGAAAGACAAGGGTACAGGAAATAGTAGGAGGAAATCGCAGCGTTTCATGTGCGAATAAGCCGTTCTGCACCTGGTCTGATCTCCGACTAATCAGTACCGTTAGCCGCTTCACGCCCATCGATGTTGCGTAGCAACTAGTGGAGTGCTGAGTGTGTTAGTTTGATCTCTGCAAGAATATTTATTCTCGTTCTGTGTTGGGTGTAGGATGCACACAAGGAAAGATGCTGCGGTTTTTCCTGACGCTCGCGTGGCGTTCGGTTAATCGATTAGTATGTTACGGCGTTTTCCACGGAAGAGTGCTAAGCCGTCGCGCGCCGAGTGAGCGCATTGTAGCTCTGTCCACTTTTAGGTCGTACAGTCATCGGTGCAAGGGCGGGAGTATCCCGGAAACACGCTGCCCGAGAGAGTCGGTACACCTTTTCCGCATTGCTACCCCCCCCCCCCCCCTTTCCCACCTGCGCTTTGTCCTCTCTCTTTCAATTTTCCTTCTGTCAAACACATATTCTGAGAAACTGCGCTGGAGGCGCTTAGTCATCCGATGGCGGAAAGCCGCGTGCGTACTTGCTGAAAGCGTCACTCTCTCGAAGCAGTAAACAAATATGCATGTTAACTTCTCGTTAGGCGAGAACTATCCTTTACATATACACCCCCCTCCCCGCACGCTGGCTCAGGGGTTCTGGCGTCCAGCCATTGTG
The DNA here is from genome assembly GCF_055824585.1 of Amblyomma mixtum. Classification (NCBI taxonomy): domain Eukaryota; kingdom Metazoa; phylum Arthropoda; class Arachnida; order Ixodida; family Ixodidae; genus Amblyomma; species Amblyomma mixtum. The sequence goes on from NC_143013.1 coordinate 260,594,902, forward strand.
CCCGAGGTCATGGCAACAAATCCGGGCCGCAGCGGCCGCATTTCGATGACGGCAGGATGCAGAACGGGGATCGGAATTATTCCGGAACGCTCCACTACGGCGTCCCCCGTAGCGCATGCGTAACTTCGGGATATGGAGCCCCATGTACCATCCCATACCTATCCCTTACATTTCAGACATTTCCGTACCTTGGATTCGCGATAAATGTATCCCAGAACAAAACCCCTGCCTAAGCCTAAAACAAGACTTAATCGTAGAGCAAAGAAGGTATGAGCTCGATGCGGTTTCGGTAATGTTAGTTGAAAATAGTCACAAGAAAGCTAGAACGATAGTAAAGCTGCAAAACTAGCTGCTTTCATGGAATGTTGCTAAGGCTCTTTGAATGTTCAGCATTTATGAAGTGTCCGTTAAGCGATGCGCCACTGCACTGACAGTTGTATGAGGACTCGCCGCCATCTATGAATGTTAAGTAGATAATGACCAATTCTGCACATACGGGCATTGATCCCCTAAAGATATCACGTCATACCCTAAATGCAGAGTTTAAGGGTCCCTTCCAGTCAAAGGAGGAACACCTGCTTCCACACAACTACTCGCTTTAACTACGTTAAACACCTACCAGATTTTCCTTTTCGTTTGTTTGTTCAATCCCTCTGGCGGGGCATGAGTACCCGTAACGAGCTTCATTATATCTTCCGAATTTGGAAAAGCGTGCGCTATACAATTTGTTTGGTCAGCTTTCTCACAAAGCAGCTGCAGTTGATTGTAACGGCAGACTGTTTTACGCCTAACAGAAGCAAGAAAATGTCACCCTTTAGGTTATAATCGAAATTGACACGAATGGATAATCGAAGAGTTCTCTCCAGTTTAAGGCCTCAAAAGTCAATCTCGCGCGGTACACTCGTGGTCGCGCTATAGTACACTGTTAAGATCGGAGAACACGGGCCTGGGAGGGATTACTATCAGACTTGAGTCATCGTGAAGCAAAGATGCGGCGAGGGCTGGTGCCGGCAGCAGCAGCGGCGGAAGCAGCGGCGACGGCGGAAGCAGCGGCGACGGCGGAAGCAGCGGCGACGGCGGTGTCAAGTGGCCGAGTCTGCCCTCGGGTCGCCGGACGTAGTAGACCTGCGCAAGGTCAAGCTGTTGCTGTTATTTAAAAGGCGGTTGTGTCGTAGACAGAGGTCTCATGTTTTGGACATCAGGCGGGGGAGTACGAGGACGTTTATTCACCTTCTTGGAGACTTGCCGCAGTGGTCAAAGCGACACATCAGTGTTTGATGACTCTGTCCCTACCCCTTCCCATCGACCTGCGAGGGAGCCCCGTAAAGCCCTCTGCCGTGGGTGGCACCACCAGTGCCCACATCTGCCCACCTGATAGGACATCGTTCTCCGAACTCTATTCCCCAGTCAGGGATCTGGGGAATACGAAGCCTATTTAACGGGATGTTGTTTTGTGACCGAAGCACTCACATCTCGACTGTAAATATGCTCAAATAAACATTCTGTACAATTTACTCCATAACGGAGTTCGACACCGTCTTTCGGAGCCGGAATCTGAGCGGCTGAACGCGTCAGTCCACTCAAGGGCACCTCCGTCTCCAGCAACACATAAGACACTACACCTCGTGGGCTAAACTTATCAACCGCTACGCCTGAGTGACTGAACCGTGGGGAGTATGGACTTCTACTCTGAAACGAGCCTGAAGGAAGGTAAGAAGCAAGTAAGGGAGAAGAGCAAAGTGAAGATGACCCGGTGGGGATTGTGAGACCCATGATGCTCTTCCCGAGCAGTCTTTCGTTCAGCTGGCCCGATGCTCCTCCGAACTTAGCCGAGCTACCCCGAGTTACTACCCGAGTTACCCGAGCGACTCGGGTAAGTTCGGGTAGTAACTCGGGTTGCTAGACAACGGCACAAGATACGGGCATACGGTGAGGTGAAAGTACGGTGAACGTACGCACGGTAACAAGATTTTTAGTCGGTGTTGGTGAGCGTATAAGCGTCGCCCGTTACTGCAGTATATTACTTGAACGTTAGAACGGAAAGTTACTCCGATCTGACTCGATCACGCAATCGGCTACGATGAAAGGCAGCCTAAGCCACCGTAACTCAACGGTGGCAGATATGGAGCTCCTTTGTTGCTTTACGTTTATTTCTCCCTGCCAAGTCCAGCGAAAACAGCTATAGAGCGTCTTGAGTTCCATGCATACGTGATTCGGAGGCAAACATTCTTCCGACATAGCGGCTGTAAGAAGCGTCAGCGCCTGTTTTTGCGAAGTTCCTCGCTCCATCGTTTTGCAAAGACTGGAAAAATTCAAAACTTGCACGGCAGGCTTTGCCTTTTTTTTTCTTTGCTTGTATTTTATCGCGTATTGACAAACTCTTCCGCGCTAGTTAGTTATACCGGTTGTACAGAGTCGACCACACTTGTCTAGAGCGTTCGAGGGGTATGCTGGGGAGCAAATGAAGTTAAATCTTATCGCAGCTGCTTTGCTGGGGGTAAGGAGCTGATGCCTCTGTAGTGCACATGTCTATTAGGCTTCTCCCCGGCGCAAGTATTATCAGTGGAAGTCAATGCCTTCTTTAGAATTTCGCATTATTTCCACCGGATGGCACCGCTCGAGCGCTCTAGACAAGGGTGGTCGACTCTGTACAAGACGCGAAATTGCGCACTTTGGTTTGGATACATGCCTAACATACAGCAGCGAAAAGACACGCTTTGCGCGTAGATTTTCCCTCTTGGTGTCTTCTGTGTATGCGTTTTTTTTTCGCGCTGGTTTCCAAACGCTTTGTGTACTTGTTGGAGCTTTCCACGGCGTTGCTAACTGCAAACTAACTGTGTAAACAACATTGCGGTGAGCTGCTTTCGCGGGATTAGTAATGTGCTTAAAAAATTTGTATCTACAGATTACAGAGGAGGTTTTAACCGGAATAGCTGCCGAGATATTATTAGCTTCGGAGACATCATTTCCACACGTAGCGGTTGATCAAGGCGTAGCTGTGATTCTGAGGTGATGGGAGTACTTTGGATTTAATCCCGGCTCAGGGAGCCGCCTGGGGGCTTTAAATGCGTTTCCAGAGAAACTCATGCGAAAGACGGCTATATCGAGGGCTGGCGGTAAAACATGCATAAGTGCTGTGTAGTTTAAAATTAGGTTGGTTTAAACTGGAAATGCCTGCGGCTAAGTCTAGCGATGATCTGTTGGGCCGTTGGCCCTCGCTTAATCACTGGATAAAGTTCCTAACAATGTTTAGGAATTCTCCGAAAATAGTTCAGTTGCATCGGGTGTTGCCTACACGTCTTAAACATACATTGCCGATCTCATGCAGCTGTCGGGCACACGCTATTTTCTGTTGGTGTCTGCGATATGCAGTACGCTTACGGGTATCTGTACTTCTTCCGTTGCATGGCGAACAGAACAGTTGAATTTTTTATTTCATTTCATGAACTGATTTGGACTGATATGACGATATCAAGTCGTAATGAATGAATAATTGGGATTGCTCTGATTTTATCGACTCACATATTGATATTTACTCCAAACAAATTATCTGTTGCGAGTATCGGGTTTAATTAATAGACATATTGATATATTTGCAACTTTAAAACCTTTCAACTCAAAAAGCACACCTATCTAAACCGGCATTTCCACGAAATAAATATTGATCGCGCTGCCTTTATTTCATTGACTGGCATGTTAATATTTGCTGGAAATATATTACTTATTACGGTGCACGTGGGCCTTAAGTTAATCTTTTACGTACGTGGAATTTTTTCCTTTATGTATATCATGGCTTTTTAAATTCAGTAGCCATATTGTCCATGTTTTCTGGTTAGAGTAGTTGAAATGAGTGATGATAATACGGAGGAAATGCTTAACAAATGCAATGATTTGCCAATATCGAGCGTCACAAGCGTGAGGAGAAGCATGTTAGTTTGAACGAAACACCCGGCGCTGGCGCTCATCCAGATTTGAGCGCTTGTTTAATTTCTCTTCTTCGATTTCCAATTGATTTCTTTTTCACAGTTGTGCCTGCTTCTCCTTAGCATGCAGTCCGCATCTTTTTCTTTACGAGAGGAAGAAGTTGTGCAAGAAGATTTGTTGCCTTAGAGAATAAGCGTTTCTTTATCGTGGCTTTTGCACTTCTTGCTTCATTTTAAACACGAGGTAGGAGGAACATTACGCGTACATTGGCATCTTATTTGCGTCCTCTTAATGGCTGCTTCGTGAATTTTTGGCGCTTATTGGCCTCGTGATATTGGTGTTTAGGTTGCACTCGAATTATAAGGTCAAGGTATATCAGTCTCTGATTGCAAATGAACCATTTCTAATAAGAAAAACAAAGAAACAAACATCTTGTGACCTTTGTTCATGAGTTTTCCACTTCGTAATATACCTGTGATTCTGACCAATAAGTGCGGCCGGTAATTTCCACGGGGAGATTGGGGGCGCTGGTGTTTGTTCCGTTGATCTTATTGCATGACACTTATGCGCTGCGGAGCTGCCTTTTTACGACTTGGGCTCTACATGGGAAAAATACGGAAGGTCGGGAGTCTGATGCGTCAGTTTAAATGGGGCTATGTAAGGTTTTGCAACTATCGTTAGGGATACGTTGATAACTAGTCTTGTTTTTTGAGCACTCCAGGTTATTGGCGGAAACTTGTGCTCTATGAAACTTTCGCTTACTTTTATCTGCAAAAATATAAAAAATTCTTACTGACAACGCAAACGACGGCTTGTTTCGATTAGATCACATATTTATTTGATGAAAAACATGTATTTCATTTTGGTCTTCACTGGCTGGCCAACTTTTGACGAATGAAATTCGTCGCTACGTGTTCGTTGTAGGCTTCATCTGCGTCCATTGGCTCTTGTTCCGGAGGCAGGCGAACATTCCTTTACTCTAAATCATGCAATGCAATCCGTTTCGTTTACATGCCTTTCTTTCTATACTTTTTTTTTTAATTTTTACTGGCGTCCGACGCTGCTGGCGTTTCGCTGGCGTCTGCGTCTAGCGATTGCCTTGTCGGTATCCGCCCTTTGATCACTATCGTCTTGCATGGTTTCACGCTTCGATGCACATGCCCCAGATGTAATTCGAACTTCGAACGTGCCTTCCTTTAACGGCAGCGGAAAGAGAAGACACGGTGGAAGAATTGCTTAGAACACGTTACTCGGCCAGTGTTGTCACCTCAGAAATTCATTACGTGTTGGCACACAAAACTGCAAATAAAAACAAAAATACAATCAATCAATCAATCAATCAATCAATCAATCAATCAATCAACCAATCAATCAATCAATCAATCAATCAATCAATCAATCAATCAGATCCCGACCGCGGCGGTCGAATTTCGATGAAGGCGGAATTTTAGAGGGCCATGCACTGTGCGATGTCAGTGCATGTTGTTGAGGGCGAAGGTTTGAGGTCGCGGCTTGACGGAACCACGGTCAGCACGACGACGCCCGTTCCCACCACCACCAGGACAGGAGTGCCGCTGAGCGAAGGAGTTAGAAGGTGACGTAAGAAGATTGAATTTATTTACATTTTTACATGAGTCAAGTTCAAAAGTGGATCAAACTTTCAAACTTTCACTCGCACAAGCTCGCATCCCCACACACTTGTGGACAAGCTCCCGTCACGTGTTGAGCCTGGGAGAAAAGGATGCCTTCGGGGTCAAGTCGACTGCGGAATGCGACGTTCTCGGACCCGCCGATGGTCCTAACGGGCTGCCGACACCTGTCCTTCAGATGACATCTGTCGCAAAAAGGAGAATGCGAGGTCGGGAAAAAGGCGAAAGTAGTCCTTTGTCCTTGGGGACGTCTACGAAGGTTGCGGAAGTCCCCCGCCAGCCAGCCATGGTGCTCGGTACGCAGAAGAGCCACCGAAACGAGGGCCCTCGACATCCGCCATGGTTACTGAGAAATGGAAGAGGTAACGTCCACCTGCTTGAGGTCTCCCCGCACGTGAGCCGACACCGGAGAATTGGGCGCTTTTGTGTCCAGTTGTTCCTTTGGGTACCGCGCGGAGACGCAGCAAAGTACGTTGCCCTCGCCTCACGGTTTACCTTGGGGCAAACGTCGTCGAGTGGACAGGGGTTTCTCGGAACCATCCTGGAGAAACGTGGGTGCTGGCTGCTTCCTGCTGACGCCGTTCTTAACAACGTTAAAGAACCCCAGGTGGTCGAAATTTCCGGAGCCCTCCACTACGGCGTCCCTCATAGCTAAACAAAACCAATCAGTCAGATTGGATGAATAAATAAGTCAACAAATCAATAGGCTTGGTTTATGGGGTTTAACGTCCCAAAGCGACTAAGGCTATGAGAGACGCCGTAGTGGAGGGCTCCGGAAATTTCGACCACCTGGGGTTCTTTAACGTGCACTGACATCGCACAGTACACGGGCCTCTAGAATTTCTCCTCCAAAGAAATTCAACCGCCGCGGACGGGATCGAACCCGCGTCTTTCGGGTCAATAGCCGAGCACCATAACCACTGAGCCACCGCGGCGGCAAATGGGGGCGAAAGTGATTTTTCACTATAATACTTCTTGCATCAGAGGAGGGGGAAGACATGTATCCCCTCCTTCCTTCACATTCCTTCCTCCCATAAATCTTGCCGGAAACAAGCTTCGCGCAAGCGAATTCAGATCTTAAAGGGCAAAAAGTGCGACGAAATTCTGACTAGGCTGCCGTGGTGGCTCAGTTCTTAGTGGCACTCGGCTGCCACTGACCCGAAAGACGCGGGTTCGATCCCGGCCGTGGCTGTCGCATTTCGATGGAGGCGAAATTCACTCCTACCTTTCTCCCTTCCCTTACGGTGCGGTTCAGGTGTCCGCCGAGATATGTGAGACAAATACTGCACCATTTACTTTCGTCAAAAACCAATTTACCATTTTTTAAAAAAATTCTGCAGACCCGTGTGCTGTGCGATGTCAGTTCACGTTAAAGAACCCCACGTGGTCGAAATTATCCGGAGCCCTCCACTACGGCGTCTCCCATAGCTTGCGTCGTTTTGGCACGTTAAACCCTTAAATACAAAAAAAAAAAATTCGGCTCAGCGCAATGCTGTATAAACCTCGCGCTTTCGAGAGAGCATATGGCACCCGCCGGTACACTTTGCCTCCATATATGGAGCGACCACCCGTCCGCATTGCTCTCAGATTGTTGCCGACTGGTGTATTTGGGGTGAATGACGCACACTAAAGTGTCGCCTCTCCCTGAATGGCTGCAACAAGTACGACGAAAGATAATTTTGTCCTTCCTGGAAACGCGCGAAGTGGAGACAAAAGGGGGCGTGTCACCAAATCCGTCCCTGCAGCCTCGTGAAGTCCGATACGAAGCGTAGATATCGAAAAATTGAGAACAAAAAAAAAAGATTTGAAAGAAAGAATAAAGAGGTGATTCACTATGGAGAGGTGGAAACACATAGAGATAGACCACAAAAAAACAAAGAACTAAAAACATTACTGCATGCAGTATTGTCTAGCGCCAGAGTAAACAAAGATGCTGGAAAGTAAAAGTAAATAAGGTTGAAATAGCAACAAGTAACTCGCTAATGGATGACGAAAACAAATAGCGATAGTCTTGATGGGACATAGAAAGGGACGTGCCTTGCTTCCAACGTGTCAACGGTGTGTCGAAATACACTCACGATCTTTACCGATTGCAAGTTCCTTGTCTATCTCAAGCTTCAGAAAGAAAGAGCCAGCGGCTTGTTTCATTGCAAGAGGGTGAAATAGATCTGCCGCGGCGTACTGCGCACAAGCCCAGCGCCACAGCGGTGCAACAAGAGCGATAAGACATCGCCCGTGGGAGGCGGGGCTCACTCAAGCAAGAAGTTCCTCTTGCCTTTGCACTGTTTCGGTTCCGCTTTCCCAAAATGTCTGGCACTTCGGCCGCTGACGATCCCACACAGTGAATGAATGAATGAATGAATGAATGAATGAATGAATGAATGAATGAATGAATGAAGAAAGGAAGGAAGGAATTGGGTTTGCCTGGAGAAATCAGGAGCTTTCCAGTCAGGTATTAGTGTACAATCTTGCGTGCCAACTTATGGGAACCGCTTTGAAGCTATCAAGATCTGAAATCACCGGTAGTATACAAGACAGTATGAATAACGTTGTAGTAGTAGTAGTAGTGTTAGTAGTACCTGTGGTACCTGTAGTAGTAGTAGGTTAGTAGTAGTACCTGCAGTAGTAGTAGTAGTAGTAGTTGTAGTAGTGTTAGTAGTACCTGTGGTACCTGTAGTAGTAGTAGGTTAGTAGTAGTACCTGCAGTAGTAGTAGTAGTAGTAGTAGTAGTTGTAGTAGTGTTAGTAGTACCTGTGGTACCTGTAGTAGTAGTAGGTTAGTAGTAGTACCTGCAGTAGTAGTAGTAGTAGTAGTAGTAGTAGGGATATCAGTAGCAGTTTGTTTAGTTTATTGCGGTTTAACGTCCCGAAGCAACTCAGGCTAGAGGGACGCCGTAGTGAAGGGCTCCGGAAATTTAGACCACCTAAGGTTCTTTAACGTACACTGACATCGCACAGCACACGGGCGTCTAGAATTTCGCTTTCATCGAAATTCGGCGGGATCGAACCCGCGTCTTTCGGGTCAGCAGCCAGCGCCGTAACCACTGAGCCACTGCGGCGGGTTCGTATCAGTAGTAGTTTTTGTAGTAGCAGTAGTAGTGTAGTAGTAGTAGTAGCAGTAGTAGTAGTAGTGTAGTAGTAGTAGTAGTAGTAGTAGTAGCAGCAGTAGTAGTTGTAGTAGTAGTAGTAACAGTAATAACATACAGTTGTGCAGGTGGCGGTTGCAAGAAACGAGAGAAAAGTGGCTATTACGACTCCTTCACCAACCAACGCCGAGCACACTTCACCAGAACGCAACCCGAAAAGGTGGTGGCGTCGCGGTGACCCCTCGTATACGCCGCACCCACGTAAAAACCACGAACCCTGTCAGAGGAAGCTGCAAGACTGCGGCAAAAGCGGAACTCTTCCTCTGACGCGCGCAAAGCACTCACGTAGACGCCACAGCGCCAGCCAGCGCCAAGCCCTTCTCACGGAAGGCAAGAGAACGTTGGGGTGAGGGAAGGAGGGGAGGAAATGAGAGAGGGAACGTGCTCGCGACTGCACACCTGAGGCGCAACAACGCCAGCCTGCGGCAGCGTCGTTCGCAACGGAGCGCATGAGAGAGAGAGCCAGCCACGCTCTTTCCCCCTTTCTCGAAGACACGTGCTCGCGCTAGCGCGCCGCTTCGTTATAAGCGCGCCGACGCTGCTCCGGTCAGCCTAGAAACGAAAGGGCTGCGCAAAGCAGCTCGCACCGGCTTTCGAAGCTCGCGCCGTCTGCCCCTCATCTTCAAGCCTTTCTTCTTGCTCCATCTTCTCCGAGGTTGAAGACGAACGACCCACCTGGACTGGACATCTACACCTCTCCGATGCGCTCCACCTTGCAAACTTCGGTGTGACTGTGACAGTGTGAGATATTTCGCTGTTCCGAGTTCTTCGTTAAAAGTGTAGGAGTGGGTGCGCTGTCATCGACCGGTTGGCATAGAGAACCGGGGGTTTGTTTAGATTAATTAGGCAGTGCGAAAGGAACCCTCAGAAGCCATGACGGAGGCCGGCGTAGGCAAAGCGTTCGAGAGCATCAACTTGGAAGTGTGGGACATTGTCGTCATCGTCGCGTACTTCGTCGGGGTGATCGCCGTCGGTATCTGGGTGAGTGTACACTTCGTTGCTTTTCTGACGTCCTTAAACAACAAAACAAAAATAAAACACTGAGTATGTGAACGAGAAGGCAGTAATGGCCGAGCCATTTTGATGACTATTGGTCATGACACCCACAGGTATTAACTTGAATTTACCCCGCATTATAAAACCAATAATCGAAGCGAGTGTGTCCGTCATTAAGGCGGAGTTCCAAATATGCCCCAGACAAATGTAAAACCCTCAGATGTGTTCTTCTTATTTTCGCTTGTACGTCATGTGCAATGAATCTCGCCGATGCAATTTTGACGTTTTCAAACTCCAAAAGCAGTTTACGAATGTTATCATTAGTTGTACGCTTAGATATATTGAAATTTTATGTAGCTAACGACTGAGAAAATATTTACAGCATCCTTAATTGTTTATTTTTTTTTACAAGCGATCTTTTTAACGTCCTTTGATTAATTAGAAATTATTGGGAGTTTTCGATGCTATGAAATACGTATGGATGGAATGTTGAAGTAGGTCTAATTGAGATGCATTGCAATGTGTTTTCTTTTGGTGCCCCATGTTCTCGGTGATAAGAAAAAAAAACAATTTAAGAACAGGAAGCCTTAACTTTTCATAACATGTGACATTTCCCCACAGCACAGGTGCGCGAACCCCGAAAGCGCGATTCGCGCGCACAACAAACGCCATGATGTATAAATTAGGAAAACATTAGTTTAGGTAATAAGTCACACAGTCAACACCAACGTGTCGAACCGTGTAAAGATATCAATTCCTTTTTTTTTTCTGCGCTCTAGGATCTGATTTTCAATTCCTTGTCAACTTTCGCTACTAATCACCGCTCTTCGTAGTGATGTTAATACGGAAAATCACTTTCCGAAGAGCATAGATAGTACTAAATTTATGCCTGGAAACATGTACAATACATTACTAATTAACTATGCATTAAGAAAAAAGAATGATCATGCGAATTTTTGCGTACGTATGAATGACATTAAGCATTTCATTTGTCTTCAGAGATCAGCGTTCGCGTGCATTGACACTGAAGCAACTTTTTATGCCAGCAGCAGTAAATGTGATGCTGGGAGTGTAGAGCAAATGAATATATAGAAAGCAAATCATCGCCGCACGAGCAACCACTTGTGTCCTCTTTATGTCCAGCAAGTGCATCTATATAGCGAAAGTCTGTCATACGCACGTGCTTTCTACCGAGATGAAAACGATTTACGTTGGGGCTGTTTCGCATGGGGCTCGTCAATCCACCTGCGGCAAGCTTGCGAGGCAAGCTTGCCGCAGGGGCGGCGCAATAATAATGATCGGAGCAGCCACGCTACGCGGAGCAGTGCAATCTTTACAGCCTCTGGCCGCGTTGAGGGAGCGAGGTCGCCCACGTGTGAGGCATCTGACCGCCGATAAGGCTTGGACGGGAATCAAGTCGGAAAGGGAGAAAAATATAAAGCAAACTCTGGAGCAAATTGTTCGCAGTGGCCTTCTGAATGTTTGTTCCATTCACAGGCTTCAGACTAGCCTTCATACAGTGCGCCGGTCTTTTTAATTAACGCTGCATCGGATGCACGGAATGCGGTAAACGCTATGCGAACGACCGAACGGAAATGGTTAATGGAATGTGACGTGGGAGAGCAACACTGGGGGCTCTGAGAGGCGCGTGCTTCGGACTGATTTAGATCTCGGCACAGTGGCGCTTTTGCTTTTTGTATCTACTGAAAGGGTGTCGTCGCGGCCACATTTTATTGCAACCAGCAGATAATGTTTCCTGTCTGGCACTGGTGACTGAGGTCAAGGTCACATACCATCTCATCCCTACTAGACTACAGCCTCTCTGTCATGAGATAGACAACAAGCTAACGTCAGTCTTATCCCTGTGCTTCAAGGTGCAGACCCCCGCCGACTTCTAACGAGTTAATGGCTGGTGTGGTCTTTGCCGTGGGGTAAACCCTGGACATTATTGACAAGTGCCAAAGTGGCAGGTTTCAGCGAAATCGTGGGAAAAATATGCAACTGTGGAATCTTGAAGAAGGACCTTGGATGCTGAACAGCCCGGTGTTGTCTATGCGTGTGGTTTCCAGTGCCCAGCTTCAGCGCTGTTTGCTTCGTCAAGCACTCGCGTTCTGAGTCCGCTACTCTATGACAAAAGTTTCTGCTACCATCTGTCACGACAGTGGTAGTCGCATTACGCTTTTGACGATTAACATTTAGTTGAATAACACCGGTGTTTCAAGTCCGGATATGAGAAGAAATGAATTTGTGCACCACGAAAAATGACGGGGTTGGTCTTCATCTTCCGGTGACACTTACGACCGGTTATTCTTGTCCTTCAGTAGCCATGTTTGCGCTCTGTAAATGTCCTTGTGACAAGCTACAAACTTACAAGTGTTAACGAATCTCCCGGCTGGTCTCTTCCCTCCGGCCGAGAAAAAGATAACGGAATTTGTATAGAAATGTCACCTTCGCACAAGAGAGATGAAATGGCGTTTTGTTTGGGCTGGAAGCCGTTATCTAGTAAAGCTTGTTACTAAGGAAGCGCGGATGCTTGTTGAGTGCTTTCTTGTTAAATTCTGTTGTGATGTATATCGCCCAGTTTATATGTGATATATAGCGCCCAGTGATACGTATATAGCGCACACACTATGGACTTTAAGGACGGCTGTTTATTATAGTATTTTTTTTTACCGCAAATTGGTAAGTTCACTGAAAAAGAAAATTGCACGAATACCAGGCAATTCTTGCGTGGCTGTTACCTAACAGCGACTGCTTTCACTTGCAAGAGGATTGGTTTGGTTTATTGGGGTTTAACGTCCCAAAGCAACTGAGGCTATGAGAGACGTCGTAGTGAAGGGCTCCGGAAATTTCGACCACCTGGGGTTCTTTAACGTGCACTGACATCGCACAGCACACGGGCCGCTAGAATTTCGCCTTCAAGAAATTCAGCCGCCGCGGCCGGGATCGAACCCGCGTCTTTCGGGTCAGCAGCCGAGCGCCGTAACCGCTGAGCCTCCGCGGCGGGGCACTTGCAAGAGGAGGCAGCGTCAGAGCTTAGCACGCGGTGATGAAGCATACTTCTTACCGATCTTTCTGTACAGTTATTTTTCTTGGTTACATGCAGCACACGACTAAACTTGGGCAGGAATGTCAGTGGCCTACTACTCGGCAGAGCATTGCCAACGCAGCAAAACTAGATTTGATTCCAGTTACGTAAGCGTGCTTCGTAGAGCTGTCAGGACTTGCCTTGCTTTTTGTAAAGGCACCCTGAACGAGCTTACTTCCGCGCTGGAAGCCACGCGTTTCATTGTGACGCACGATCGAAAACGAGTTTCCCTTCGCCATAAAACGCGAGAAAGGACAAAAAGAGAATCCGGTTTTCGCTTTAACTTCTTAACAAGGCCTCGTTATGAAATTTTCATTCCTTGTGCTGACCTCTTTCCTGTTTGCTGATTTTGTCATTGTCACGAGCAACTTGTTGAATAGGAGCGTGACGGCAAGTTGCCATCGGAAGCTATTGAGGTCGGAAGCTACGACAAAGTTTTCAAAACTTTTCCCATTTTAAATAGCAGAATGGAAGCTAACTCATGTTCGCCATGTCGACACCTGTTTAAAATATTTACGTCTTGAAACCATTTACAACCATTCCTGCTTCGCTGGCCAAACCATTCGAAGCACGCATCACTATCTGGCGGATGGTCCTTCAGAGAGAAACGTAGTTTTTCTCGTAGTTCTGCAGAATTCACACAGAAAAGAAAGGACTTCACAAGGAATGTGTTGTGGGGCGCTGTTGGCAGACTGGATGGTCCAGGCTAACATTAGGTTCAAGTTGTTTTGGTCGCCTTCGGGTAATAAGTGCAGAATATGATATATTCAAATGCTGGTTCTCGTGGAATGTTGCCAAGTGTGACTTCAGCTCTATCTTGCCAGTTTGGAGTAACGAAACGCTATCAATTCACACACCTGCATTGATTCTAGGAAACTGGTTTCCTGGAAATGTGCATAAGAAACAGTTAAAACGGTGCAGTGCGTAGCGCATGTTATCGCTCGTTGGCAGGCATCGGATTGTCATCACTATCCTTCCCATATTTCACATGTCCCTGTGGCGCAGATAGCTCAAACAAGTGGCTTGGATAACGTGCATTCCATGCCTGTTCGGCTTTTTTGAAACTGGATTCTTGGGAATGCCACCTCATGGCTTGGACATATCACTGAATCGTTGTTTGTTTCGGGCGCATCGGCTGCCTTAACGTGCCATGCGGAATTAGGAAAATGAACGAACTTTCCTTTGCTGCTTTTCTTCTTGTGAAACAAGTACATTCTTTAGAAAACACTTAATTGCATTGATCAAAACGGCATTTCGGAGACTGGTTTTGTAAGTAGTTATCAGCTTCTTTACTTTCCAACCGCAGCACTGTAATGATTATGTTTGGCGGGCAAGCATAGGAACATTTCAACACTTATTCCTAGAACATGTGACAGACGACAGACTGAATTTCCTACTTTCGGAAGATCTTGCACTGGAAATCAATTTGTGGGATACATGAAAGTCAATTGAAATGCTGAATAAACATAAAAGAAAATGAAGAATGACCTTTATGACGGAGGCCTGTAACAGATCTCCATGGGGTGCTCCTCGCTTCGAGTCTAGCGTGGTTAGAAAGCATCAAGGGATTCCATGACTCGTTTATATAACCAACATGTCATATAGCATTTTCGCCGCTGCTCAGGTGTAGTGGCTCCAAAAAGACTGCTCATACAAAATAAACTTGTGAATGCGTCAGTAAAGCTGCCTCAAGGACAAAACAAAATGTGTGCGAACCCAATACGAAAAGACAATCTAGACAACTGGTGAGGCTTTCCTTCCATATTTTTAATCCTGCTCTTGCACATGCCATTAATTACCCAAATGCGAAGGCGAGTCTTTTTTATGCGTCTCTTGTGGCTCATGGTTCGCTCCTCACACGCGGACAGAACGTGATTTTACTAACAATTAGCATTCATTTGCTTTTATTTTTTACAGTTCTTGGCAATGTTACGCAAACGTATACGGACTGATTGTACAAAAAACCAATGGCATAAGCGTGGTGGAACGTTTTTACCCAGTGGAAAAAAAAAAAAATGTGCCAAAATTCGAACAACGTTTTGTCGTTTTGTGATAACGATAGATTTTCTTGTGGTATAGTAGTTGTAGTTTTCAGCAGTATTTTCTTCCAGTTATGTCGCCACGACAAGGGGCAGCACAATACTACAGAATATTTGGTTGTTAGTACAAGTTCAGGGCCACGATTACTACAAAATATCTATTAATATTGGGACTTTTTACCCCCTTTTTTGCCTTTTTTCTTCAATCTTGCACTAGGCATTAGAATTGTAAAGTGACGTCTCACTTGGAACTTTTCCAGACTGCGCGCGAAGTTTTTCCTTCGCTTGCATTAGTGCTGTTGACGCGAAGGCATATTTCTCCACACTTTTTGCACCCAGTGGGCAAAGCTCACGTGCCTTTCTTTTTTTCATATTGGTGCTTACGCTGCCCTTATTCCCTTTCTACTTGTATGTTTTAAATTTTCGATCTTGATATTTCTTGTCTTTCTTATATCAGCTTGCTTAGAATTCCCGCCGTGATCTTGCGTGATAGCTTCGCAAGCGTGAATCTTATTTCACAACGCTTTGCACAACGCAGCAGGGAGTCTTGTTTACGGTGCTGCTTCTGCTCAGTTTGCAGATGGTTGCAAAGCTACGCCGAGTCTGACGCCATTGTTCGCGTTCCGTCATGTCTGGGGCTGAATAAGCGTAGCTAAAACGACACGACTGCTTTGCCACGCACCTCTCCTCCTCCCCAACCTTCCCTTCTCCATAGATTAAGACACCCCATCCTCGGAGATCAATCCTTGTACCTCACGGACAGCAACTGTTGCGAAAGGCGAAAAAAAATTCAGGAGCACTTTGGCTCTCTAAAGGGCTGCATGAAGAACGCCTTTCCTGGTGCACTGTTTGGCACTGACTGCGAGACTGTTTGTGCTGTACTAATGCTTTATTTGACTACACATTACAACTACACACTTTGACTGCCGACTTTGACTGCTTCTTTAGCACGACTCTCTTCTGCCTCGATGAGTTCGGTTGTATCCATGGCTCTATTCGCAGTAATGAGGTATGTAATGTGGTCACCCACGGACGCCTTACGCCCCCTGTCGGAGCGGACGACAGCTACTTTATTAGTTGTCGTCTGCTCCTTAAGGGGGCGTCAGGCAACCGTGGGTGACCTCATTACTTCGAATCCGCGCACTCTGATGTCATAACCATTACGGCCAAACGAAAAGCGTGACACCTCTGCTGACAACCTTCTGTCGACAACGATGGGGTATTAAAGGCTTTCGCCTTAACATGTGAGTTCGTGCGCATTCGTAAGCTACTGGGGCCGGAGCATAACGCTGCTGTCTTGCCTCTAATCCAGTAGTATTAAATGTGCTGAATTCATCGTGCTAGCGGCCACGGCAACCTAATAGCACAGCTAATTGCTACAGTACGGGTACCTTCCGGGACTTGTCATGGGTAGTTATAAGTATTGTCTAATCGTCGTATGACCGCTTCGCAGTAAACGAGTGAATATGGAAGCTGACCGCTACTACCCCGATGCTTTACCCTGTCAGCTCATCTGCATGTTTTGCCCCCTCAGCCTCTCTGCGTCTTTGCTGCAAGACAGTGCAGCTTCACGAGTTACTAACGAAATTACCGTGCTTAAGATGTCAAATCTACCCGAGTAGCTCCTTGACGGTTTTTCTGATGTGCCTCACAAAAAAAAAAAAAGGAGAAAGAAGGGGGCAATATTTCTGAATTATTCCGTGGTCTACCCTTGACGCAGAAGTGTGTTTGGCGGTGAACGGATTGTACTTTTTTCCAAACGCCCGTGGAAATCGTCCTTGCTGCTAGATGAGTTGTTCACCGTGCACATTTTCGATTTCCATTTCTCCCCCCCCCCCCCCCCCCCTCCCTTGTACTAAAGGTTGAACACGTGAACGTTCTTCTATATACGTTCCTGGAATGGTAGGAGCGAAATGGAATCCCGCGCTGCAGCGCCACTTTTATGTATCGCGATAGACGAGCACGCTTCTGCATAACCACCTGCTTTTCGCTGACATCCGATGGGCATTCCTGTCGTCGGTTTCTCAAGCCGCGCCTCGTAGTCGATTCAAAGGACGGAAGAAGCTTTGCCTTCCCTTCCAGGCAGAGATAAACGCATCGCATGACGTGCGTTTGTCTGCTGGCGGCTTCCGGAAAGCGAGAGGGCGTGCCCTGCAGAAAAAAAAAGATAAAGGAAGAGGAGAGAAGACGGAAAGAGAGAAGGAAATCCAGAAAGGAGTACGCGACAGCTCGCACTTCTTACAAGCTGTGAATTTTTATGTCTCGAGGCTGAGCGATTGACAAACAAAGAATCACAGCTCAATCGAAAACCGTAAAAAAAAAAATAACAAGATAGGTGCAGATCATGGTACTACTTTCTTCTACTATCATTCACGTCCGGCAAGTGTGGTTATAGCCTTTTCTGGGTGGTAACCGTGGTTTTGTAGCTGTATAAAATTGCGTAAAGAGGTTGAGGGAAAAGGCCCGCTTTAGATGAAGGAGAAAGAGGTCGCTGGCTGCAGCAGTTCAATCCCTCTAGTAGGTGTAATAAACTGTCGTTGACGAAACAACTGGAGAACTGGCTCTGCTTTGGCTGTAAACTTCAAGTTTTCGTGCTTTAGTGCACGGTGGGAGCTTCTTAAGAGCAAAAAAAGATGGCGGATAAAAGACGAAAGACAGTGACAAAACGAGACACTGTCTACATACAGAAGAAGCCAGAGCGATGAATACACAAATGAAGTTGTACTACCGCACGCGCCCACAAATTTAAACCTTTCCGAGAGGAATAAGCCAGCAACGTATACGTTTTATACTGACCGCACCTGCTTTTTAGGTCAGATTGTTCTCTTTAGCATACGGGGACAGAAACGGTGTTTGTGCTCACTTCAAGACATTTGTCTAGCGCCTGAACGGTGCGCTGTGTATCTTGTCGGCGTGGTTTGCAAGAGGTGTAGAGCTCGGGATGTCACCCCGTAGAGCATGCGTTTTCGTACAGTCATCATTGTTGAGCTCTCAAAAGGTTGTCTCCAGCCCAGCGTGCAACAACGAACTTCGCGAACGCACATCTGCGAGCTCAGCGTCAACACTCCGGACAGGTATTTTAAGCTCTGCAGCAGAGCAATGTGTGGCATTATTAAAGGTGCGCTAAAGAGGACTCTGAACTATTCTTTTTACTTCGGGAACTTGATCTACACGTTCCGAGTATTTTTAGAAAACTTGGCCCTGTGCGGCCAATTTCTCTAATTTAAATCTGATTAAACGTCCCGGCTCTTGCCTGTTCTTGAACTCACCGCAGACGGCAGTAGGAGTCAATCAACCTTTCATCCAGTCTCGTGGCGGCTTGCCGCTCTGCCATCTGAGAAGTGATACGTAGCGATCGGCGAAATGAAAGAGTCCACGCGTATTTGTATTTCCGTGGGCCTAATTTTTGGCTATGTAGCCTCTGACTGGATCTATTTATTCACGGAAACCTAAAGAAATAACAAAATAAGAGCGAAAACGCAGCCGCCACGTGACTGCCTGAAAGGCGCTCCACGCGTTAGTTGACTCCTGCTATACCTTCAGAGGTGAGTTAATAGAAAGAAAGAGCGGGAGCCGGGACTTTTAATCCGTTTTAGATTAGGGACATCGGCAGCGTAGGAAAATAATTCAATGTTTCTAAGAATGCTGTGAACGTGTAGATTGAGTTCGTGCGGTAAAAACACGAGTTCAGATTCCTCTTTAGTTCATCTTTAATTGCTTCTGTGCAGAGCTCGATCGCTGAGCAGAAAGCAAGGATACGTTGAGCCTATTTAGTATGCTATTTCAAGAAGCTAGAGACCATACGATTGAGATACTGTTTTCAGCCGTATATGCGCACCTTACTTCAATGTCACTAAAAAAAAAAAGAGGTAGTCTGTGCTCAGGTGCAAAATCAGACATGACCTGAATTTCTCTGCGCAATGATCATAGTTGGCTCGTGCTCATCGGCATTCTTTCGTGAAAGAAACATGCAGCTACACGAATCACACAATGCAAGAACAGCCGTATCTGGCTATATCAGACGGATTTGGCTCCGTTAGCTACACGTCGTGTCCAATACAGATGCTCAGGCACACACGCTCCATTGCCACGGACACCCACAGGAGGTTATCCGTTGCTCAAGGTTACTATACGAAGTCCCAAGTGAGGAAACGGTACTTGTAGCAGAGCTGAAGTGGGTGACAGAAACAAAAACTGCCAGCAAATTGCAGCTGTGTGGGCAACACAAAGTAGCCAGAACAAAAGTAGTCAGCCGTCTGTCACGAGAGGCTTGTGACGGACAAAGTGTGATAAGAGGGCACTCAGGTGTGGACGCCTTGGTAACTGACTTACAGCACTTCAGTTTTCGTGGGTAGGCACGTTATCAAGTGTTGACCAAAAGAAAACGGAGATAAGGGAAGCTTGATATCGAGAAACGAGCGTCAGAGAGGGGGCTGTGGAATGAAGCCACTTAACTTATGACCGATGGAAAGCTTTACTTGCTTTTCATTCTTGGTTAAGAGGTAGCTTGCCAAATGGGAGGGGGGGGGGGGGGGGGGGGGGGGGGTCCGAGGGGGATGTTTTTTTTGCGCTGCTAAGCCCACTTCGCTGACCAGCGTTCGTCCAGGTGTAAGAAACAAGCAATCATTTGCATGTAGAATGATTGAAGTATACCAATACCCATAGCGAGACTGTCTGTTTTACTATTACCCTTAAACGTAATAGAAAAAATAGCAAACTATACTTCTCTCGACATTTTCTTCTTCAGGATGTGACGAATGAAAACTGTGGGATGTTAATCAGTGCTGTTGGCATTCCCTGTTTCGGTTTCGCTAATTAACAGCTGCTAATATAGAGCACTGGACGGATGATAGCAGCTTGGTTGCAAGGAGCAAACTGAAAAGTTCAAGCCTTTTGAAAAGGCGTTCTGCGTCTGCTTTAGACACTTACTACACTCAGGCGCGAGGTCCATGCACGGAGCCGTTAACTTTAAACTTGTGTTTTCTTTTTTTGTTTGCAAACAAAAACTCAGTCGTTGAGTGCGTTCCTGCTCCGTGAAAGTTTCTCCTTGTGAAGGCACAAAGGCGCTGTCGAAACGCCCTTCGAAACTCCGATTGCCTGCAGCCACGTGATAAAAAAAACAAAAAAAAACTAGAGGTCGAATGGCTGGACCTTGCCCGCCGCGAGTTTGCAGTTGCCTTTCACGGCCGTGCACAAGGGTGATCGCTTTCTCTGAGTGAAAGGTCGCAGCAAAGGCCAGCCCGCATTGCCGCGAGCAATTTGGCACGCTCTCACTCTGCAGAAAAGCAATGGTCGCCGGAAACGTCTGTCATAATAATGTGCTTCAAAACATCCACCTAGCCGAGTCTAGCATGCTGTACTGCAATTGCTGTTGCGCGAACTAGGAAATATAGACCAAAGACAGTAAAACAATAACTGACAGCTACCAGGGGCGCAGACGTACGATTTCGGAGGAAAGATGTATAGCTTTCCGAAGAATGCTTAATTGAACGAAAGGTAATCTTGGTCTGATGCTTAAACCGGGGACCACCAGCTTATGACCTACACTTATGAGTTACGCTCATGGGACTCGATCAACCCGCCGCGGTGGCTCAGTGGTTACGGCGCTCGGTTGCTGGCCCGAAAGACGTGGGTTCGATCCCGGCCGCGGCGGCCAAATTTCGATGGAGGCGAAATTCTAGAGGTCCGTGTACTGTGCGATGTCAGTGCACGTTAAAGAACCCCAGGTGGTCGAAATTTCCAGAGCCCTTCACTACGGCGTCCCTCATAGCCTGAGTTGTTTTGGGACGTTAAACCCCAATAAACCAAACCAACCATGGGATTCAATCATGGAAAGCTACATGGACACCACGTATTCGCTCATGAGTACTCAAAGAGCAAAAAGGTAATACTGGATAGTTACAAATTTATGTAATGAATTAAAATGTTACACGAGTTTTTGCTCATGCAGCTTGCCATGAGTTCCATGAGTGTAGCTCATGATTTTTAATAGCCTATATTTGCACTGTTGTGCTTATGTTTGTGTTATCTGCATAGTTTGGGCAGTCTATGCTTACATAGTTAATATAGCTATGTAGCTTACGTAACGCAGTTTTGGTTGGTAGTTTCATTGTCTCTACAAGACACTGCCCACTAATGCAAACCCGTCGTGTTATTCAGAGCGCTTTACTGAGTGTAAGTTCACTTGAATATAATTAGTGTGTGCCGCCACACTAGCCATCAGAGTAAGAGACGGTACGTCAAATCGTGCAGCCCGAGAAGGGCCTTCATTAGGCAGACACCCACTGGGGTCTTTAAACCACTACACTAAGCAAAACCAGCCAGACGGGGCACTCGAGCCGGGGGCTACGCCCAGAGCAATGCCAATGCCAGTGCCAATGACGCTGCGCACACCCCCAGCGCAGGGCTGGGGACACGCAAAAAGATTGGTCCTGATTACGAAGCATTACACGTGGAGCCACCATTTGCTGCCACACCACGCGCGGTAGAAGTGTACCCGACAGACGGCGCGTCGCCCCGCTAATGGCCGCCAATTTCCTTCTCTCCTCATTCCCTTTCCCGGCGAGCGCCCTCTGTAGTGTACATCTACTACCCTCCGTCTCTTGGCTCATCGGGAATTCCGTGGAAAAGCGTTCGTGTCCTGCCTCCAGAATGACG
The DNA here is from genome assembly GCF_055824585.1 of Amblyomma mixtum. Classification (NCBI taxonomy): domain Eukaryota; kingdom Metazoa; phylum Arthropoda; class Arachnida; order Ixodida; family Ixodidae; genus Amblyomma; species Amblyomma mixtum. The sequence goes on from NC_143013.1 coordinate 260,616,400, forward strand.
ACCGCGAATGCGACTGCTCCCTGCGTTGGCTCTGTCCGGTGAACTCTTTCTGCACGTGCGCCTGTGAGGTGCACCGGAGGCATTCCTCTGGTCTCACAGAGGCGAGCGAAGGCGTCGCTCAAGCGTTCAACAAAAACCCGCTGTCGCGACTAGTGATGCCGGAAACGCGCATAAGCGGAAAAATGATGGAAGGTGACGCGCTCTACTTTTGTCAGATTTTTCGCTTGAAACTCGCGTGCGTATACCTCAGAGCGTTAAAAAGTTCTATCCGGCTACCGGACGTGTTACAGCCAGTCGTTCGCTCCTGCCCACACTTGCAAAAGCGGGAACCTGTCGTGCGGACAAGTAAACGCATTGTTGGGAGTGGCGGCTGTGGATGCAACATCTGCGTTGTGAACCGTCTAGCGAAAACACATGCGAAGTATGCGAGAATGGTCGTCGCCTTTGACCAAGACGCGTTTAATATCGAATTATCACCACTAATAGCGCAATGAGCATGAGACGCTCATGGGATACGGAAGTCATAGATTTGTGCATTTTTATCGCAAAAATCATTCACAGGAAAAGCAGACTTATTGAAGTTGGGTCGTCAGGGGGTACGCCTCATGTCTCTAAGGTGAGGGGGATGCAAATGATGGGCACTGCGTGGTGTAAGTTGTTATTCAGAGGTCAACCGGCCAGACAGAAGTTTCGTACAAGTAGGCTGGTTGATGAAAGAAAGGGAAAGCTATATTTCTTGAAGGTGAAATGGAACTTTAAAAACTTTGGCGCATACGTGAGGAGTTGGTTGTTGTATCATAGCATGCTCAATAGAGACAAAACTATCATAGGGGGGAGGGGGGGGGGGGGGGTGGACTGCAACTATCAAGTGCACAATTCAACAAAGAATTTATCCGCTTGCTTAAAGTTTTTGTTACTCGAGTTCATGAAATGCACCAAAAGAGGTAAAGTTCACCTCATAGATCACCAAGAAACCATTATACGCATTTTGTACAATCTATAGGCCATGTTTAGTGATTAAGTAACTGTATAAGCCCCCCTCCCCCAAATGCGCCATTTTTTTTAATTTCAGAGCACGATTATTCTCATTTTAAGTTGAGCTCTAAAAAGTTTTAGAATTTCCGTCCATTGAATAACGTGAGTATTGGTAAATTTTTCCAGCCCGTATAACTCAAAGTTAAAACCAGAGTTCCTGTCGAATTCTGCATGATTTTATCTTACAGGAAGAGCTTCAGGAATGGTGGGGAGTACCTTGTGTTTTGAACAGGCCTCATTAAAACATTCCACAAAAAAAGTCTGCCGCAGTCAGACTAAGCATAAAGGAGACAACCAGTAAACATCTGTCGTCTCCAAGCGCCAATGGCAATGCTTCCGTCACAATTTCATTCCATGCCTCTGCAACTGTGTTTTTCGGTGTTGTTTTTTTTTTATTCTCCTTCTGACACGGATGTACGGACGCAAATTTTTTCCCGTCTCTTTGCTCACCGTCGGGGCAAGAGAGCTAAACGTCAAGAGCACGCTAAACAGCTGCCAAAAACATTCTCCTCTGAATTTAGCAGCGCGGTATCTATGGGCTCACTCAGCTCAAGGTCGTCTCGTCATTAATGGGCTTTACGACGGCGATCGCAACGACGGGTTGCGGGTTCCTCGACGTGTGGAAACCAAAACAGGGATCGCCGCAGGAACAAAACGATGCGGAAAAAAATGAAAACAGCACGGCGGAGGTGACACGGAGAACGGAAGGATCAAAATTAGCCAGAACATAAAAAGAGGACAGCAACAATGGGGCGCGAAAGGGACCCGACGGAGGCGGGGGTGTTATTTGTGCTCGTGAATTGCTGGTCGGCGAACAACGAGACAAGAAGACAAACAAGAGACGCAAATGCGCCTAGCGTGAATCCGGTTCTGAGAGGGTTGCGTGAGCTCCGTCCACCCCCCTTCTTTCGTCCTCTTCGTGAGAACGCACGTGCCGAGGTCTTTTAGGAGCTGTTTTTGGGAGAGCGTGGTTTCGGCAGCGCTTTCGCTCGGGGGCACGCTGGCAGAGACTGGCTGGATGTCGCTCGTGCACGGTTGAACGCATGAACACACACAGTATAGTGTGAGGCTGGCTGAAAGGAGGAGGTAGGGATCGGCATTCCGCTGAGCTAGTGGTTCTCCTCGAAGCTAACGCGTGTGCGTGCAGATTTTAAACGAGGCGAGAGCGACATTGGCTTGGATGCGGTGGCCCCCTTTGAGCCCTTAACGGTGCCTTGAAGGTGATTTTTTTTTCGGTTACGCGAGGAACGGGCTTTATCGACGTGACGAAATTGGCCGCGTCTGCTTTGCGCATAGCAACGAGAGAACTATACCTTCAAAGAAGTATCTGGGACCAGTGAAGAAAATGCATGCCTACAATTCCTGGCAAAGAATGAAAAAAGAAATAATGAATGGATTGTTGGTTCATTGAATGAAGGAAACCCGGGAAAGGATGAATGAGAGAAGGAAACAATGAATGAAAAGAGAAGTTTGAAATGAATGAACGAGTGAGCTTGAATTCATTATTTGGTTGTTAACGCAAGTGCTGACCCAAAAATGCAGCAGTATGAAGCGTTAAGATAAGCACTGTACAAGTAATAAAATTAAGTAAGTTTGAAACGAGGCACGAGAATCCCATTCGCAAACAGATAAGAATAACTAAGTGCGACTGCCCACTCTGGAGCGCCGTAGAAAAGGACTTCAAGTGCCGCTTTTCTTGAGACATGACGCGAGTACTGTTTTCGGCATTCCTATTGCCTTCTGCTCATCATGCGCGTGTGTTTTAAGAACCCTAAGCTGTTGGCTGCTGAAGAGTTCCAGTGCCGATGCTGGGTTCCAGTGCCGATGCTGGGTTACAGTGCCTATGTTGGGTTCCAGTGCCGATGCTGGGTCTCGGCGCTGATGCTGGCACTAAAGTTCAAGCTTGGGCTGGTTCGTTCATATTTGAAACATTAGAGGGCAGCGCAAAAAAGACGGCACAGAACACAGTAAAAACACACGACAGCGCCCGTCCTGTGTTTTGTGTTTCTACTGTGTTTTGTGCCGTCTTTTTTTGCTCTACCCTCTAATGCTGGGCACCAGTGCCGATGCTGGGCACCAGTGCCGATGCTGGGCACCAGTGCCGATGCTGGGCACCAGTGCCGATGCTGGGCACCAGTGCCGATGCTGGGCACCAGTGCCGATGCTGGGCACCAGTGCCGATGCTGGGAACCAGTGCCGATGATGGGTTCCAGTGCCGATGATGGGTTCCAGTGCCGGAAGGACACTGTGACAAAGACGAATGAAAGATCATAATGCTATCTTGGGAGCGCGCACATCTCCTTTTACATCGATTAACTGAGGCCTCTTGGCTTTGGCCACACAGACAGCGAACAGCTGGGCGATCTGTTACATATGCAGTCGGCCCAATTAACGCGGCGGGAAGTCGGCGACACCCGTTGCGCGAGCCAGTTGCAATGGACACGCGGGAAGCTTCAACCGTTCATCGCGACCTCGTTCTCCTCGAACCGTTGCGTTTCTATGCCGGGCTTCCTCTTCGCTGAACAGGTGCGACAATAAAGAAAAACCCGTCTCGCACGCGTATTTTGAAGCCGACTGGCGCAACCCGATTGCATTGCACAACCGCTTGAAAGAATCGCTTGTAGGGAAAAGCAGTGTGCATGGCCGCGCTCTTCGAAAGGCTTGTGTTTGCAATACTGCCGAGAGTGGGCGACTAGGAGAAGGAACAAAAAAAAAAACGAAGCGTTACAGGAAAAAACTCGCGTGCTTGGCATGGGGAAATACTCGGAGAGCTACTCTCCTCCTGGAGGCATGAGGTGAGGATGAAGCATATTACGCTGCATGTGGTCCCAGCGTCGTCCCCCATCGCTTCTTGCTGAATTGCCACCAGGTTTCTGATTGCAGACGGACGTTGTCGCCGTCTAGCGCTCCTTGTTGTTCGTCCACGCGTGGCTCTATTGCGCAACGACAAATAAAGCGATCTTTGAATGAATGCTATATACACGTCGGTCCGGATTGCATACGCTGCTGCTATTTGTGCTTGCATGCTCACCTTCGGCGCTTTCACAACACAATCAGTATTCTGGGCGTGACGAAGCGAAAGAGGTGGAACAGTAAAGAGGAACAAAAAGGTGGTTCGAGCGTTCTTTTTGTATTGTCAGCGGTGTGCTATTTGATTGCATTTTAGAAAGCCCCGAAGCATTCAGTATTGGAATGCAACTAATAGTCTGCACTGGATACTTGGAGCTAAAGTGCATCGAGCTAGTTCTTGCGACATTTTCTACTGAAGTCTTATCTTTGTATCGAACTTCAGCGATGAGTGTGATCTTTAACTCTTTGCGAGCTATCATCTGAGTCTATATTTACCGCTGTATAATCGCGCTGAGGTGGTGGTAGTAGTGCATCCAAAGAGGACTTGATCCTTCAATGAACGAATCCATTGCCGGGGATATAGCCTGATGCGAACGATTTAATCATGCAGCCGATGACTAATGACGGTGATGGTTATACTCCACATGAAAATGCGAAAGGTGTTAGGTTACCGCTGTCGGCACTCTGGACTGGGATATAGCCATTATGGCTATTGAGGAACCATTGGAATTCTACGTGGCACCCCGCTCTCGGGCCTCGTTGAGCAACGGTTGTTCATGAAGGGTTTTCCCGCCCCACCCCCTCTCTCCTCCGCTCCTTTTCTTGCTCGGTATTTCGGAGTATTGTTTGTCTCGAGCTCGGCACGAAACGTCGGCAAAACGAGTGACAAGACTGGCAGGACAACGGCATCGCGAATCACCGATGCCCTTTCGTCCTTTCTATCGCACGTGGCAAGGGTGAAGGACTTCACTGACCACCGGCGACAACAACTGCCAGCGAAATAAATAAAAAAAAGAGGGGGGGGGGAGGGAGAGATGAAGGTTGCAAATATAAGTTTCCGCTATCTTCTGGATGGAACCACACACGCACGCAACAAAGTGACGTCACTGTTTTCGTTCCCTTGCCGATAATTCTCGCCGACTGCGTGGTTGAGTATGGATTTCACAGGCACCTCCCGGAGTTGGGGTGAAGGTGAAGGGAGATGAGAAGGGGAAAGGAGGAGAACGGGGAAGTTTTTCTTTTCTTGCGCGAACGCGATCCAGCCATACATCACGGTCGCCCGCTTAATTACGGAGCAACGCCGCTGGCTGCGTCCGCCTCCGTTATCTTATGGCAACCCCGAAGCAAAATTACGCGCTGAAGGCAGACACCGTAACACCTGACAGGGAATGTGAACACGGTGGTAAATAGCGGCGGTAAATAGCCGACAAGAAAGGCGCTGTCCTCTACGCTGTCTTGCCTGTAGCCTTCGATTATAGACGAGCGGCAAAGACGAAAATTTGAGATGCCTGCGCACCATTGCATGTGACGTTTTTATTCTTTTTACCAATTTTTTTTATTTCAACCGGTCATTGCCCGAGCTTTTTGTGCAAGTGAAGCTTATAAGGGCGTAGGATTATTTGCGTTATTTACTTCGGTATTTAAAAAAAAAACCCACTTTAATACTACAGCATAGGTAGATGCATGATCGACAAGTAATGGAGTTATAAATATCAAGTTCAGCTCCGCTTCCTATCACAACGTGTCGTCTGCGTAACGCAAAAAGAGTCCAATTTGTGAATAACAATTATTTTATTCTATGGACCGAATCAAAATGGATCTACAAAATAAGCAAAGTCAGAAGCACGTTTAAACAACTAAGCCTGCAATGATTTACGAAGTATAAAGATGGCAGAATGTTTTTTGTTAATGTAGATGGTTGCGAAACAGATAAGAAAAAAACGAAACAAAATGATAAGCAAGGTCATGCGCATTACCGCACCTCGCAGCGTAGGCTGTTTACCGCGCTAATTGTGCGCAGCGGTCTCGTGATGCATTACAACATGCATGACAAAGCACAACAGCTGGGAAAAACCCTCAGAAGTACAGGACAAAGACTACGTTGATGGCGAATCTATTTGAGCGTAATATACGTGGTCTTCTTTAGCGCAATGAAGCGCGATGATTATACGAGCTCACCGCTGGCATCATGACAGCGTCCCGTCTCGCAGTCCAATTAATTCTAGTCACCTGTAATACTCCTCAACCACCTTTCTTCGCCAGCTGAGTGACAAGCAGCTAACAGGCTAATCGCCTGGCGACGTCGCGAGAGGTGACAGTCCGGCACTCTTTTTCGCGCCGACCTTGGTCTTGGCGGTCAGTCTTTTTTGCGAAGCAGCCAACAAGGTGGACTCGGAAAAAAAAAAAAGAACAGAAACGTGAAGGGGCAGTGTCGCGTTTTCCTTCAAGGGCCAGGCTCTGTTGGGCGAGCTAGCCGTTTCATTAAAATTCCTGTCGCTGCTCGCGGTGTAGAGGCTTTTGCGTTGAATTAAGTCTAGCTTTAATAAGATCCAGTATGCATCACTCATTGCGATGTTTTTACGCAAGCTCCAGCGATATTTCTTTTTCTTTATTATTTTTTCATAGAAGACGCATCGAGGAAGAAAGTGAAGGTTCTTTATGTGGCTGACTCAAACTAGTGTCGTACACAACTTTTCTCTCTCTCTCTCTCTCTACGTCATTATGTAAGAGTATGAGAAGGAGAGAAGGAGAACTGGATGCAACCATGAAAAACATTAACAAAAAATAGTGTTTGCCAATTATAGAACAAAAATCTCAATTCTAATTAGAAATTAACGCTGGGTCGGAAAACTACGTTTCGTCTGTGATATATCTAAATAACCTGGGTGCACAATGAATACTTGCTTGAACTTGTAACTCAGGAGCGAATGCAATACACGTGAGTCAACAAACTTATTTATATTTTGCCTTTCTTGCGCAGTCGTCATGGAAAAGCAGTCGTGGATCCATGAGTGGCTATTTCCTGGCCAGCAGAAGCATGCACTGGATACCGGTGAGTTTGCCCCTTTTTACGAATCATGGCAGCGTTTTCCTAGTTTGACATTCAGCTGTATAGATTGTTCCCTGTATTTAGGTTACACAAGTACGCGATGCTAGCGCTCTACGGTGCCCCAAGTCGACAAATAACTTGCTACAGCTCATCCCGAGCCTGAAATGTCGATGCTAAGCGCTGAAAGATATCGCTTTATTTCCCAGATATTAACCTCCTACTTTGTCTCATACTGGCCAAGTTTTCACTCTACTGGGCCACGAAGTAATCACAGTAATTTTTTTTATTTGATTCATGGGGGTTTAACGTCCCAAAGCGACTCAGGCTATGAGGGACGCCGTAGTGTAGGGCTCCAGAAATTTCGTCCACCTGGGGTTCGATCGCGGGTTCGATCCCGGCCGTGGCGGTCGAATTTCGATGGAGGTGAAACACTAAGGCTCATGTACAGTTGACGTGAGTGTGCACGTTGAAAACCCCACAGTACATGTGCAGAACACTTGTTCGAAAACTTGATGTGCTTATTATTGCTGGGAGAATTCAATCGTCACATACCTGACTGTCGACACACATCATGAGTAAATCGTTACCGATTGGAACTATACAAAAAAATTCATTCTCAAGTAAGAACAACATGGCTAGCACACTCCTTCAAATTATCCTGCGTACGATGGCAGGAAAACCTGATGTCGTCATATAGCTTAGACAGGTTGAGACTAAAGATGAAGTCAACAGTGAGTGACCTTGACTGCCTGCCTCCCATGAGTAACGAGCATGGTTCTGTGTCGCAGTTTATGGTCGTAGAAATAGACCCATTAGTTCATAGTGCATTTTCTGTTGCCTTCTTCGATGTAGGTCGGCGCCTCGCTTTTCGCCAGCAACATCGGAAGTGGTCACTTCGTCGGTCTGGCCGGTTCCGGCGCAGCTACGGGCATCGGCATCGCCGGATTTGAACTCAACGTATGTATCGACCCCGACAATGGGGCACATTTACACTGTGTTTCAGCTTCTGTAAAGCTAAATGCCGACAGGCCACACCTATTTTTATGCTAACACAGTTATGCCAGAACAGAGTGTGGCCATAAAAGCAGCAGCAGAAGAACCTGCCAGATTTTACTTCGTTAATGACGATTAGGTTCATGTATCTGAACCGGTACAGAAAAAAAAGAAACGAAATAAAACAAAACAAAGCACAAATCTTGGTCCTTCATCATACTAAGAACCTGAAACCTGCTTCAGATTTTTAGCTAGCTGTTTCTTTTGTTCCTTGTTTGGCACTTTTTGGTACGGGTGTTTAGTTGTGAAATTGAATTGTTTTGTGTGGAGTAGCAAGTAAAAAAAAAAGGGGAAGTATTCAGCAATAGATAGCGATAGCTCGGGCTACTAATGCGCAGCTAGATGATCTTTCGCATTTCGCGATCAACAGGTAAACGCCAGGAGGAGTTTTCGTAGGAAGGGCCCGACAATAACAGGACGCTGGAAGAACACAACACGCGCGCGCTCTAACCAAATGAAGCCGTACGCCGAGCAGGCATCCTATGAAGGATGGAGTATGACGTCGCCGAAAACGAAACAGAACAAAAGATGCAAGTGATGCTTGGGTAGTTGGTATGCCATTTCCAAAAAAAAAAAAAAACAACAGCGTGACTTTTGACAGGGACGAAAAGAAAGACAGGGTTCCTAGTCAGCGCCTGTCCTCGCGTGTATTTCCTTTTAATCCTGTCAAAACTCGCGCTGTTCCTTTTGGCGAAGAAAAGGTGGAGACAGAAAGACGGAAACTGATTCCTTTTCACTAGAAATTGGAGGACACCCGTTTCAGCAGGTGAACAGTCGTTTCTCTACGTGGGTTTGCTTATCATGGCGGGTTTATCGAGGGTGTTGAGGAAATAGGGTCGCGTGCACTTTAGCATATCTCGCTAGACTCCGGTGCTCACTGACCTTTATGAACGAGACGCGGAATGCAGTCTCCAATGGCCGATATCCCACCTGAACAAGAGCATCTATGTCAAGGAATTCAGGCTGTTTGCGACACCACCTGACGAGCCAGCATGAGACTCTATGTTCTCACCGATACAATTGTGCGTGGCCGCGCTAAGAAGAAAAAAAAAACGAACAGGGGTTATTTCAAACAAGAGGTCTGTCTTGTGTTATCTTGATGATAGGACAGTGTTGCACACCCCTGTCTAGAAAACGACGTCTGTTGCAATCGATAAGCTGGTATTGCGTTCATTTGAGCAAAATGCTATGACGCAAAAGGTTTGTTATCAGGAAACCTTACAAACGTGAGCCGCAGACCCCTTTGTCTCTTGAGAGCAACGAATATACCAACCGGCAGAAGGTAATCCGATATCGTTCCTTGCCTTTAGACCTCTCTGGCTTGTTTCCTTAGGGCCTTCCGGCTTATCAGAGCGTGGAACGCAAAGAGTTTTCATCTTGAAGACTCGAAACTACAACACGGAGTTGTGATCTCTTCCGATGAAACGATTTCCAGGGCAGTGCAAAGAAACGTAAATACAAAATAGTAAATGAGAACATGCTACAAGATAAGAATAAAGATGACACGAAGCCATAGACAAAATTTCAGTCATTACAACTTGAAAGCCATAGCTGAGAATGCAAAAGAAAAGGAAGAAACGCGCATGAAGTTACGGTGACCAGATACTTGAACCGTTAGGTCATTTTATTCTCTCCTGCACGGGAGAGAATTAAGCATTTGCGAATTCCCGCCGCTCTCTGCCGTTTACCCTCCTTTCCTTCGGCGCAAGCGTCAAAGGGCATGCCCTTAATTTCGTGTGTGAACTTATTCAGAGGTATTTTATCGAGATCGGGAGATTTTTGTGTCAGCCCTTCTTTTCCCTTACGTTTTCTCAAAACTTAGCTATGTATTATGACTTCTTCAATTATTTATTTGAACCCTCACCTCTTTGTTTCCTCTATTTTAATTCCAATCTCCTCAAAATTCGTTGTTCGCTTTCGCAAATTCCTCAAGTTTTACTTATGAACCATTTGAGATAAGTCTGGTTGAAATTTTCACCTGTTCGGACCAGCACCATACTCTGGCCAATAGTCCACCGTGGATATGTGCCATTGCTTCAGAAGAAACAACAACTTATGATATGCTCATAGAAAAAGCTCAGAATTTTTTGGGAGCAAATATAACGGCACTCATATTGTAGAACTTCTGAACCTGACGAACCGCACGCGTGCCCGCCACACTTCAGGATGTGTAATCTGTTTTCTTTTTTGTTCACAGGCGATTTTCATCCTCATGATCCTCGGCTGGTTCTTCGTGCCGGTCTATGTGGCCTCAGGGGTAAGTTTTTTTTTTTTTGACGCTTGTAATCGTGCTTATGTGGCGTCTACAAGCATCGGCGAAACTAATCCGTCCCTCAAGATCTTAAAGCGCCACGCTTGAAGAGCTGATAATTTATCGAAAAAGAGAATACGAAAATGACATTACTATTCGATAGGGACGTACGCTGTCCCTATTAGAAACTAAATTTAAGATATCTGCGACGCTGCCTACAAACTGTTCTGTCATAGAGACCCAGTTCACGGACACGCAGTTCTAGCTTTAGTGCTGTCATTTCGTTGAAGCAAACTGAATAAAAGTTGGCTACAATCGTTCGGGAGGCTGAAGATCCGCCGATAATTCCTCACTCATGTGAGGAACTCTTATTAGCCTATTCTTATTTTCGCGGCCTGCGTGTTGCTGTTGTTTGGCCAAATAGATATGCCGGTTATTTTTATTTTTATAAACCAATGAAACGTAGCACACGAATACAACCTATTGCAAGAAGCGTATGTTATGTGGCATCATTGCATTTGCTTGCCGTAACAGGACCTTGGGTACTTCCCCCCACTCCACCGAAGTTAGAAATATAGTTCAGAGCTTTATAATAACTTAGAATGGCTTTCTCAAATGCGGATTGTTTTTCTTAATGAAGCTCGTATAAATACCACGGGCATATCAGAAGATAGCTTGTTCCAGTACAGTTCTGTTTCATTCGGGGAAATTTTACTTTTCTTCAGGGAATTTGAACGGTAAAACTTGGCTAAAGGAGAATTTTGGTGAAGTTCAGAATTTCTAAGAACTGGAATTGCCTCCTTTGTTTTAAATTGGCGGAGTTTTCAGACTTCTGCGGGAAATAAATGGGCAGAAATAGGAAATTATGGTTATGATTTAGGGAATTTTTGGTTGAAGCCTGGAGCAACGCTCCTCCAGAATCACTTTACTGTTAGCGGCGTATGGTGCTCAGTTTCCTTAAATCTATTTTTACCGCACAAACCGCACTGCAACGGAATAAAACTCGTGTCTTGCAACCTAATACTGTCTCGGATAAACACACTCAAAGATACAGTATTATACGACCTTGATAAAGTCCCTCTATGGGCGTGAGCCGAGAACGGCGAGGTGTCGGAACGCGCTGGGTTTCAAATGCTGTCCCACATACCTGCTTCCAAGGCCCGTTTATTTGCACCGCGGTGGCATTCGCGTTTGCGGTGGGGAAGCCACCGAGATTCTGAGTGTCGCATTTCGCGCCTCTGGTGACAGCGCGGCGCATACATGCATAGCTACGACTCACTCTTACCGAAAGTCAGTCGGTGCTTCTTTTTCTTAGCACTCACGAGATCCTGATTCCTAGGAACTAGCAACAGCAGAATGAGCCTTGCCATTTCCAAACCTTCTTCGCTTGTTTCCCTTTTTTTTTGCCCTAGCGAAGATTACGGTGATCTGTGTGAACGAGGATGTTCTTTTGGCAAGACGACTTGCCCAACACAGCCGGAGGCCTGAAGCCTTTCGCTATATTCGGAGACAAAATAAATAGAGAAAAAACAATCTCCGCGAAACCCAAGCGTGAGCACCGCAGAGAAAGAAAGACAGGGACAATAACAAGAGACATCAGTAGGCGAGCGTTCGAGCCCACCACAAACAACTCAGTGGGCGGCAAGCGCATATTTCATGCCATCAACTTTTTATTATGCAGTACATATTTTGTTGTTGAGATGTGTTTTTTTCATTGGTATCTTTCTGCGACCTAGACGAAAAGCAATTACTTACTTAATTAGTCATTTAAGAAAAAACAAATTCGAAACTCTTAGTCGCAGTTTTTTTTGGAAACGATGGAAATAGGTAGCAACGGCGAGTCCCGCGCGTTCCTGTGATGTTCCACAGTTGACGACGAAGTTATGTTTTCTTCCTAACGTGTTGTCGCAACGAAAAGAAAAAGAAGTGCCATGCTATAGTAATGTTTTCTCTGCGCTTTAAATGCGAATATGCTGCGTTGTAGTCTGCTTTGTTGTAGGGTCACTGCACAGGATATGCCGCCAAAGAAAAAAAACACCTCTCGATGGCTTTCTGGCGAGAGGCACCTTACTAGTCCTTCCCGGGCATTTACCCACGGTACAGAATTGCGTTTCCGAGCCGTTGTTTATAAAGGCGCACTGTCAGTGCTTGGCTCACTCGGTTGCTGACTTGAAGAAGGGAGGCTTTGAACGCTCGAGGTGAGCGTTACGTGCTGCCGGAATAAATACGAATGCGATCCCTTCAGGCCTAGCCGACACGGATAGCGTGCTCTACCCCAGTTCATATTTGCAGAAAGACTAAAGAAAAAATGGCTGTGGCGTAGCTTGGTTAAGCCCGGTAATTGCGAAAGCAATATCCGTAGCTACGCCATGGTTGAGCTGGTAGTGTAGCTGGTGGTGGTGCTTGTGGTTAGACTTGTGGTGATGCATCGGTTATACAATCCAATCCAATCCAATATGCCAAGGTCATTGGTATGTCATTGGTAGCTACCGGCCTCGCTACGCAACGGGCTGAAAGTGCAACTAGTATTGCTTTCGCAATAAAAAATACGCGAGAAAGGCTGGCTTCTTCTTGTTTCCTGTACCCTTGACCTCCAGATGATGGCACCAAAGCCATTAAATTCATATCATCGCTTCTGCAGAACAGATTTACCTGACTACGCCTTTCCTCGCACCACAGGTGTACACCATGCCGGAGTACCTGCGGAAGAGATTCGGCGGACAGCGGATACGGGTCTACCTGTCTGTGCTGGCACTGCTCTTGTCCATCTTCACAAAGATCTCGGTACGTATGCACGTGCTTGAGGATGTCTGTCTACCGTGATCGGGTCTGTTTGCAGTAGCTCCTGGTAAACTCATGTCCCCAGGCGAGCTACGCAATACTACTGCCGGATGCGGGTGCTTGCCAGATGTTTATTACCACAGAATCATTATGCTTAACGTATAGATAAATCACTCGATCTCTCGATGAGCCTGCTGTGTTACCTTCTTGTCCGTGTCTTTTTGTGCGCAGTACCCCCCTTTTATTTACCATGATTTACCGACTAGCCCAACAACCTACGCTCTTAAACTATATATCTCAATAAATAAATCAAACAACAAATCTACCGATCAACATGTCAATTAATGAACCAATGAATGAGTGGATCAGTAAAGTAATCAGTCAAAATCTACGGTTTGTTGATTTGCCGATAGATCAATATGTCACTCATTCGATCAGGTATTCATAGTAAATCAATGTGTCTATGTGTGGGAGGGATCAGTAGATCAACCAGTCGAAACATCAAGAACAAAACAACCAGCCAATCGATCAATCAATGGATCAATCAATATTACACCAATCAATCCTCATTACGCTCACTACTGCTTCGCTGACCTAGAGAGAGAGAGAGAGATCTTTAATGAAAAACAGATTTTAGCCGGCGTGAATATTCGCTGGCATGCTACTCTGTGTAAGGGAGGGAATAGGCGAGTTAAAATGGAAGAAGGGTGATAGAGAAGAGTGCAGTTATTAAGAGGGTTACAAAGGAATAGTTCACTGCATGATAGCTCCTTTGGATGGGACCGAAGTCAAGTTGTGTGCATGTACAGCGGGATTGCAAATAGCTTTTCATACGGTGACACGCCCATTACCAACACCTGTCTGCTTACTTAGAGGAAGGGGAATACCCTTGACAACATATCGAAACTGTTTCCCCAGGCGGACCTTTTCGCTGGAGCCGTCTTCATCAAGCAGGCTCTGGACTGGAACCTCTACCTGTCTGTCGTCGTACTTCTCGCCATCGCCTGCATTTTTACAGTTGCCGGTGAGCATTGCGTTTGCTTCCCCCCCCCCCCCCCCCCCCCCCCCCCCATTTCTCTCTTGTACTTTTGTTCTACGCTGTTCAATGCATCTGGCAGTGGGCGGCTTTCGACGTCGGCTAGACACGTACATACGTGTCGCATGTATGCTCAGCTTAGCTAGTCCAAATTGCACTTCTCAGAAAAAAAAAGAAGTGTCTATAGCAGTACTGACCTCGTTTCTACATGTTCGCAGGTGGCCTTAGCGCTGTGATATGGACCGACTTTGTCCAGACGATCCTCATTGTTATTGGAGCCTTTGTCCTGATGGTGCTGAGTAAGTAGATTGTGGCCCTTTCTCGTTGCCTCTGTTCGCTTAGCTTTGTTCATGTTCTTGTGTGTCTCCGGTTGGGCTTTGACGAAATAGCATTGCAATACGGCATCCCACTTGGGAGTGCAAGCCGCCCAGAGCTGACGCAGGGACAAGCGGGCACTCCAGATGTCGAAACCGCGCTGCTGGCGATATCTTGCGCATTCTAAAGGGCCTTTGGTACGTTCGTACTGCATGTGGAGTCTGCGTAAATATTAGAGCAGTGCTTTATGGCGCTTTTGGAATGCGACCGTTAAATGCGAACACATAGGTAACAGTCGCAAAAAAATGAAAGACGTCAGGGGCATGCGTGGAGATGATAAAGCTCGAAGTAGACGGAGGGAAAGTTGCGGCAATAAAATTCCGTTGAGAGTCGAGGAGCGCTCTGGTATTCATGGGCCTCAAGGTACCGAGCACACAGCCGACGTTGTTGCCAAGTGCCAAGAGGGGAGGCTGTTCTCAGTATTGAAATATAGTCTTGAGGTTAATGCGAATTTGCTCACAGTCTGGCGAAGCTTTGAGAAATGCAGCGCACCAGAACTACATTAAAAACGACAAATATCTCGTTGCTTTTGCTTTTATGAGCGTCTTTCGTTTCTAAGCGCTCATCATTCTAATTAGTGCGGTTTGGTAGTCTGCAAAAAAAAGTAAAGACAAAAATGAGAACGAGCAAAACAAACTGAGGCTATTGAAGAAGGCCATCGTGGCAGAAACGACCTCGCAACCGTTTGCTTGGCCAGTGAAGATTTGTGACGTCGAGATTAGGTGTAATTTGCAAATTGCTTCATGGACGCACGTTACGCAGCTGCTATGTCGAATTTTTGTCTAATCCTCTGTAGTCTTCTTTGACTCAATCTTGTTTGACTCAACAGTATTCGCGCTCACTTTTTAAACTTCGGGCTTCGTGTGCTGACTGCGTCATGCACCTGAGTGCAGCCTCGTTTTGTACCTATACAAAGAGGGTTAAAACAATCGTCATACTTGAGCGTGTGATCGATTCAAGGCAGTAATGATCGTACTTGCTCTGATATAAACTTCTATTTGTTTATGCCATTGAATGATTACAGATATGGGAGACTACGCATTTAGACATCTCAAGCTCGAGGCCTGTCAATCAGAAGCCGCAAACATTTATTTATTTGCTGTCATGTTTGCTTAAGAGTAGGTACGCTTTATCATGGGGCTGACTAACATCCGTGAAAATTCGGCCTCCCAGATGGCTGGCTCAGCTGCATGCCTATATGCGCTTCTGTGTGCCGACGCAGGTCTGATCAAAGTGGGCGGCTACGAGAAACTGATGCACGACTTCGCGTTCGCCGAGCCTACCAACGAGAGCTTCGTCAAGTACACCTTGGACAACGTGTCCTGCTCCAAGGTGCCCGACAACTACAACCACCTGCTGCGCACTGCCACGGACCCGCAGCTGCCCTGGACCGGAATTGTCTTCGGCATTACCATCTCGGCCGTCTGGTACTGGTGTTCCGACCAGGTGAGCAACTTGCACCCTTCCCCCCGTTTCTAGAAACTCCGACTCAAGGCAGAGAGAAGCAATGAAATCGTCCCGATAAGTTGCACGCTATTAGTAGTTGAAGGCCTCTTTCCCAACGCAGGGCACACATCATCGTGCGCGTGAACAAGATCACTTCGATATTATCACTATCGAAACGTCTCATAGTTGTAGTAGTGTCAGACGCAGTAGTATAAAACGTTTATTCAAGGAAAAGAGATTACGGGTTAAAGGGCGGGTTGGCAAGGTTCTCAGTCCGGGACTCCGTTGGCTGGATCTCATAGAGTCCATCTATCAAACGGCGGCCCGAGTTGGCCATTGTTTGCGGATTGCAGCGACACTGGTGGTCAGTAGCGTAAACTGTTCAAGTTTCAAACTTCGAGATTGTCGATAAACGCTAAACCGCCTGAGAACACGATGAGCAAAGCATATGCATTAACAAAAATCGATAGATATAACTGCCCGAAAGATAAATTAAGTAAAAGAAGCAACAGAAAACTCTTTTCAGGGGATAAAGGTGGTATGTATGGCGACAGCTTTCATTACGGATGGCGCCGCCGTCCGTATGCAACCGAAAAGTGGCCCCTGCAATAATTTCTCAGTAATATCTAACGGGAAAGTTGATGGCGCTTCACTTCAATCACCATGAGGCGCCTGTAGGAATGCAGGGAAGGTGATTGATTTGGTTTGTTTTATTAGGGTTTAACGGCCCAAAGCGACTCAGGCTATGAGAGACGCCGTAGTGAAGGGCTGGGTTTCTTTAACAACCTGGGTTTCTTTAACAAACCTGGGTTTCTTTAACAAACACTGACATCGCACAGTACACGGGCCTCTAGAATTTCGCCTCCATCGAAATTCAGCCGCCGCGGCCAGGATCAAACCCGCGTGTTTCGGGTCAGCATGTTTCGTATATGTCTTGGCTATTGTTGTACATGAAACGTTGATTCAGCCATAACAATACGACTCTTCTCGGGGCAAACGTCCAAGAAATGCTGTGAAAGTTTCCGTAGCAGCTTAACTTTTGGGTTAAATTTATTGAAGAAGTGAGAAACGCACTTATTAAATTCGATCTGTGCCCAGAGGAGAGAATTTCGGAGCAGCTACGATGTCGAGGCCGAATTCACCTTTTCGGTCCATCACTAGCCAAGCCAAATAAGAAACCTCCTCTTCCCAGCATTCGTGAAGGTGGACCAAGTGGTCTTTAAGAAACTCGCATATACGATGTCGCCAGCTTTCCCTCTACGTAATATTGAGAAACTCTATGGCCGCTGGGACTAATCACTTGTTGTAGCGGAGTTTCCCAGATGGTACGATTTAAAGACTGTGCGTTCGAACGTCATCGAGAGGATCGCTTTCTAATAGCGCGCAGATTAGTGGCGGTAGCGGGTGGGACGATAGCCAGTCCTGAGTCGTTCTTACATGTAGGGACCGTCTTTGCTAAAAATAGCTAGACAACGGGGGTTTATTTTTTAGCCATGTAGTGGAGAATTTTTAATCTTTGTCAGGCTAGAACCCCTGAAGCCCTCCGTACCTTTCGGGTAATTTTTTGTCTTTGGAAGTGCCGTAAGGGTTCCATATAACACTGAGAGCCAAATCCCAGTCACATGGTCCCTTTTGGAAAAGAGCGGTACAGGTAGAACAAAAGTAGAGTTATTTATAGTTGCATACACTCAAGAACTCGCAAATGGCCCTAAACGAGGTCTGCAGAAAATTCTTTTTTTATCTCTACACTATACAAGACATTAGCTGTTGTTCCTCCTGTTTTTTGTGGAGCTAAGAAATCATGCCTATAAAATTCTGGCCGCCTGCAGGTCTGCACCACCCTGCGTTCAAACAAAACCATGCAAATTCTGTTGTGCAAATTCTGTTGTGCAGTTCAGCGCCATACCGAAACAATGTTCAGCTGCTAACGTTTCGTTGCTGAAACGAAATCAGCCGTGAACAGCTCTTTCCGGAGAGAGAGAGAGAGTTTTTTCGGTCTGTTTTAGGCAAAGGCAACTGGCGAGCAAATAATCGAGGACGTTGCGCCATCTCGCAGACAGCGAACAAAGCATAATTGTGAAAGGGCGGAAAACTAAAATTGTCAGCGAGACGCACGCTATCGGTTTGTGGCACGAGGTGGGGTGATAGTCCCCTTTATGCTGGCGCGAAGATTTACGACTGTTTTCTTTCGTGCGCTCCTCCCCAACCTTTCGATTTTTTTTGTTGTTCAGAGGGAGCACATGCTTTTCGCGCGTTACTGCGAAAAATCGGCGCCCCTGATATTGCCTCTGAGACGGGTAAATAATAGAAGCTTATAAATGGACGCGACCAACGTGTTTCGAAACGTTTCACTAATATCGTTTCCACGATATGAAGCGACGCTATTTGCAGTTGAACAACGGCGATTGTTGGAAGGTCTCCGGAAAACATTGTTGCCACATGGATATAGCAGCCACATAAAAGCTACTTTGCAACGCTTTGAATTTTTTCAAATGACAGCCGCTCGTTTGAGCTGCAGTTTGTCGGCCAATGTTTAGAAATGAAAAACGAGAGAAATTAAATAAAAGGACAACAAAAGAAGGTCGTTGTGGCTTATATCTACCTCGACTACATTGACAGGTAGCAAAAAGATTAAGAGGCTGTCTGTTGCGCGCTCTTACCAAAGAATAAAATATCATTAAAATAATTACGACTGCACAATAAACGAAACGACCATTGCCGAAATTTACTAAATGTTCTTCACTGAAACATACTCTCCTTCACTTCTACCGAAGGGCCCTAAAGGGCACAATTCTTGTCTTTTCTGTCCAGCTGGTTCATGTTGATAAGTATTCGCAACACACAGGCACAAAAAAACAGGCCTTGAAGACAAAAAAATGAAGTTTTCTCTCATTTTAGTTTGTTGTTTCGGGTTCAAGTGCATGAATATTGAAGTGGTGTCTGGTTATACAAACAGTTCGCCAACGAACTAGCTACGGTCCTTGTTTTGTGACAGCGCGATGTGTGCTTTCGCAGGTGATCGTCCAGCGAGCCCTCTCCGCCAAGAACATGGTTCATGCTAAGGCTGGTTGCGTCTTAGCCGGTTACCTCAAGCTGCTGCCCCTGTACCTCCTCGTGTTGCCCGGAATGGCAGCCCGCGTCCTGTTCCCAGGTGGGTTCTACATTTCCTCGTGTTCACAGCATGTCTTTTCAGTCCCCTAATAAGACGACAAAGACATTATTTATACATGAATGGCCATGAACTACTGGCCAGGAACAATCCGCCTTTTTCACAAGACGTGGCGCCCTCTGGGGAGTGGAGAATATTCGTCTGCTACTGGTTGAAAACAAATCCATATGACAAAGGACAGGGTTAATTGGTGAGACATGGGAGAGGTCTTTGCCCTGCGGTTGGTGTAGTCAGGCTGATGATGATGATGATGCACATGGAAGACGCAGGCGTGGTCTGGTTCCATAAGCCGGCTACGCCTTCAAAGTATATCTGTGCTTGACAGCTGCTGCCATCTGTCGCATGCGCCTGTCACTAACATGAACTGCGCATGCGCAGTACGACCAGGCGGTTTTTTTTCAACCAGTGGAACTGTAGAAGAAAAGGCGCGCGTGCGCAGAGTGGGCTTGTGAAAAAGGCGGAGTGGTGCTGCGGCGCTCAGAAATTTATTGGTGGATTCGGTTGCCTTTAAATGGCAAAATGTCGCCGGAGTGTGGAGTAAGAAATTGAGGTTCCATTATTTCTTGCACCCTACGCGTTCGTGGACAAGGCGACAACAATGCTACTGGTGGAATAGGATGCTGAAGTAGCCGTAATGACAACGTTTGTCGCGCTCCTTTGTTCTTATTTACAGAAAAAAAATAGGGAAAGGAAGAATCCTTCACTTCAGTTAGAAATGGTCTTTATAATCGGGGGCTTAAGCACCCTTCTGGGCAGCTTCCAGATGCTACACATTTGTAGTAAATAAAAAGGGGCACGGAAACTCTCGGTGCCAAAAATTTTGAAAAGGCCGCGATATGTTGTGACTCCCCGCTTTTGTTTAATTCTTTGATCCCCGTAGGAATCGGGTGCCTGAACTCAGCCACTCACTAGTTTCGTATGCGTTCTTTGCCCCACCGCGTACAGATCTCGTGGCCTGCTCTGACCCCGATCGCTGCCGAGAGATTTGCGGCAGTGAGAATGGCTGCACCAACATCGCCTACCCTCTTCTCGTCGTCAAGCTCATGCCTATCGGTAAGCAAACGTCAGAAGAATAGCGCGACCATGCTGAAAGAAGGTTGGCGAGCGTGCAACCCTTTGTCGTTAGGCCACTGTTTTTAAGGCGGAAGCCTTTAATGCCTCATCGTTGTAAGCAGGAGTTGTCGACAGAAATGTCACGCTTTTCAATTGGTCGAAACGGTCGCGACGTCACAGTGCGCGAATTTCAAACGGGGCCAATTGTACTTTGGCTAGTAACCATACAACCAATTAAAGGTATCGTACAGTGATGCTCCAAGTAAGGGGTAACGAGTTTAGTTAATTGCTTAATCACCAAATTAGCGTAATTAACCTTTCTAATCAGGCCAGATAAATAAGTAAAACCGAGTAGGAAATTGGTCGAGTTCGAGAATCGAACCCCGGTCTCCGGAGTGCGAGACGAGTATGTTAACCACTCCGCCATGCCAGCTCGATGGTTTGGAATGAACAAGGACGCGTCTAGTGAATACGGCGTCTTCGTTCACTCCCATCTTCCTCTCTTCCCGTTACGGCGAGGTTCAAGTGTCCACCGAGGTATGCGAGACAGATACATTTGCTTTCCTCAAAAAAAAACAATTTACCGACGAGCAAGGCGTAGAGCCGAACGGCGATGGCGCTTTGCGGACTCCCTGGCAGCGTTGCAAGACACTGTCGCGTTCCACTCTTAGAGGCGAAGCTTAACATCTTAACCACACATCAGTGACACAAGCAGCAACACCGCGCTTAAGGCTTTCGCCTCACGATGTGCCCCCTGCATTTTTTAACTGGAGTCACTTTCACGAATTTTCCCTGTATCTTCTTAATCCCCTCTTTTCCTCTTTCCCTGTTGTTTCATCCAAGTCATTTATTGCTGTATTGTTCCTGTCATTCTTCACGTGGTGTCGGAGGGGGAAGTTTTTTTTTTAAGTTGCTGCTAAAATGGCTAGGACACAAAGTGACAATAACAGAACAGATAGTCTCTTAGGACGTCTAAGAAAGCAGCTGTGACTATCCCATCGATGACAAACCTGAAATATTTACGTTTTATCTTCTTGGCCCTTATTCGTCTTTATTTAGCGTCTTTTTAGTTGTACAAAATACGTTTAAGACGCTTTAAGACTTTCGGCTTTGGTTTTTCAAAGTTCTTTTATCACTTCCTTGATCTTCATCTTCTAGCAAGCATTAGACATCTCCTCTTTCTACATTCGTTACCGGCAACATGGTGCAAGCGGTTCTGCTAAATGTCGAGAACGAGGTCGTCCTCGTCCCTTAGCGCGGTTTACACTCTGTTGTCTTTTCATCAACAACTCGAAGTAAACCTTCGTAAAGCTTTTCTTTCAACACTGCACACCATTTCTTTCCACCGCAGGTGCCCGTGGCATGATGCTGTCTGTGATGCTTGCGGCGCTGATGTCGTCGCTGACGTCCATCTTCAACAGCTCGTCCACCATCTTCACCATCGACATCTGGAAGAAGTTCCGCAAGAACGCCTCGGACGTCGAGCTGCTCATCGTGGGCCGCTCCTTCGTCGTCGTGCTGGTCGGCCTGAGCATCGTGTGGATCCCCATCATCGAGCACTTCCCCAGCAGCCAGCTGTTCCACTACATCCAGAGTGTCACCAGCTACCTGGCGCCGCCCGTGTGCGCCGTCTACGTCCTCGCCGTCTCCTGGAAGCGCGTCAACGAACCAGTGAGTTTGTGTTCACTTCGCCTTTCTCGCGCCGGAAAAGAGGAGCACAAAAGAAAAATTGGCTGTGGTTTAGCTCTGATTAAACCTTGAGTGATGCGAGAGCTCCGCCGAGCTGCCTAGGTATACAGTTGCGACACCTCCCCCCTCCCACTCGACGCGGCGCATGCGCACAGCTGTTGCAGATCGTTTTCGCCGGCGCCCTGCGCCGCCGGCAGCGGCAGCTGCTCCGCATCACGTGACCAACCGGCTCAAGGCCACGGCGCCGCCACTGAGCTTACTGGGTGCCACGCTGAAGGCTCGAAGAGCTGGCTTAGTGTAGCTCTCGCTACAAAAATACATCATGTATTTTCAGATACAGCAATACAATAAGTGCTATCCAGTTGATGTATCCGCCCTGCTTTGTCGGTCACGATGTTTCAGGTTCCCTCATAAACGTGATCTGGGTAGCCGTCCTCAGCGGCTACGGCATACGTCGACACGGTCGTTGTGCCCATATTTCAGGACATCAGGTTTAACGAGCGCAAGTGCAGTAGTGTATTCCTTCATCGCATTGTTGTAGGATCCGCTGCTTTAAAGCTTCAGGCCTTAAGGAAGTGTCAAATAAAAGAAAAAAGGGCATTGTACTAAATAGGCTTTATGGCCCTCTGGTGTTTTTCTAACCGGGAAGTGGAAAGAAAGGCCAAAACCATGTGCATGCAAGCCTTGTTCAGGTGACTTGTTTCGTACTGGTGAAATTATACTAGAACAGGAGATCTGAACCTTTTGACCACATAGAAACTGTTCTGCAGGTCGACAACCAGCACCATGTTTCATTGCACATGCAGAACAGTTCTCACTAGCGCACAATAGCCAAAAGTCGATTTTTAGAATACTGCGCTCATAATATCAGCGATCTACTTCAGTTTGCAGTCAGGCTTCAGGATACATCTGCTAAACTGAATGCTTGTCACTGTACTAAAAAGGTATGCGCTGTTATGTCTGAGCCTACAGAAGCTACGTACAGTAGCAGCGTGGGTGTTACAAATGTTAGCATCTATACGCAGCCTATGATGCAGGCAAAACAATCGCATCGCCTTGCCCGATGCTTGCGCCTACTCGCAAAGTTAAGCGAGCACTCTGGACAATGATTTCTATGCATTTCGTAATTTTCGATACCCATCTTTGTTGCAGTCTTGCATATTCTCATCACGTTTGTCCATTCAACCTTGAAGGTGGGGATCAGAATTTAACGGAAGTAGGCAGCAGTACCACAGTTTTCTCATAATGTACTTTACCGTATGCGGTAGGGGAGGCATCGTAAATGTTTCACACATTGAAAAATGTACAGAACCGAGCCCATCTTTCCATGTTCACAGGGCGCCTTCTGGGGCCTGATGATCGGCCTGGCCATCGGCCTCATTCGATTCGGCTGGGAGTTTTCGTACGCGGTTCCGAGCTGCGGCAGCACTGACCAGGATCCCCGACCTGACGTCATCGCGCACATGCATTACCTGCACTTTGGCGTGCTCCTGTTCATCATCTCCGTAATCGCCACGGGCGTCATCAGCCTGCTCACGCCACCCATCGACGATAGACAGGCAAGTGTTATACAAGTGTTCGTAAGTGTTTCCAATCTAACGCCTATATGATTAAAATATTTTTTTGAACTCTTTTATACTAAGTGACTCATACCGAAACAAAAGTTTGTTTTGCGACGACGGTGACGGCGGCGACGGTGACACCGTATCGATGAATATGGGAGCGTTAGGAACTACTGCCATGTTAAACCCATTTTTTTTTTCTGTTACGCGCATACTACTTGTACGTGTACTTCAGTTTAGCTTCTAATGCGGTAGCATGAGAGTTCCCATCAGGAGAGCGAATCCGCCGTCCGATGTCACAAATGTGTTGATTGGTCGAGAGAGGTATGATGTCACAAGGCCACCTGACCGCAAAGGAACCAATCACAGGCCCCTACCCAGTGGAGGCAAATTAAAAAAAAAATAGCAAACACGCACAGAAGTTGCACCAGTAGGTGCGACAAATGCAAAATCTTAAACTATCGCATTGGATTCTTCAGGTAACATAAGGGTCTGCATAGCTTCTAGAAACTGATGAATGAATGAATGAATGAATGACTGAATGTGTAGGTATAATAAGTGTTAACCTTTCATAAATTTGCAGATAATTTCGCGTCATTTCTTCGCATTGAGGTTGAACATCGAAGTATTTAATACAAACTCATTGGTGTTCGGGTAGAGATAGATTTGAGGCCAGTGTTAGGAAAACTTATTATAAAGAATGCTGCGAGGAGTGCGGTGATGGGAGTTCACTGCGAAATTTATTTGCCGCGTGGAAGCTTCTGTCTTGTAGTAGACTTGAATATACCCGTCAGAATGGCCACGATGACACTGAATCGACGTTCTTTCAACGTTATTTCCTTCCGGTCACGCAGCTCTACCGGTTGACCTTCGCGTCGAGGTTCAGCACCGAGGTCCGGGAAGACCTCGACAAGCCACACAAGGCGGTGCCACCATCCATCAAGCCCATCAGCGACGGTGCAGACAACATGGCCTACAATGGGAGCAGGTCCAATCTGGCTTCCAACGACCTCCCCATGACAGTCCGGGGCCACACGTCTCCACACGAGGCCATACAAGCTGCCCCACGGAAAGGTGTGTTACTGTCTACCGCTCTCAGCAAGTAGCCTTATTCAATGCACCCGCTGACAGTCACAATTTTGGGTTGCCTTTGATTTTACGTGTTTGTTGTCATGGGCCACGGGAAAATGTACCTCAGGTACAGTGAAACGTTCAATGGTCATCCTTTTCGCAAAATCACCATACATGCTCTTGATACAAAGTGGAAAGTTTTGGAAGCGCTTCAGAAAGTTCTTTGCCTGGCTGCAAGGTGCAGTCGTCAGAGCCGAAGATTTGGTACTTTTCGTGCTTGTGCAATGTACCACAGAGTGTCCCTGCCAGTGCATTTTCGCAACACACTTGAGAAAGAAACAGGGAGGCAAAGTGGGCGGAAGACGCCAGAGGTCGCTTCTAACCAGTTTATTCGTAATTTGAAACATCCGAAGAATGCGATGTATAGCTGGTCAGTAGGGGCTTATAGGGGGATAAAACGGACAGATAGAAATAGACGAGGTGCGTCGCGGTCAGGCTTTCGTGTCATCGTAGAAAGTAAAGAACAAACAAAGAGGAGATGCACCCAGTTTCTTCACAACGCGAGCTCTAACTGGGCTTATAGACGTGATAGGAACTGAACGGAGTTGCACTTGCACTGGCCCACGTGTATTTATATTCATGTAAACATTTAGCTTCTGCCATTGTAGCCTGGTTGCAGACGTGCAATTATTGATTTCTTTTCTAGCTGGAGCCCTAAAAGTTAAGGGTCTCGTGTCGCAAAAAAGCCGTCGTTGGCCGTCAGAAAAAAAAATCGCGAAAATCCCCGGAGAAACAACCTAGGTGGCAGGTGGCCACCTGGGTCACGTGACCTTGTAACGTCAGCGCAATCTGCCCACCTATTGTGAGCAAACTTGTCCCCGTGGCAGGTGGCAGTTAAATTAATGATTGGTCGCGAGAGGTTGCTCCGGAAGAGCAACCTGGGTCACACAAGCCCCACCGATGGCAGCACCTGCTATCGCAGGGCAGTGGTGGATAGCTTAATCGGTGCACTCCTGTGCCAGGAGTGGTATGACTCCCCGCGATATATGAATTTAAATTAGAGAATGATCGATTCCGTACATACGGGCATTAACTCATCAATGCTCGTATCTTTTAATGCGCAGCTTATGTGTACCCTCCAGTTTTTGTTTCCTCAGTGCAAGCTCTTGCGACCGGTACAGACTTGGAAGTCCGCAGTACTGCACCTGCGCAGGACGAACGTCATAAAACGTTTCAACACGTTTTCAAGACGTTTGAACATGTTTAGGTGGTTTTAAACTTCATTCTTCGCCCGAAGATATATTTGAGGACTAATGACTGCTTGACATATAAAATATGAAGCTACAAGTAAATAAAACACAGATAACCCATGTCAAACAAACGAATAAAATTTCATGGCTGCATATGATAATTCTATAGGCCAAAGTGTTTATAACAGCACGTTCTTACTATCCGTTCTGCCCTCCTTATGCAGAACTGCGTGGCTTCAAGAAGGCGCTGTTCTGCATATGCGGCGTCACATCGACACACTTGGAAGAAGAGGAGATGGCGGCCAACCAGACGCCCGCCATGAGTCCCGAGCAGGAGGCCGAGGATGCCGTCAAAGCCCTGGACGAGCATCCTGTGTGGGGTACCGTGACCACCTTGAACGCAGTCCTGCTCATGCTCATCTGCGCGTTCGTCTGGGGATTCTACGCCTGAACAGCCTCCATCCTGTCACTCTTCGAGCCTGCTCGTACTCCTTTCCTTGACGACTCGAGCTCATGATACTACGAAGGTGACCTGCAGGGTCTCCTGGAAGATGACACCGCACTGCCGGTTGTGAAGTATCAGAAGACTCTGGAACTACGGATGATTGCCGAGCGCTGATGGACGGCAAAGCATGGTTGAGATCTTCCCGTGGCTTGCCGAACTCACCCTGGACGAGTCGTGTGTACGCTGGACACAGTGTTTTTTAGTCTACATGTGTCAATTGTGGCACTGGGTGACAGTGTGCGTTCTCGAACTCGTTATGTCTGTGATAGGACGCTCAAGGGACCTGGGGTGATGGTGCAAACTCCTCTTTGGTCCGACGCGTGTGCGGACTTCTCTTTGTTGTTTTTTCTTTGGTTTTATTTGAGCTGTGACTCGGGACCAACCGCTTGTGAAATTTGAGAAGTCCCGGATCAAAACAGATGGGCTTGCGTAAATGTTTTGACGTACTTCTTACAGCATTGTGCATGATCTTGTACTTGGGCAAAAGACGAGGCCGCTTCAGGGAGTCAGGATCACAAAACGCTACGCCACAGAAGTGCTGTATTGACGTTGGTTGCCACGCAGCCTGGTGATGTCACTGTACAGGGATGTTATGACAACTACCACGGGTAATTTGGTGGGTCACATTCGCTTTTACCTTCATCACGATTAAGAATCTACTGCATTGCCACGCCTCGTTTGCTTCAAGCTTTATCTTCGACCACCGCGGCGGAGCGGTGGATGCGTTGCAATTCCAGCAGAGGACTATGAGCTCCATGTAGGGGTAATGAGTGCTTTGTTGCAACTAACTCCAGGTTTGTTACCGCGGTGTTCTGATGAACAAGAGGAATCATATGAACCAAAGACTATAGGTTGTGTTGTTATTATGCACTTAAAAAGATCGCATGACGGTGCGCCTCGCGTGGTGCATCCACTACATCAGAGCTGAGAATGCGGGCTTATTTCATTTCTGTAGCTGTTATTCTTTTTTTTTCTACGTGGGTACACGCGGAACCGTACTTACTTTTTCAGGGTAAGGTTGGGAAGCGGCAGTTCATTTTGTACTCTGCTGTAGCAGTATACCGCAAGTATTAATTTACCAACTCTCACTGGGCAGCTGCGGGCAACTTAAGACTAATAATTTGGAGGAAACTGAGGGGATGGAGCGCGATACCGTTGCTTTTGCAGTGTCTGGGTCATTAACGAACTCATTTGAATCAGCTGATTATGGTTGGAAACTGCAGCATCCGAACTGTCTCAGCCAGCAAGTTAGAATCTGATGTTCTAACTGCGCTCTATTTTTTTTTTTTTGCTTCGTAAGCAGAACTCCCGACCTCTCACCACTTCCTTGCGAGAGTACTGTGACTTAGTAAGCGGCAGTACAAGGAGCTCCTTAACGTGTAGTTTTTTCGCATACAGCTCGATGATGGTATTTTGATAGGGCTGGCCTTGTGTAAATATTTTTCTAACGAGGTTTTTCCTCAGCGATTTTTGTGAGGAGCGCCTATTGGCTGCTGAGCATCGCTGATAACAGTAGCAACATTGTTGCGCTTACATACGTCAAAGCCAGCTATTATAATGCGCAGTGCGCTATGTACTAGTCCTGGTGACCGCAAAGTAATGACTACAACCCACTCGTTTTTATTGCTTTCTTTGCGCGAAAATCGTCTCATTTAGCAACTGTTACTTGCGGACGCCATCTAGAAGTACTGAATATTTGAGTGCGCAAATTTTGACAAAAGAGGTACGCTCTAACCCTGTACTCACCAGTGCAGTCTGAAGGTTGAAAATTGGTGGTTTAATCTTGTAAAACTGTTTGCATATTTATGCTTAAGGAGCTTTTAGATCTTTTTTAAAATGTTGCAGGCGTGAAATTTTGTGACCTTTTATCGAGAAGTTGCTTTTGTGTGTTTTTGCGTGGATTTTATTTTCAAAATCAAGGAAACTGACGCTCATCACAGCTGAAAACCTGCGTCAGTATGGTTGTTTCGATATGTGACTGTGACTGCTTTTGAAAGCAAGCTATTTGAGTGGTTTTGGTACCACATACTCAGTGAAAATGAATCATTGCGTGGGTGTGTTTTATTTTTTTTGTGTGCTGGTGCGTTCATGTCATTATATTCTTTCAACTCTTCATGCCGTGGGGTGAGGAGCTTATGTTCGTTCTGCTGATTACTGAAATGGTTGAAAGAATGACTTGCATAAACAATTATTCATGACTGTATATGGTTATTATTCAGTTAAAGTGTGGCGCTACTTGGCGTCTAACTCATAATTGATGCAAAAGCACGCGAACAAGCAAGATGGGGTTTTCTTGTGACCATACATGAAGATACGAGAGTTGACCTTAAAGGCTTGTTATATGACGTCCGGTTTGTAGTGTGAATGAACATATCACAATATTTATTATGCTAATGAAGAGCAGCAAAGTGACAGGTCATTCATATACAGAAACCGATTTCAGCTTGGGGAGCGAGAGCAATATGCTAGTCTGATTAAATCTCTTTGTGCTACTTCTCAGGCATGACGTCATATATCCCGGGTTGTTGCAAATTTTCGTAGCTGAGGAAGCAGTTTTTTAAGCATATGTATATAGATCAAAAATATTTTTATTGCTTGACCTATGAACTTCTTTTGGGTAAATGAACTGCATAAGGTTTTACAGATGTCTTAGAGAACTACTTTTTTATTATACATTAATTAGCCGCGTTAAACAAGTGGTAATGTACGAAAGCGGGACCGAGCTTTTAATTCGGGTTATCTAATCACGTCAAGACATGGCCACAGTATCATGGCGACAAGCATTTTAGCAATTGGGGGCATCGAAACACGTCCTAAATTACCGAATTTAACATCTTTAAGCCTGACGTTTTCAGAATACGGTTTATGGCACTTATGGTTTGAGATTATTCATATTTATGCGTAGTAGATGCGGCATATGGATGAGGTATACCGTGCTCTGCGTTTTTGTGTGCGATTGCTCTATGCATTCGTTTCCCTCACGCTACACGTGAAATTAAACAGTGAGAAATGCTGCAAACTTTCGCTCAATTTCTCAATATTGCACCCTTGAGTTTTACACAGCCTGTTATTGAACTCAAGACATCATTTGGGCGTCAGTTCTCGTTGCAAACATGCTATCGTTAATGATATTGCGTCTTACGACTTCAAAACCCTTTTGTAAAGAATACGAAATGAATAAACCCACCTATATATGTCTTCTTACATGACCTGTTCAATGTGATATTTCTTCGTTTGCAGTAAGTATGAGAGCACCGAGACAGCATTCGAAGCTCACCGTTTAAGATAACACGGCTGTTAGCGAAGGTAGAGGAGTTTGCTACTGGTTGTGCACCCTGGTTGGTGGGCTCGAACATCTCTCAGCATGCCAAAAAACTTTGAGGAACTACACCTTCAACGCTGGGTGAAAGAGCAAATAGCGTGATGACTTGGTGTAAACATTTTTAACCTTTGTTTATTTCATTGAGAGTTTGAAAATTAAGCATAGTTGAAATACGAAGTACGATGCACTATTTCAAAAATACGGATGAGCTACTTTGCTGTAGGATACCCATTAAGGGGGTCATGAACTATACATAGTATATTGAGGTATGTATATTTGGAAGAAGCCATGCCATTTAATTATCGATGAAAGGGACATGTAAGAACAATGAATTTCCTGCACAGATCTGATCGAAGAAACGCACGACCGTTTTTGGATTGCGCGACAACTTTTATGGTAGTGGAGCCGAAGCTACGGAGCACAAACATGGCTTCTCTTTGTACGCACAGAAATATAGTCGCCGTTTCTATTTAATAGTGTTCTCCTAATGTATGGAAAATAGTGAAATGTTCGTTATTTAAGGCTTGATTATAACACAACTACCAACTTTCGATGTTGAAAGTCAATCAAAAAACAGTTTTCGTCATTGCAATGAATTAGGTAGGCACGTCTAGTTACAAGAAGTTTCTGCAGATGGCGCCAGCTGCCCAAGTGCTGGTGTGAAGATGCCGCTGAGAGAAGAACTCAGCAGGCGGCTAGGGGCACCGCCATGCGGCCGAACTGTTTAGCGGACGGAAAGGCCTACATTTCCTCGAAATCGTACGAAGTTTCCTTTTGAGATGCAAGTTCACGATGTCGGTGAATCCGTCGTCGTACTTCATGTCATTTGAGTCGGAAAAGGTAGATGATCTCGGTAACTCAGGGTGAGACATTCATCATTTGGGCACTGGCTCGAAGCTTGAGGACAACTGCCCAGCAGCGGCGAAGAGTCATCTGCCATCGCTTAGGACAGTGATATCACATAGAGGTTAGCACTAGCAAACAGGCGATAAAATTCCAGACAACGCAAAGACATCCTGAGTATAACCTCAGGATGTCCACGTCAGGATGTTCAGACGTCGTCATGTTGTCTCTAGCTGATCTTCAAGCAGTCCAAATGGGATCCATTTGTCATCCGTTGCGCACACTCAGGAAGTCTTGAGGATCGTGTTTGAGGGGTCGTTTTCAGTACTGCTTCAGGATTTGTATCGACTTTTTTTTTTCATGGGATTGCCGCATTTAAAGCCATCCAGAATAAGCAAAAAGAGAGGGTTTACCAAGGGCCGAAGGGAATTGCTCTCTGGAGATCGATTTTGCTGCCTGAGTGGAAAAGATGAATATCCCAAAAATCTGAGCAGTCCAACCCTATAAGAAGCATGCGATGCATAAGAACAGGTGTAAAAGCAAAGATACCTTGAGATATCTGCTCAAGTCATACAATTTTCGGGGTCAAAACGGCATCCTTCATTAGATAACTATTGTACACACATATCGTTTAATAAACTTGCAGTTTTTAATTAATGAGAGTCGAGTGCAATAGATGTAGATGGCTTGATCTCAGTCCGGTTCCACCGTACTCTCCTGCGGTAGGACGACTGTAGGACAATTGACGAATTTTCATCCTCGAGCCGTCCAGGAAAGTACAAACTGTGGATGAGGACATTTAGCCATCGATACACTCAAAAGGTACTCAGAATGTCCTGTTCGGCATGAGAACGTTCTGATCATTTGAGGACATCCTCAGGAAATTTTGTGTTGTCTGGGATATGAGGAAGGCACGAAGTGAGAAAGCGAGAAAAAATTTATTTCTCGGCCCAGGTCCGGGTCGTGCTCGCAAGTCGGAGAGTCGGAGCCTATATCGCCCGACACGTGGACTATATGGGCAACGAGCAGTGGCCGCAGCATGGGGCGAAGTGCAAACAGGATGAAAGGCCTAGCTCTCCTCAGAATAGGGTACCAAGGTGAGAAGAAATCTGTGTTGGAGGTAGTTTGGTGAATGTGTGGCACGTGAACAGGTCCAATATATACGTGGATTTCCAGCTTTGAAGTGCATGCTTTCTTTATTTCATTGTTAACAAGATTGTCGGTAAGTTAAGGGGCATAACAGTGCAGTCAGACACCCCGAAGAATTCGACAGGAGTTATAATCGGCCCCCGCGCAGGAAGACACACAATGTAGCAGGAATACTTTATTTACATGTATTGACAACAAACAAGGAGAGCGGCAGATGAGATGGCCGGGAGCGGCGCCGAGGAGAGAGAGCTCTTCGTCGTCGACTCCGCCCACCTTTTACACATGGCCGAAGTAGTCTTCGTCGTTGTCTGCGTATTTTTTTCACACCTTTTAGCGCCTTTTACACATTTTACACCTTTTTCTACACCTTTTTTTTGTACATCTTTTAGCGTACCGTGTTACCGTTACAATTACCGAAGTACCGGGAGCCCACCCACCGCCGGTGAGCACGCGCTGATTGGTACCGATGCTGCAGGCGCTCACGCAGCTGCCGGGTATGTGGCGCCATCTGGCGCCGTCAAGGCGATTTGTGCATGCGCAGTGGCTGCGCGCGAGCTCCCAGTACTCCGGTGCCGATAAAGGTAACACGGTACAAGTTATGCTAAAGGTGTCAAATGTTGTCCCCACGCCTCGTGTTCAGACGCCATGCGAAGCTTCCCCTTATTTTGAACTATTATGATGTTCTTGTTTTCTTGCTTTTTCGGCAATGTTTCATGCAGTCGCGTAAAACTTACACGCTAGTTTAAAGACAAAATGAAAAGAATGTGCTTCGGAGGTCAGCGACTTGAAGGCTTTTCTATTCACCACTGAGCGTATGAAACCAAGGACACTGACCACGGTGGCCTAGTGGTTGCAGCGTTGGGCTGCTCAATCCACGAAAGAAAGATCAATTCCTGGGCGCAGCGACAGGTTTTTGGAGGCGTTAGAAATGGAAAACGCCAGTCTGCTGTGCGAAGTCAAGGTACGTACATTAGTAAACCCCTGGGGATCTAAATTAATCAGGAGGTCTCCACAATGGCGTCTTTCACAGGACTTGTGTAGCTTTCGGACGTTATGCCCACATACCCCCCTAAATCGACGGTGACGGTGCCATTTGTTTCTCCTGCATTTAGATTATGTGTATATATCCTTGTTTTTATGTTTTTTTTTCATCTCTTTATCTAACCTTGTGTTTTCCAGCAAACTTTGGCGGGGTATTTCATTGGGTTCTAATGCGAGTATGCTCTTTTGACACTTTGAAGTTCAATATTAGTGCTTGCAGCTTTTATATTCAGCGCTTTGTCTGCATATTTCGTGATTACCGCACCGCCCTCTATTGAAATACCCTCCCACGAGGGCCCTTGGGAGAACCGAGAGCCAACAAACAAATAGTCCAAAACCCTGCACAATTGTCTTCCCCAAGGCCTACTTATAACGTTAGGACGCAAGACTTTATCAGATTCCACAAGTCTCTGTAATTATTTTGATTCTGCCTTCGCTCTTCGTTCATTTTTATCGTTTCTGCATTGTCCCCGCTATCACCATCATCCACCTGGGCTAGCGGTGTGCTGGCCGATCCCCCGCCGTGGGTATGCCTGAGGACATCATCATCATCATTTACTGGAAGACAACGAAGTGCCACTGACACGAGCGCTCAGGCGGCGAGCCCACGCGCCCTCCATCAGCAGCGAGCGAACGACCGTGCCAGCACCGCGTCATCACCCGAAGCAGCCATGTTCGAGGGATCCCAGGCGTCACTGATGAGGGCCGAGGGCGGCGGCCAGCCGCAGAACCGCAACAAGCCGCTGCTCTCCATACAGAGCATGTACATATGCGTCGGGGTCGGCATCATCGTCGGCATCGGCCTGGTCATCGTCATCGGCTTCATTCTGGTCCAGCGGCGACTCGTCTACTGACCGGTCGCCGCCCGCTGCTCCACCACCAAGGCAGGGTCGTCACCGAGGCCCACACTTCAGTGCACCGAAGACACCAGCTCCGGGACACCTGAAAGGTACCGCACCACCAGCCCCTCCTCCTACTCGAGGACTGCGCAGTCCATAACGCCGAGCCCAGAGCCTGATACGGAGAAGGACCCCCTGGTACTGGCGAGGACACCGGCGGTGCTTATACCAGGATGCGTACGGAGACCTTGGAGCTGTGCCACGGTTGCCCTGGCTGGAGGCTGCGAATCCCCGTGGTCCCAGCACCTGCAGCTCGTTGCGAACAAGGCGGCTCTGGTTCCACCGCTGCCACAGACTGGACTGCAGGTCGGTTTCTTCGGTGTCTTGAACTACCACCACAGGCGGGGCTGAAGGCCAGTGTTTTGGATTGCAATTCGGCCAGCTACTGCCTTCGGCTGCTCGGTTGTGTGCGCCTTGGTGACGACAGTGGTTTAGTGGACTGGTAACAACACCCTGGCAGCTATATTTTTTCTTTCATGACCAACCTGCATGTGTGCCATTAAACCGAGTACTTCATGCACGAGAGTGGTTCTGTCGTGTTGTCTTTCGCAGACCTGCATGGCGACAAGTAGGGGGCCAGGAGCGCTTATGCGACGAGACACTTTTGTTAGCCAAGTGAAGCCCACTGTTTAATTTTTATGCTGCTAGCGAATCATGCGCGCCTCGACGAACACGACTAGGTTAATAGAGGTGCAAACACAGTTGGTTAAGTTCAAAATTCTCTTCTGCTTCTCCGATCATTGAAACGAGGAAAATATTTTTAAAAGTTCCAGATCAGCTTTGTTTCAGGGGCAGCGCCCTTCTTTTCAGGCCCTATGAATGACGCCCATTAGTGCACCGGCCAACCACGGAGTGCTTTGGAGAACGGGAAGCTCTCCTTAAATTGATCCTTAGTCGCCTTACACAACTGCCGTTTCTAGAACTGCAATCTAATTCTTTGACAGACATGACTGAAGGCAATGGGTGCAGAGGCGTGGAAAGGTGAACTATCTTTAGTTCTCCTGCAGAAAATATTTGCTACTGAGCGTTGTAAAGGATCCTGCTACTCCATGTCGCTGTGGAAAACTGGGAGGATGTAATGAAAAGTAAGTGCAAGAGAGCGTAAAGGACAGCAGCTACATACGCAAAAAACACACACTCGTGTATGCTCCTAAGTTGTTTCAGAAGAACAGTAGCTTGAAATATCTGGAAAAGTGAATATGTGAAGGTAGGAATGGCTGTGGTTCCTGTCCATTCGCAGTTCCTAAGGAACACTTTAGATTTACTCAGAGCAGACTTGTACAGCTTTTAAATTTTTTCCTTTGGCGTTCTGCTCAGTCATCGTCACTGAACGCGTAATATTCATCACTGTTCACATTGCTTTTACTGGCATGGCGCAGTCGCATGAGCATCTAACGTGTGAGTGAAACGGAAATGTCATGGAAGCACTTGTGAGGAAGAAATCCCTGCGCTTAAGACGACGCATGGAGTTGCCGCGCTTGTGTAGTGAGCGTCGCCTAACTCGGGAATTTCTTTGTGGGCATAAGTACCAGCTTGTGTGCCAGCTTGCTGTTCAACGCGTCAAAGCAACCAACGCATTTTTCAAGGCGAAAGGCTTTTAATTACTCATACCTCGTCCGCTAGCAGAGGGTGTCACACCTTTGGCAGCGTTTAATTCGTGTTAACTCGGTAACTAAAAAAGATAGGAGGAAACGAATGGCTGCTTCAGATAGAAGAGGAAAAATGAACCTAGAAGCTAAGTTTAATGACTGTAGATTAATTAGTTAGTTATAGGCAAAGATGTCGAAATTGCGTCGAAGTAGCGCGGACGTTGATATAGCCACGAGAACGGTGTGACGTCACATCCACCGGAAGTCGTCATGGCATAGTGAAAATTGTCACAGAATGGTCGGAAAAACGTCGAATTTGTGTAAAATTAGATGAAAAAATGTGTAATGTACCGTAATTAACACTTAAGAAAGATTTAAGATTGTCGTCTGTACAGAACACCATTTGGTAAAGATGAAGGTACTACAGATTGCCCGCCATTTTATGAACTTGTCCATAGGGCACACCCGGTTTCTAAACAAGCGCGAGTCAGATGCGCTGTGCTTCGTGCCGAGTACGATGTGCTGTGCTCCGCGCTGAGAGTTACTGAAGCGCTTTATGGAGCCTGATAGAACAAGGCGTTAGAAGAGGATTCCGGCTCCGCCGCGGTGGCTCAGTGGTTACGGCGCTCAGCTGCTGACCCAAAAGACGCGGGTTCGATCCCGGCCGCGGCGGCTGAATTTCGATGAAGGCAAAATTCTAGAGGCCCGTGTGCTGTGCGATGTCAGTGCACGTTAAAGAACCCCAGGTGGTCGAAATTTCCGGAGCCCTCCACTACGGCGTCCCTCATAGCCTGAGTTGCTTTGGGACGTTAAGCCCCAACAAAACACAAAATACAAAAGAGAGAGGATTCTGGTGTGGGCTAGTTGGTTCGTGCTTTAAGAAACAGATTCACACAGCGCAACGGAACGTGGGTAAGAAGGAACACGAAACACAGAAGCCCAAGACCTGTGTTTCGTGTTCCTTCTTGTCGTCGTTCCGTTGCGCTGTGTGAATCTGTTTCTTAAAGGCGTTAGAGAGATATGGGGAAAGTCTTCATCTCGTTCACAGTCGCCTTCCCGGAAAGCTTTGTTGGTACTGGACATGTTTGTTGTTGACATGAAATATCAGCTGGAATACTCGCCTCTCTGCGACAAGAAAGAGGAGAAATACATAACGCAAAGTGAACAGGAGAAAGCGGATTTTTTTTTGTGGCAAGCGGACCTACCTATCCGTTACAAAGTGAGAAAAACCTGCTTTGAAGTTCTCATCTCTCTTACCCAGTGCAGGGTAGCCAACCGGAACATTCTTCTGGTTAATCTCCCTGCCTCTCCGCTACCACTTTTCTCTCTCTCCGCATTTTACATCCACTGAGCCCTGATGTAATATTTTTACGCCATGCTTCGGAATCAATTAACACTTTTACCACAAGCTTTAAATTTATACTGCATGGTTATCAGGCCGTAGATGCTGAAAAAAGTGGAGAAAAAAATTCTGCGGCCAAAATAAAAAAAATCCATGGCCGAATGGGCTAAACATATATTTTTTTAATTATTCGACCTTGTGATGTTTGTGGCATAGCCATGACGGATAGCGCCAAATTGCCTTCTTTTCAACAGTACTGGAACTGCAGGCGCACAAAACTCGACTCAACGATACTGACTTCTAAAACGTATTCCACGGCACAGCTGGTCCACACTTGTTAATAGTTTTGCTAGATGTCTGCTTACCAGAAAACAACGCAGGGTATACTCACCGTCGATTGAAGATTATAGAAAAGCAAAACAATTCGAGCTTCAAAAACGAAATAATTATTTGGTAGGCATAGCTTGCAACATATTTTCTCGAAAGAAGCTTTCATTTTTGCCGCATTCGTTTATTTTTGAATGGTAGAAGTTCTGTAGGGCCAAGCGAATGCATCAAAGACGTTTATTTTGACACATTTTTCACTCAACCATCTTTTGACAGCATCTACGCAATAAAGTCTTATCACGCGTTCGTTGTATAGAAAAAGTTGTCTATAGGCTCGAAATCTCGTGCTCCTTAGCCTTTGCTTGATGCAAGTCAATGCTCTCTGTACACTCATGTCCAGCAATTTCGGACAATAATTTTGAAAACTATAAGATACTTTTGCTGAAATATTGAAGGTAATCGTCCATTCTTCTGGTATGTAGCAAAATCTTTCTTTTAAAGTGTTTACATTGATCGCATCCAACAGTTAAGACTGCCATAGAAAACCAATGGGGAACGGTTTAGACGATAACAACAACTTTAATAGAAAAAAAAAATAAAACTGCTGCCGGGTGATCTGCGGATACCTTGACTGTTATAGTGAAATATTACATGATACTAAAAAAATTCGATCGTAAAAGGTTTCCTACTCAAAAACGCTTCCGTCCAGAATTGTTGGGTATGGCTGGAAAGTACATCTGAAATGTCCTCAAGCCACACGTCTCATGCCCCGTGGTCATTCTTTTCAGAGTGAGTGAATATTGGGACGGGTACAGTGCAGTGCTTCTTGACCATGACAGTCGCAGAAGTTTAAGGAAAAGATGGTAAACTGAGTGAAATTTATGCACTCTACCCAGCATTCTCTTACAGACATCATACGGTTGCAACAAGCATGCGGTTGTTACAAGCATTTCACGAATCTTCGTGGCATGATATCTGGGCAAGGCGATTCGCAAAGGAACTACCGTAAAAGTGGCCTCTAGTGCAGCCTGCGAGATGGAATAAAGTGAACTTTTAGGAAGTTTAAAGTTCTGCTTGAAGAGCGATGCTTTTAAAACGGCGGGAAGCTTTACCTCAGTCTCCACATGCCAGAATGAAGCTGGATACAAGTGCATTTATTCCTTCTTTTTAAATCGGTTCTCGTTTGGAGGATATCTATGCACATATTGAAGTAACGTCCTCACGGTATTTAGTTAATTATTTTAAAATCCCAGTATGCCCTCTCACCTCCAAAAGGCTCAGGCCTTTGAGGCACCTTAATTGATTTAACTTCGCACTTCCATCTGTTAGCCTTCACTGACAGCTCTGTTGATA
The DNA here is from genome assembly GCF_055824585.1 of Amblyomma mixtum. Taxonomy (NCBI): domain Eukaryota; kingdom Metazoa; phylum Arthropoda; class Arachnida; order Ixodida; family Ixodidae; genus Amblyomma; species Amblyomma mixtum. The sequence goes on from NC_143013.1 coordinate 260,654,440, forward strand.
GAACGACAGTTCCCGACTGGCATTGGTTTCGGGTTCAAGCCACGAACCATGCTAAGTCCTTCATCCTAAACACAGGTTTGGCAAAGCTGAATGGTTTTGTTTTGTAGCCACATCCTTGTGCTTTATCGTCTGCAAATAGCAATGACGTTGCCTCTATAAAGGCGCTTCTATCTTATCAGATGATGATGATGGTGGTGGTGGTAAACATTTTATTCAATAAAATGCTTCGAGCCCCCCGAACTGCGAGGAACCCTTAGTCCGGGGCTCCTACAACCTTAGCTATTTGCTGAACCCGGTGAACAAACTGTCCTTGGTCCTTAGAGGCTGCTGCTCATGTTTCGGATTTCAGATTTTAGGGACTGCTTGCATACTTTGGTAAGCCTATGTAGTGCAACACTGTGTGCGCCGTTCCCCGTATAGTGGGCATGTGTGTGGATCGGTGAATATACCCCCCCCCCCCCCCCCTCCCATGCCCATTCCTACCGAACAATAAGCTTATGCAGGTAGAGAAGCGATAGCTTAGATGCAGCTACATACGAACACATACACATACCTCAGCCTTTTCCACTCAATACACTCCACATTATACCTTGCCAGACCTCCGCAAACCAACAACGCAGACGCACGGCACAGGCATCATAGTAAAACTTACCTCCATTTCAGCGTCCAAAGCAGCAAGAGCGGTTAGATGTTATGCCATAGTCACAAAAGGCCCCGCTTAAAGAACCACTCTTCTCACAGAGCGGCGGGGGATCGCAAGAAAGAGACTCGGACACCGGTACTGTTTTTTTTCTCAATATTTTGTGTGAGAAAAATTGATTTGTTAAAGACTTTTGAAAATACATACATTCTATCACGCCTTCTATTGCAGCGCTGTCTTGGCAAAAGAAATGAAATAGCTTCGCGCGTGTAACGTTAGCATGTCTGTTCTCTCCTCCTTTCCCCTATTTTCCCCCTCTCAACTGAAACTGGAGAAAATGCTATAGAGAGCCGCGCCAAGTGCACGTGGTAGAGAGCGGGAGAAAAAAAAAATAGAAAGCGAGTTGTAAAGTAAAATGAAAAGTATTATTTACTGCCTTCCTCGGTTCGCAGTCACTCAGCTATCCACAAACTTTTTTTTTTTCGCGGTAATACACTTCGCGGTGAACACTTTTCCGAACCGTTCGGCCCAAAACACCAAACTATTATCTTCCTTTTTATCTCTTGTTTTTTTTGTGTGTTCGTGTGGTGCGTGTGTATTTGAATGAAGGCACTGGATGTGAGTGTTGGTGACGTGCGCTTGTATCTTTAAATAGTAAGCAGAAATAAAATGGCGGCAAATAAAGCGGCGAATTGCGACCGTAACGCGGAATTACTACACTAGCGTCAATGAAACGCCGCAACGACTTTCTAAAGCTCTTCTAGAAAAATAAACGCTATGCTAAGCCAACAGATGGTGCGGAATACATGCCTCTACTGTACAGGATATATATGTATATATACTTAAGCACTTTCAGCTTGTCTGCAACGGTTTCTTAGCGAGCGTTCGTTGAAGCTGCTCGACGACCTCGACCACACTAAACCCCGTCTTCACTCGCTTAGTATTCTTTGTTTATCATTAATTTCTGATATTTAGGAAAAATGATTTGCAGCGAATCTAAAAAAAACGAGAAAGAAACAAGGACTGCATGAATACGAGACATGGTGCGATTTGGTTACCGTTTTCAAATGAAGTGGTAGAAAGTGGTTCACATTAGAGTAGGCCTTTCTTGAAGCTTAATTTTTAAATGAACTCGTGCCGTGATGCAGGACATAATGATATCTGAAGTATTGCCGTAAGAACGCTTGAGATCAGTTTCACCTCGCACTGAAGCTTATGTACCACCAAGTGCGTCGCTACTGCATCTACAATGAAAGTGGGTTTATTGTGAATCGTGTATCAGTTTACTGATCACCAGCACTGCCGAATGGGGGGGGGGTGACTCATAGTTACAGTCCCCGCACAAAATGCGTATAATGCTCGGAACCATTTTTTGCTCTTAGCGGATCATGATCGCCACGATCGTCATTAAACCAGTAGAATCCATTGCTGGACAAAGCCTGCAAGGCATCCTCCGAAAGTGTAGTTTTGTAGGAAAAGGCTATGCACCAATATATGTTTTTTTTTTCTCGTTGAATATGGCCAGGAAGAAGAGCTGTTTATCCATACATAAGACATATTCGTAAACCGTTGGTTATTATTTTTTTTTTTATGAAACACTCATTCATGGACGCCTAATGTAAATGGGAGCCGGGTTGCAAGCAAGATTTAATGTCTTGACATAACAGCATACACGCATTTGATTGTTCGCAAAAGGGTGGACATGTTTCACACAATGAAGGCTATGAGAAACACTGCACGAAACTGCTCTGTCGTGCTGGTGGTTATTGCCTTAACTGCACACGTATTCGCTTTCCGTCGTCTTTAACCAGCTGCGTCCCGAGAGGGACTTTCCGAACAACGTGGAAGGCTTTGCATCGTAGACTGCCATGTTTTGCTTGCACAGAACTAATGCGCTTGAAAACAAGGTCTGCGGGAAGGTCATGCTGCGTACGACTAACTTTATGTACAGGCTACCAGCAACGGTACAGGAATAAAAAAAAATTATACACCAAAATACGGTGCGTAAGCATTCTTTTCAACTGACCCATCATAATCTTTATGAGCTGGAACTCTGTGGGGTCGACAAGGTCCGCGAATTATTTTGAAAGGTTATTTATTTCTCCGTTTATCTTGTCAGGGAGGAAAAAGAAGACCGCTAACTATTCGTGATGCGAGAGTGAAAAGTAATCCGTTATTTGAGGAATTCACAGGACCAAGGTAGGTTACACAAGCTCCCAAACGCACAGAAGGCGGCTGATGTAATAGCTGAATCCACACGTCTTTTTCAGGTTGCCGCATTGCGACTGTCGCGGTGGGTAGATTATGACCTGATACTCTCCCAGCTGTTCGGATCCGTGTGTTCCAATACAGAAGCAACCGCAGCATCTGTTGTTTAGAATTTGATGTATGCAGTTTAATATTTAAAGATAGTGTTTGTCGACCTCCTGATTCCGATCTATTAACGTATTCACCATGCCACTGCTTAAACCAGGTTCGCAGCAATAAATTCGCAAAGCGTCTATGAACTAGGAGTTGTAATACTTGTCCTGTAACAGTGGGGACTGTATTTCAACTTCGTATGGAAAACGCAGCACACGGCTTATTAATGAAGCAATGTGTTTCACGCACATAAATGAACCATATATCTGGTTCGAAAAAAAAAACCAAGACGTTTCGGATGAAATGAGAACACTCATTACTGCATAGCACGCATTCCGGGTGCGCGCAATGAATTTGCGTTCTAAAGCATGGCTGCACTGCAAACTGCTTTGCCTGCCCCGGCGCCTGCATGCAAGTGCATTCACGCACTTCCTTTCCACGTGACTTCAAACTGTCGAGAGACGATATCGCTATCTCTGCATATTGAGAAGCCCCATGAGTGGGAAGCATTCTGTCCACTTGTCTGTCCGCTTGGATTTTAAAAAGCGGGGTTGTATATTAAGTGAAGTTTGTTAAAACGGGATGGCTGCATAATGCAGGTTACATTTTCACTTCAAGGTCGCGGGTATTTGTTTTCTTTATCTCTCTCTCTCTCTTTGTCTCCTGCGCACCCTTGCAAAAAATTCAATAGACTGTCCACACACTGTCTGTAGACTGATTATGGACTGTGTGCGGAAATTTTCCTCAGGGACAGTACAAACGTTGCAGATGAGGCAATAGGGATTAGCCAGGGATGACGGACGTGTCAGAACCATATGCAGGCGAAATTCACACGTACAGAATTGAATCTCAGCCTTGCCGAATAATTATTCACCATAGCCCGTGATTTTTCGTGAAAATAAAGAAGTAAAAACGGCATCAGAAAGTTGTGCCTGGTAGGTTCTTAGGCTTGCGTGGCAATACGCCATCGTTATTCGGGGATCTGTTTGTCTGCTCAGATAATTTCAAATTAAATGCTGATACCGATCAGCAGTTGTACACATCGTATGTCACAACCAGAAAATCATGACATTCTTAAGTTATTTTTACTGTCGGTGTGCGTCCCTGAGTTTCTTCCGCAGAACTGAACGCAGGCAGGAAACGACTACCATCGTCCCATCGCTGAAGTATGTACGAGCTGACTTCAAATGACAAAACGGTGACCGCATTACACCAGTGGCTCCATGCAGCCATGAGAACGTGAACGAACTACGGCAAAAAGCCGGTACCAAAGCGCTGCCTTCTTCTCATTTCAAGTGCAATGACCCCGTGGTGATAACGCTTGGGAGGACACATTTTCGGAGCTGAGGCGCAGAGCAAAAACACAATAAAAATTGCAATTGTAGTAAGCGTTCAGTGAGTAACAGGAGGAATGATACAAGCTACAACAAAAGAATTACCTTCGGTTTAGTTAGTACCTGATGTGCTGACCCAGGCGTGCTTGTCTGCACTCTAGTGCCGTTTACAGTTTGCTCTGTCGTACCCAGAGGGAGCCACTAGCAGCGTTCGGTCGTTCCGGCATTTGAGGTTAGTCAGTCCATGGCTGTACAACTGAGGCACCACGTTAATAAAGCAAGGAGCTAATAGTCAAGAAGCGAATAAAAAGCGTGAGAGTAGGAAGATCTGCTCGCCGCTTCGTTTCTCATGCCTTCGGTGTGAACTTGACACTTGTACGTGTGAACCGGGCCTGCACTGGTGGGGAACACTTCTTTTTTTGATCCGGGCTCGTGGGCCCCGAATGCACAGTAGCACCCACGGCCGGTTACTACGCGCAGTCACATACATAAGACGGCACAGGTATACCCAATCAGTATAGGTAATCAGCCCAATATCGCAAAGGTCGGTTCTACAAAGGACCAGTGTGAAACCAACCATTTCCAATAATGGTCCGATTGCCTTTTCCGCTTGGGTAAGGACAAAGACAGTTTCTTTGACGGCACAACGCGACGCAGCACACTGACGCCCCGGAAAGACTGTACTCATACCACGTCGCGTACGGACATACTGTCTACGTCACACAGCTATAAGCAGGCGTTTACGGAGGAACCGCGAGAAGGACGCCTTTACACGCACAACCAGCTACGTATACGGATGATGGTCTACGCACTGTTTTTTTTTTCCTGCACACTCTAACGTGACGTCGCTCTCTCTTTATGAAAGAAATACTGTGTACGACGAAGTAAAGAAATGAAGTAATGATGAGTATTTTTAGCGGTATTTACTCGTTTCATTGCATCAGCACAGCATTGGGTTCTTTCGTACGGCAGCTAAGGCTACAGTTACGTAAGCCAGCATTTCACGAAATCCGCGGAACATAGCAATTTAAGAAAGCAAAAAAAAAAATGACGAAGAAGTGCCAGCGCAGATGAAACAAATTCGCGAGTTTCGGTTCAGTTCAGTGCCGCATTTACTCGTGTATAGCTCACCCTGAGTGCAGAATATTTTGTCAACTCAATTTTGCGCCAGGAAAAGGAGACAGAAACTCATGCCGGACTCATTAACTAGGTCGTGTGTCAGAAAGCCTTTGTTTTCAACGCCACTGATCTCAACGAAAATGGGGTGAGCTATATTGGGGGAAATACGGATTTTTGATCGACTGCGAGGAAGTATGTATGACTAACAGCGGCTTATGAAATGCGTTGGTTCGCGTTCTTGGCGACACCGAATACGATTGAGGGCGGAAAATGAATGAAAAAAAAAAATGTCCTTTCTTTTTCACAGTTATTCCACCTTATTCTTCAATGGAAAGAGCTGCTGGTATGAAACCTAGGAATTGTCTTACTTCGCCTTTTCTTGAGATTTATTTTTAGATGTGTCATTGCATACTACTACTCTATAGTGTTCATTGCCTAAACTGAAATGTCTGCCACTCGGAATGTATTTTCCCTTTACCTGTGCATCATTCAATAAGAAACACCCGGTTAAGATTTTGCATTAATCAAACGCACATCATCAGCACTGGGGCCTTCTAAATGAAATCTATCGCATTCCCTCTTGTAGTGCCAGCATTACGTAGATGCGAATTCTTCAATAAACGGCAGTTCAGTTAAAAAAGGAAAAAAGAATAAATAGCGCCTTTTTCTTTGCGCCACAAATTTAACAGCTGCGCTGACTTTGTCTGATTTTAGCGTTTCATGGAGAGCGACATATATTATATAGACTTATTGTACATATTTTTATTTTTAAACCTCACTATGGCTGACGTCTATATGTTAATTGCTACAAAAAGAACGCCCAAGGCAACAAGCCAAGATGCCTACATTTGAAAGCTGCAAAAATAAATCGCCACTAGCACACGCATGATCTGCACAACGCAGAAAAAGAAAGACTGATAACGGCTCACTGAAACAAGGAAAAAGAAAAAAAAAAGGCCTAGCACCGAGAACAGGGTGGAGGAGAGTGTCTGCATGCAAAAGACAGGTGAACCGAACTTCACATGCACGTTTTGTACTTGTGGTGACTCTAAAGTGATCCTAAGCTTTATTCGGGAGCACTCGGCCGCGGCCAATACACGTTGTGACGGAGGTTATGTTTACACTCGCTATTCAACTATGCACACAGACACGAAATACCAAAGTACGACGCCCAACGTTTCTTCACTGTGCATCTTCGCGGCACTACTTGTAGGGTTAAACAAAGTTGCACCTACGCTGAATGAATGTGGCTTTGGGGACGCTGCTATGGCTGTGTAAATCAACACTGAAAAGCGGAGGTGTAAAATACCGGAATACAACTGCCTTAAGTCCCATTACACTGTCGGAGGTACATTCGGGGACAAAAGTCTCTGGGCCGCGTGTGCCGCAATCGAGGCCGATAGCTCTATTATTAGCCGCCGGCTGGTGACCACACTTGTAGACTGGTAGACCTCTACAGTTGTGATCTCCAGCCGGGAGCTAATAATAGAGCTATCGGCTTCGTCTGCGGCGCACGCGGTCCAGATACTTTTCTTCCCAACTGTACATCCCAAGGAGGTTACCTTCCATGCCATGCAGTGGGGCTCTATAGCACCTACGGAAGAAATAGTTTTCGGAAGCATGGAGTACAAAGTACTCCAGTTCGAGAGATTTGGAACGCTGACGATCGATACAAGCGCTTGTCCTGTCTACGTCGTTTCTTTGTGTCCTGTCTTTTGCGCAAAAAACCCACAATGATCGATACAATACGAGCTCCTGTGCATGGCCCAGAAGAAAATGCATTGGGCTGCGTATCTTTGACTAAGGCTTTACATAATTTGTTAAAGACGATGGAGTGTGTGATTCACTCGGAGCTTGTCCCATTTTAGTAGCCTTTGAATGGTTCTGGTTGCAAGGAAAAGAAGTCAAGGCAAAGCGACTGTTCACTCGACTGCCATGCCGTCCCAATGAAGCATGTATCATGCTTCACAGTTAAATGTTTTTTTTTTTTAATATCGGACTCGAATTGCTTTTCTTTGGCATTCATGCAAGTGTGGTATCTCCACAGACTGTCGTGTTCGAAATCCCTCGACAAGATAGCGCTATTGTCTTTTTGTCTATCTCAAATTAATTTAAACGGCCTGCTTTTACGCAAACGACATAAAAAACGACTCAATGTTCAATGTTGGAAGTTGAGCGGATTTGTGTCCAATATCAAATGATTCGTTTGTCCTTTTTTACAAAGGAGGTGGGCCGCTGCAAAAAGCGGCTTCTAAAGCAGCTTTACAGCGCGAATGCCCTTGTTTTGTCAGCCTTAACTTCACTGAAGAGCATTCCGTTATTGATGTGGTTAATCCTTTCAGAGAAATGCCACTTCGAGGTGTTCGACGACTAATCTTTAACCAGATGAAACGTTGTGGCGTCGCTCTTTGGTAACACAACACCGCAGGGGGGAGGATCATGATGGTCTCCGTCATCCCTGGTGAATCGACGAACTTATCAGTAAATGCAGAAGGAGTGATAGAAGAGAGAGAGAGAAAGATACTGCAATGGTCTCAGTGGCGCTTTACCAACGAAACTGCGTCCAGACATATACGATCTCCAAACACGGAGGAAAAGCGTCATTAACACAATCTCGATCCAAATAGGTGACCGGTTTCCTCTTGATTTTCTGACGTTTCGTTGATTCGGGAGAAAGAGGACAATATTTCAAAACGCTGTTCTAATCGGTGTCACAAAACGCAGTCAAACGCTGCAGCACTGACGAGCGTAGAACACCTTCAATACGTGAACAGAACAATCGTTATGTCTCAGGTTTTAAAACTGTGACGTTTGCTCTACGGATGCCTAGAAGTTAACGGGGTGCCTATCCTACGGCTTGAGAAGAGCGAGAACTCACGCAAACATCGTCACAACGCTATGGATCATCTAGTGTGTCTTAATTCCTGTTCAACACCGAAAACCTCGACTCCAGCCGGGCACAAAATGAGACCGCACCAGTTTGGCGATATAAGACTAGGACTTAAATTCAGCTCGAAAATTTAGCTCCAAGCTGGCACCTATGAACTAAAGCAGAGCATCGAATTAGCTCATTATACACACGTGCTTACAAGATGACGCCATTTAAAAGCTGGCTGCATGTAAAGTGGCGCTACACGAGCTCGACACCTGCCACATGCAAGCACATCAAAAGCACGCATTGTTCTCAAGCGAGTTCGTTAATACATGAATGTACACGTTATATTCGCTAACGTTTACTTCTTCGTGAAAAACTTACAACTAAGACTGTTTCTGCTTAGAAGCGCCACCTACGTAAATCGAGCGCCACCGAGATGGGCAAGAATGGCTGAGAAATAAACTGCCAGAACTAGATAAGGAAAAGCCAATCAAGAAAATGAAGGAAAAGAATCAAGAAAAAAAACTTTTAAGCTGCAAGCTGAACACGTTGTGTGCGCGCCTCAATAGAACATAGGCGGAAACTACGCTGCAACAACCAGACAAGAATAATCTTCGCATATAGCTGTATACTGTACATTCAACGCGAGCTGCTTCACGCTGCGTCAACCTGTGCTTTCTGAAAATATTTCGCGCGACATCATACAGTACAGAGCTAACGATTCGATACACGCTCGCTGAGCTGAGCAGCTGGCACAGAGCGCAATCTTTCACACTTACAATATAATCTCTTGAGCTAGCAGAGTTGCTTAGATTCTAAAGATTGCCTAGATGGTCCATTCGGGATAATCGCTCCTTCCCGTACAGGCTTGAACATTTCCTCGGTGTGCACACAGATAGTGAAAAGAGCAGCATTAAACAAGATCATTGGGGCCTTGCAAAAGCATTGCGCTGAAACCAGCAACGCCCACCAAAGCTATGAGTTACGAGGGAAATAATAACGATGACGACAGCTTCAACAAATAACTCAGCTCGCCTGTACCTAGACCCAAACCTCGACCAGGACGCAGAAACACAACAATGCGCAAGACCACTTAACTCTGAACGACCAAGCACACTCAGTCAAAGGCCGTGCATGCACTTGTGTGCTGGTTCCCGCTAGCGTTCTCTAGGAGTGATTGCCGAACCGAGGAAGGCACTACATTCTCTCTCTATAGTGAGACTGTGTGTGTGTTTTCTCTTAGCACTAGGGCAAACTCCAGATGGGTTCCGTGTCAGGTATAGATATCGCTACGCTGTCAGCCTTGCCCTGCACCGCTGAGACGGTCGTCAGTCCTCCCGTCGATCTCGCGATCGTCTCGGTCATTGCCACTGTCGTCCTCGTAGAAGAAATGCATTGTTGCTGCTGCTGCTGCTGCTGTTGCTGTTGCCTTTGTTGTGGGCTGGACACCGACTCCTGTATCGTCGTCTCGGTCGAGGATCCCGAAGACGACGTGCCTCCGGCGCCGCTCGACGAGCTTCGTCTCGTTAGGGACAGCTGCGGAGTCGAGGAACCCATGTCCGCTTCGGCGAGGCAGTTTTCGCTGTAGCTCCGAGAGCCACTGGAAGAGAGCTTGAGGGGCGCCCCGGCAGCGTCGGGGTGCGCCGAGCCGACGCCGCCGGCAGCGCCCGGCCCGATGTCTTCCTTGATGGTTGGCAGGCACGGTGTGGACGGCCAACCCGCCATGTGCGAGAAGGACGACACCGAAGATGTGGACGCCTGCTTTTTGAGCACTGCGCTGCCGGCGCCGCTGGAGGTGGTGGTTGTCTGCGCGCGCTGAGGCGACGCAGGAGGAGGTTGCCAGAGGCACTCGTTGGAGAAGGATGTCTCCTGGAGTCGGAGGTGGTCGTCCTCTGGCTCGCACTCTTCGTCGAGACTCCTCCAGGCACCCAGAAGCTTCTGCTTGTCGTTTCCCAGCGGCTGCCCGGCGAAGAAGGTGTTGTGGCGCTGCCTGGACTGCCAGAAGGCGCGCCGCTTGAGCGCGGCTCGGGATGTACTAGACCTTAGGTGGTCGCTGGAGCTGCTCTCGGGAAATCCCCCGGCGTCACCGGGTTCGTCCCCGTAGTGGTTCTGCAACAGGAGCTTCTGCTGCCGGTGGTACCGAGGCATGTCCAGGGAGGCGAACCGGGTCAGCTTGGGTCTGGCGTCCGTCGCCGCCGCGGTGCCGGCCTGCCGGCCGGCGGCCAGGCTGCGCAGAAGGCGGTCGTCTCGGAGGCTGTGTTTCCGTCGCAGACGCCGCCTTCGCCCCTCGTCCTGGGAGCTGAAGGGCGAAGAGGTGGTGGTCGTGTGTCGCGCGTGCGACTCGACGCCGTGCGTCAGGTTCATCGAGAGCGCTCGACTCCAGGACAGAGGATCGTAGCTCGAGTGACGGCGGCTACCGCCTCCCTGTTGCTCCTCCTGGACTTTCTTCTCGAACTCTTCTACCAGCATCTGAACCTCCCAGTCATCCGAGTTGGTCGACGTCGGGGGTCGCGGGTAGGTGAGTAGCGGTGACGTGGCACTGCCCGACCTCACGGGTGGGCTGAAGGGCACCGCGAGGTCTGGAAGCGTGGTGCAGCTACCTCCGCTGCTCATCTTGCTCATGCTCAGGCTCAGGTCCACGCTGGTCGTCTTGGAATGGTCCTGGCTCGCGGGGAACTCCAGCTTCCACAGGTCTTCGGGCTTCAGCCTGGAAGCTGCGACCTGCCGTCGGACGCAAGGCAACGAATCAGTAAAGGCGAAGCGCTGCAGTTCGACACGAGGCTCCTAATGGTGGTGGAAAGTTTACGCAAGAAATTAGAGGGACACGACCATTTTAATTTATCACCGTGCTATTGCGTGGATGAAGTATCTATGATTAGCTACCGACTTGCTGTTACAGGGGCGCTTTTAATTAACAGGATGCGCTCGGTATGCTAAGACCTTTTGGGTGGTGTTTCAAACGGGATTATGAAGAAGTGGAATAAGAAGCGTGGACACCGTTATTACGACGAACTGCGGTGCGGAGAAAAGAACAGGATTAGGAAAATAAAGTACAAAGAACGGAAAGAAACTGGACGTAGCAGTCAATGTAACTCACGTCGGAATTTTTGCATTTATAATACTTTGTATTGGCTGTATTGGTTTAGAACCGTTTCTTCACATGTGTCTACGCGATATACGCAGACCTTATTCCGGCAGTTCACTTCATTTGGCTAGCCAAAAAATTTCATATGTAAAATTTTATGGGCGCATAGGAAATGACTGAATCGTCCTTGTTGACGCTGGTTTCGTACATATCCATAAACAAATCCTGTTCATGCCCTGAGGACAAGACATGAATAAATACGTTACAGTCAACTTTTCAGACTTTTAGGACGATACGAACCCCAGGCAAAATATTCATGCGTTTAGGCCGTTTACCTACTTTTGCATAGAGTACAACAATGTCATGCCTTGAATAGCTGCGAGGGCCCACATCCACACAGGTTTTCATGGGGATTAATTTTAGGCCAAATTAGACAGAACATAACAAACTGATGTGTTGACACAGTACCTGAGGTGAAAAATCTTCTAGTTTCGGTTACTTACCAGCTTTACGTCCGGTCAATAAGCAGCTTGCTCAAGATTGATTTCGGAATGGCTTGGTGAAGACTGCTATCTACGCAGGCGGTTTCGACAGTCTACATCTACACTACGAGGGCACTTGGAAAATGCGAACGCTACTTTGGCGTAGATTTAGGAATGCGCCTCTGATCACGGGCCTACGGACACGTTCGTTGCACGGCATGCAGGTAATGAGGACGTAAGGGGCGGGCAGACCATCGTAATGATGCCTGTGAATCACATGGTCGTTGCAGTAGACCTCGAGCTGTCTATATGGCAGGGGTGCTCAATAAATTATGTATTGTAGACTATATCCTTTTTGTGAAGGGATGAGTTGAAAGTTCTTACGCTTAATTTTTAAGCATGGTGTGTCGATTTTCTCGAAGCACATCATTCTCCAACAAAGCCTCCGAAAGTTGCCACGCACTTTCTCTTCTGGGAAATAGGAAATTGGAGACTTTAACTTAAGCATGATATCCTTTAATCACATTGCTCTATAAAGGTTGCAGACGAGCAGATGAAATTTACTGAAAAGGTCTCGCGTCGAGATAATGCTTTGCTTTGATGCTAGGCCGGGACGTACGCACAGGCGCTCCGAAGAGCGTGACCACAGACTCGCGTGCTTCCTCTTAGAGTGCATCAACCTGTGCGCCAATCGCCGAACCATCTGGCAAGTACGTCTGACATGAAACCTACAGAATGCTAATGGCTCTTGATTTATAGGTGTAAGGGATAAGGCTTTAGAATTATGCTGCGCCAAGATCAGCTAGGAGACTTATGTTCACGAGGTTAAGATCACGTGGACTTTGAACATGCCCTCACTGGACATCGAGTTCAAGAACGACTGGTAAGGTCATAACAGCCACCAATTTTATATGCGGAATGCAGATTTTGGGTTGGATAAAATTCGACTTGGCTTTTAATCCTTATACTCCTGCAGCTTAAAGCAACTGGAGGACATGTGGTTTTCTTTGTTGTGGCCCGCCTCTGAATCTTCCTCGAAGGCTCACTGCCACATCCCACTTGTTTAGCTTAGCTGGCTTAGTTCAGGAAGCGAACGGTGTATAGGACACTGTCACACATAAAAGAGCCATAGAAGAACACGAATACATTAGCGGCCTGGTTCAAGGTTTCAGTGCGCATGCCCGTAACCCTATGAGGTGTCTGAGGTGGCACAGCACCAGAAACTCGGTATCCGTACTGGTAACACGATATACCTTCCTTTAGTGCAGTGCAGTACGAGCTGAAGGAAAGCAGCCAAACTGCTATATAAATGCCGAATTCGTTCGACTGGATTTTGAACCGCTCGTCAATTTCTTGGCTGCCACAGGACATGAATGATAGGCGCCAGGCCAATCCACAAACGGTGCCGACTCAGGTCTACAGAAGTTATTAGAAGGCAGTTCATGGTTCCGCTATTGGAACGCGGCCCCAATTTTCGCCTGACAAGAGAAGGTCATGCTACGACTCCTCCTATATCCTGTAATAACGGACTTAAGGAACTAAAGAAACATGACAGCTGAGCAATGTAAACATGGTGATCCCAACTGAAACATCTAGTTGACTTCTACTATGTGCAAACTAAGAGGCTCCAAGGACAGAAGGGTAGGAAGGTGAGGGTGGCACACAACAATGGCAGGCCTTTCTGTTTTCTTTCACTGCAGAAAATTGGCGCACTCCAAGAGAAAGAAAGTATACTAAGTCGTGTTTTCCGGACGTACACCAGTATAGGGCGGTATTAAAAAGCGCATGCCCTAGCTAGCCCCTTTCTTTTAGGCTGCAGGACTCTGACTAGTCACTACCGTTGTAGTGTTTCTATAGGTAACCCGGTTTGGCCTTTCAGCGTTACTATTAATATGCCCATGCGTGGTGACGATGTAGTTATTTCGTGTTCTTTTTAGTTCAGTTTAGATTATGGGGTCTGACGTCCCAAAGCGACTAAGGCTATGAGAGACGCCGTAGTGGAGGGCTCCGGAAATTTTTACTACCTGGGGTTGAAATTTCCGGAGCCCTCCACTACGGCGTCTTTCATAGCCTAGTCGCTTTGGGACGTTAAGCCCCATAAACCTAACTAAACTAAACTAAACTAAAAAGAACAGGAAAGAACTACATCGTCACCACGCATGGGCATTTTGCTTCCATCATGGAAAGACCTTTGTTTAATTTTTAATTGTTTCTTTTTAGAAAAGCAATTTAGCGCTGATTAGAGAAGTTCAAGGACTTGGTAAACAAAAGAAGTTAGACCCTTGAAGAAGTAGCTTAGAAGCTTCGTGCGGGCAGGTTTTCACGCGAACACCCTTTTTCCTCCCGGAGTGCGCCGAGATCATGAAGGTGGGCGGCGTGGCAGCGCGGGCGGCGCCCCCACCACCACGTACCCCACACAGTGCGGAGTCGGAGGCCGCGGCCAGTGCCGATAGTGAAGGCTCATGCCACGACGAGCTGTGTGGCGTGCGGTGTCGGTGGTGCGAGCGCGCGTTGGGTAGGCTGGGTCGGGGCCAAGAGTACAGGAAGGGCCGCCCTCCGCGTGCTGACACGTGCTCGGCGGCGCTGGGCGCGCCGTCGCCGGCGGCGGCCGCCAGGGCTGGGCCGCCGCCCCGTTGCCCACCGGCTTCGTCTTCCTCTTCTTCCTCCTCCTCCTCTTCGAGGAGGGGATCGGCTCGTGCACTATCCACGGACTCGTTCTGTCATGGGGAGGTGGGGGGAGGGGATGTTTTGGGGGTAGTGCACAGCGTACCAGCAGGCTGCCGCTTCAGGGCTCACACACTTTCAAAGGGACAGAGACATAAAAACTTTCGTAGTCTATTTTTGTTTTCGAATAATGCGTAAGACTTTAGCAAACATAAATCGTTATGTGAAATTCGCCTACGCTCAGCGCCTAATCTGTAATTGAATTTATTCTTTCATACAGTTGAGGTTTTGCTTTCAGCAGTCGAAAGAAGGTCGCGACGTCACAAGTTAGCACCAGATCACGTGATGTGGGTGTTAGCAGCGCACACGAAACAAGGACGGACAGAAAAGGGAACCTTGTGTTTCGTTCCCTTTTCTGTCCGTCCTTGCTTCGTGAGCGCTGCTAACACCCACAGTATGAAAAACCAACTAGCCCAAGAAAAGATGATTCAGATCACGTGAGCAACAAAAAACTGCAGTCTAATGGCTCTTTGTTACCTTGCTGGCATTAAGCCTCCTGGAGCACTTTAGCGCAAGAGGTAAATAAAAAAACCACTAAGTAGCGGTTATACTGCGGTTTTTGTATCCCTCACGTGCTCTCATTCTCGCTTGTGGAGGCGCAAGCACGGTCTAGCAACTGAAGCTTAAACTAGAGAGGAAAAAAATCAGTTACAAATATCTTATTGAGCGCTGACGAATTCCTCGTAGTGATCTATATTCACTAATGCCGGACGCATCATTCTACAACAAAAACGTACTCCGATAATATTTGGTGTCTCCACTCCCTTAAAGAGCTTTCTTCCTCCACTGTTCCTTTCTGTCCCTCTATGCCTCAAGTAATTAACATCGGCACCATCATCGACATGTTGAGTAGCAGCAGCAACCAAACTGAGCACACATAAGGACAAAGGCCCATCCTAGTGACTACAGATTTCCCTTGTCTTGAGTCATCGTGTCTATTATGTCAAGCTAAATATAACATCGGTTGTCTTCTGTGCGCATGGCATGTGATGCTCAAGTTAATTTACTGCTCTGAATATCTGAATATTCTAGTAGGATGTCACTGACTTGCGTTCCTTCTCTAATCTGGGCTTCGTTTTGTGCGGGAACAGTGACTTTGTTATCAGTATCTGAATGCCATTGACGCAGCGCAATGGACAAATACCTTGTTGTCTGTGGAACTGCTTGAGAGATACGCTAATCTGTTTTACTTGCAATAATAGCGCATAGAACTTTTCAAATGTTGCAAGGCTATTCCGTGCTTGGGACTAGAACTCTTTCCCAGTCAAGTGGTAGGGTCTACGTTTGGTCTCTGGTATCGTAGAGGCTTAAGGCATTGAGCAAGACCCATTGTCTGAAGCTCTAGATTGCCATGAGCTTCAGGCGGTATGGCTGGACTACCAGAAACCGAGAACAGGGCCCAGATTACGTCTAAAACTCTTCGATCCTACGAAAGTTTTAGGTTTACATAGCTTCCATAGCTTCCATAAAGTTTCCATAGCTCATACACGTTGGTCAAATATTTTGTTAGTTCGCAGTTTAGTTCTGTCTTTAGTTGAAGTTTTAGACATTGAGCAATTACTAATGTCTACAGCTTCTCAATATAGCCACGAAATTTACAAAGAGATCAAGACTGGCCGTCTAAAGCATTTTGTAAGAGGTCCGTAAGCAAGGTTGCCTTTTATCTTCCTAGGGCGCCACCTCGCGGTTCACTGACTGATACCCTAAGTGTCTTGAGAAGTTTTGGGAAACGCTGTATGTTCAATTAAAGGAATGGGGGGTTTTTGTTTGGACGTATACGGCTTGTCTGAGTACTGCCATCACGGACAGCCTGCAGAGCCAAATTTACCGCACGGAACTTGCATGCGCACTTGTACTACGTGGGGTAAAGGGGAAATCAAAATGCGAGACTGTAGACTGTGGTGTGACGATGCAGTTGTCGGTGCAAAAGTGAAATACACCGTGCAGTCCTGAGTGTTTTTCTATGTGACTTTTCTAGACACATGCACATCTGCAGTGAGCGTTCTTCGTTGGTAGACTTTGTGGGAATCCGGAATTTGAGTTTAGTTCGAACAAAGAGGTCCAAGTCCCAACAAAACTGAGCGTAACATTATGAAAAGACAAAATTCGAATGGCTTAGTGCGAATGAAATACGAAGCTACCATTCTTTTGAGTTTTTACACTATATTTTCAGGTACGTAGGCCTCCGTTCACGCGAATATTTGCGCATAGTCACTCTGTGCAGAGCAGGTGGATAGTTTCCTTTCCTATGCCCTATTCTGCGGCACTTTATAATTTTCTTTGTGTATTCGAAACTACAGGCAGCTCCATTAGACACAGAACTCTTAGTTGGCTCCGCATAATGTATATACGCAACGAAGAAGGCTCACGCGATGTTTTCTGTAAAGGTGTGTAATCATTCGGGAGGGTGAAGTAATAGAGTGAATTCCTATCTATGGTCAATGTGAAGGACACACAAATTAGGCCATGCATTGTAAGAGTTCTTCATGCACAAAAGTTTAGTCTGAGGCACGCGTTCAGAGGTTAGTCTTGCCTTTAGCATTGTGACCTTGGTGAGATGATGGTCGACGCATTGTCCCCGAAAATGCAAGGTAACCGTGTAATCAAAGAAAGCTTAGAGAAGTTTAAGAGCATGTTATAAACTGTTTCAAACTGACTACGGCATGTCTATTCCACGCAGAACTGTAAAAGAAATGAGTGTTTCGGTTGAAATGTCCCGCATGAGAATTGTAAGTAGTTAATGATTTAACGTTCATTTGCCGTCAATATGTTCACCGGACGCAGCTTTAGTGCGAAATTTTAATCTGTTTGTATCCAGGGTGCGTACTGCTTGAGGTTTAACGGTGCGCTATGCAATTCGCACAGCCAGAATTAGGCGGCATATATTTGTTCCAAACCAAGCTCAAGGACGGCTATGAAATTAAGAAGTTTCGCTAAGTCTGTGTTTCATAAACTTTTAACTTCCGGTGGGCAGTCGTCAACGAATGAAGCATAATACTTCAACAGTGCCATCTTGGGCAGATTTGGCACTATGTGATTCTCACATTGGACGTTTTCATAAAAAATATTTCAAACAAAACTAGTGAGCGAGTTGTCGCTAAGCTGATGTATTCGAATGAATTTAAGCTTTCTCACGGCGCAAAATTTACCAAAACTTTCACAGATGCATTGCCTTGCTTCATTCGTTGGCGACTTTACGTGCATAAACTTTCAGATTTGGTCAGAAAAAGAGATACTCAAAATATTAAAATGAAATACTGTTAAAAATGAAAGTACTCTGTCCATATATATTGTAGAACTGAGTAAACTGATCGCTGATTGAACACGAAGGACTGAGCTTACCGTTAACATGAGATCATCTTCGTCTGACCACGACAAACTGGTGTCGCTTAGACTGCTCACTTCTTCGAGGTAGCTGACTTCCCGCTCCAAGCGACTCAGTTCTTGTTCCTGGTGGTAAAGGCCGGACGAGAAAGAGCAAGGGCATATGCGTCACATATAGGCGAACTTTTTAAGACTTCAACATCAGTTAAACCTCTTTGCCTTACTTAACATCGTGAAATTAGACACAACAAGACAGACGCAATACAACGCAGCACTGATTAACTGAATATTTTATTCAGAGAGAACTGTTTTGTGGGCTGCAGACAAAAACGAGCATAAGCAACGAACACTCCTGAAAGTTTAAAAACATGACAATAAAAGGCTTAAGCAGATACCACCGTGAAATTTGAACGTGTCCCAGAATTTCAAACAAGCGATAAGGTCACTATGGCGCAACGCATAGTCGGAGTCAGTCAGTTAGCATTGTAAAGCGCAGATTTCAGGAAGCAATCTAACTTTTATGCAAGCTCAAAGAAGCCTTTGCAACACACGACTCCTCGCCTTTCAGGATGAAAGGTGCTTCTACCACTTCATGCGACACTTGGCTCCGATTTCCATGAGTACTCGCATGCCTTTCAATTATGGTTGACAACTCCAGCAGTTCCGGCAGTGCAGATTGAGATTAGAGCTAGGCGGATTGCCCAGAGAATCCAACTGCTTTTTTCTGGCTAGTATTCGCATAAGGCCCACTTTTCCCTATGTACAAGGTCTGTCAAAAGTTCCCAGGCCACAGGGTGTGCTTTTGAGCAGTATTGCCAAGCAGTTACGACAGCACCGATGCTCAAAATATCTGTAGAGGGTAGACAAAGTACACTTCGCACCTCTGATAACCTTGATAGCTTTATCGGCACCTTAAGTGCCAGGATATGCTGATGAAAAGCAGATGGTGTGGCCTGGGAACGTTTGACCAACCCTGTACGTCTTACCACAGGAGAGACGAATCTGATGCCCTACCTCTACTCTGCTGGCAAAAAACACTTCACGACGAATACTGTACCAGCTTCTAGTGTAGTTATCTATATTGATCAACCGCTTGTTGACCGCTGGGGATATCCTGTGCAGCTTATATTCTGATTTTAAAACTATTTTAACTCCATAACTATTGCCAATCTCTTTCGAAAGGTTTGAAATCCCATAAAGTGGTTTTTTAAGTGGATATTTTGCCATGCAGAGAAAGGTAGTGTAACGAATTCCTCTTTCCTGTGGTAAGACATGCAAAGGCAAACTGGGCGTTGTGTTAATACGCGCCTGAAAGAACACCTTCAATCCGCTTGTCTCTAATCTCATTCTGGACTGCCGATGTTGGAAAGGCACGCGGGTACTATATAGAAATCGGAACCAAGTGTCGCGTGAAATGGTAGAAGATTTTTTTATCCTGAAAGACAGAACAGGGTGTTGCCAAGGCTTCGGTGAGCGGGCATGACAATGATTGTTTTCCTGAAATGTGTGCTTGCAACGCATAACTGAATGACTGCGACTGTTGCCATCTCCGTTGTGCCATCTTCACCTCATGTTTTGTTTGAAGGGCTGGAACGTGTGGAAACATCACCTTAGTAACTGTCTTTTTATTGTGATCTCTTTGAATACCGAAAGTGTTCATTACTGATGTTTGCTTTTATCTGCAGCCTATAAAAACATTCATTTCTCAATAACTTATTCACCTGTTAGCGCTATGTTTCTGGCCTCTTTCATGGCCAGTCGACTTATGCGCCTTGACAGTGCGGCAAATTGGAACCTACTCACCCATCTTTTCGTCCTCCAGAAGTTAAACCTCATTCAAGGTGACTGAGGTTATGCTCTAAGGTATGACGAAAAATTCGCCCGACAAACTATAACTGTGTTCTCCAGAGTCGAATATTTAGTACAATCATGCCTGACTGCGGAACTTACCCTGATGAGCAGCTTCCTCTGGAGGTCACATATCACAGCATCTTTCCTCTTGAGGTCGTCTTCTAAAAGTGCTATTTTATTACGTAGTTCATCTTGGGTTTCGTGCTGTATGAGAGACACATAAAATAGGCGTTTTGTTAGGAACTGTGCTAGTATGTTCGTCACAATGTTCTAGAATCTGAGTGTATGACAGTGGGTTGGGGACTCAACCTGAAGAAAAGAATTTTTACGAACGTTTCTCATGCTCACTGACTGCTCAGAAGAAGACTCCCTGATGCTTAAAAAAAAAGCAGATTTACTTTTTTGTCTTGCTGCGTAAAGCGTTCTCCGACGCAATTAAACGATTGCTTTTCTGTGAACAAAGGAAGCACTCCCACTGTGTGTCTGACAGGACTCTTGAAACTTCTAGTCGTTCGATTAGTCACAGGAGGTATCGTAGCGTCATTTAAAAGTTCAAAGCTCAGCCTCAGCTTCTTGAGTTTAAAGCTGCATGCTTGCTTCTGTGTACGGGTTATATTATACCTCACTGTTGGAAACCGATATGCCTTGTTTGAATGGTGCACGTTTCACTAGCGTTGACGAAAATAATTCCTTCAATGTACTACCAGTTATTTGTCCAGAGAAGGCAGTCAGAAGATTCCATTCCGCCATAGTAATGTTCGGTGCTTTTTCGCCGGGGATGCAAAACTTAAATCCGCAAGACAACCGTGGGTCTATACAGATCTGTAGACAGTTATAGAATCTAGTTCAGACCTTAACTCCGAGGTTTTTGATCCATTTAGATTAATTATTAAGAGACGACCGGAACAATGAACTGCACGGCAGGAAGCATGCCAGTAATTTACACACAGTCATTGCATCACAAAACTACTCCTTAAATTTTCACCTGCTCGTCTTGGCTGCTTCATTGTAATCAAGAAACCCGTCAGGGCCCCGAATTGTCTTTCATTTGTTCACTTGGTCGGTGTATGTAAATCTTATTTTTAATTCGTAAGAGATTGTTTCTAGAATTAATTCCCCTAAAAAATGAGCCCTTATTGACTATCGAAAGCAGACTTCGGCTCAGGCAATATCAGGCTTAAAAGGCCCATTGTAACGTTGGAAGACGGTAGGCGAAACATGTGGAGGAAGTGCGTGAGTCATATCAAGAACGGTGACAGCTGCAGTTATTGTAAAGGCAGCGATCGGTTACAAATTCCCCAAATGAACTGGAGCCCGAAGTTAGTTGGACTAAAGTTGGATTTTATGGCACAGGAAGTGCGATCTGCGATTTCAGCAGCCCATCATGACCTGTATTGGAGTAGACATTGTTCAGAACTTGAGAGGGTTGACAAAAAGCTGGTATTCTGCAGCTCTTTAGCAATTCATAGCCATGATTCAATATACGTAACCAAGTACATGTGCAAACTAAAGGCAAATGCATGAGCGGTTTCTCTCACCAGGTAAGTCTTGAAGGCGCTCTTAATGTGCTTCATGGCGGCGGCCACGTACTGCTCAATGCCGTCCTCCTGCGTGAGCAGCTCCGACACAAGGCACTGCTCCAGACCGTTCTCGGGTGACGGCCCTTCAATGATTACTTTGCGAATCCGACCTCTGGCCGGTCCGCCGTTGGGCTGGGCTCGACTTGACTGCGGCGGTGGCCTCCGCGGCGTCGCCTGGTACGACCCGACGTCCGTCGAATCGAGCTCGACGGCTTCCATTCTCTGCAGCAAGCTACGTCTCGCCGCGTGTCCTTCCAGGGTATTCCTACTCCACAGCCTGCTCCTGAAGGACTGCTGAGGAAAGGGCGTCGGCCCGGGCGGGGGTCCTAGTCTTGCCGTGACGTCCGGTTGCTGCTGCGGCTGCTGCTGTTGCTGCGGTTGAATGTCCAGACTCCCCGATTCGGCAGAACTATGCTGCGCCTCTTCTAGCGTGTCCAGGCCACCGCCGGTTCTTTGCTGGGACATGCTGATAATGCTTACTTGGGGGACTAGTACGGCAGCGTTGGTCACTGCCGCCGTTGCATGCGTACTGCCCCTTCGGTCCGCAGTAGTGCGACCGCCGGCCCCGTCATGAGTTAGCCTCGGTTTACTATCACACGGCTCCGACTTGGGGCTGGGGCTGCGAAAAACCTCGTCCTCCAGCTCGAATTTGGGAGACAGGGTCCGCGGAGCTGCGTTGGTCCCCGCTTCGGTGGCCGCGGAAGGAGCCGATTGGGTTCGCGTTGCGGAGGAAGACGCCTGTGCGGGCGCCGCCGTTGGAGCTTGCGGCGACGTAGACTCCGACGGGCTCAGGGAGAGAGTGTCTGGTCGCGGTGGCGAGAGCTTTGTGGACACAACACTACTACTTGAGGCACTTGGTTTGTCCGCCGTGGCCACCGAAAGGGAGGCGGCGGGCGGCGCGGTGGTCTGGAGTTTGGTTTCTTTCTCCTTCTTCTCCTCCATGGCTTTCAACAGGAGGACCCTCTTGAGGAGCGGGATGTTCTGGTTGGAGACGGCGTCGGCGGCTGAGTCGCTGGGCGGCGGGTGCACCTGAAGCGTGACGGTCGGTGTCTGCTTGGCTGACGAGTCACCGGGCTTGAGACGGTGCAAGGCGTCGGCGAGGCTCTTGCGAGGCGTTGCCGCGGCCTTGTCCGTCGACCTGCCGGCCGCCTCCGAAGATACGCTTCCCTGCAGCCTCGAGAGCCTCCGTCGTTCGAGCAAGCTGGAGTGTGCCGTCGGTTCGAGACGTGATGGGGAGCGGTCTTGCTGCGACGACAGCTCGCGGCGTGAGTGCACCCCACCTCCGCCACTGGTCGCAAGGAAGGGCTTGGAAGGAGGTTCGGCGGGGGCCGAAGATTTGGCGGCCTTCTCGGCTTCCCGGAGCATTTTGATGCGCGTCAGCAGAGGAAGCCCGGCGCCGATGGGCTGCGCCGGGGAGCTGCTGGTCTCCTGGTTGGCGGTTGGCGTCAGCGATGGACCCGTATTTTTTAGCGCAGGTGGTCTCTTGGCGAGGTCGGCGAGCTCTTCTTCGCCCTTGATGCACGATATGCTAGTGACGAGGCCTGCGAGGCGTTAGATGGCGGGTGTGGAAAGTGACACAAACTATCCATCTCCTTTGTGTTGTTATTGTATCGGTTAATATATAAAATACAAATTAAACAAAACTGAAGGAAGAGACGAGAGCCAGCCGAGAAAACTGCAGTCTTAAGCACCTGATCTGCTGCCGGCGGAAATAAAGAAAGAGAAGGCGGAGAGGCGAATCACAGTAGGAAGGACAGCGAGAAAGGATAAGGGAGAGATTATACTGTACTGCTATACACAGCCCACATTCACACGCACATTTAAAAGCGCGCATATTAGGGAAATAATAAAGCAAGCCTAATGTAAATGGCTATACGTGGTACAATATAGCTAGCAGGGTGGTTGGCAAAAATTCTCCGACAATTTCAACCATTCTCAAGAGGATAATTGACTGATATAGGCTAGAGAGAGGCGCTACTAAATGCCAATTTCCACTAATCATAAGGGCGGACAGGGTAGGGCTCCGCAATCATTGCATTTTGCTGTCAGTGATAGAAGTAACTAGACAAAAGCGTGGCTATAGGCTTCGTTCGGCAACTTGATTTTATAGAAAGGTTCATGCAGCTGTTTTTGGAAGATATGGCAAACAAAAGGGGAGAACAGTTATCGCGCGGAATAGCACAGGTAGGCGCCAGAGGCCACGCGTTCATACCTTTCAGGGCTTGGCCGCCTTGCGAATCCTGGCGGCTGTGAAACCGCCTGAAAAAGATGGTAAAAATTAGATGCCATATAATGGGCCTTAATTGGTCCTACGCGCAATCTTTTCAGTTAGTATTATGATTTAACTAATTGCGCGATAAATATTTATGCTGTAGAAATACAGAAACTCCGGAAATACTTCTGTAGTACTTTCACGTACTACACTGAAAATACCGCTCCCCATAGGTGCAAAGGAAGCACAGGGTGCTTCGCCTAAGTCTTTACACAACCTTTAAAAGTAGGGTTTGAGTTAAGAACGGTTTTTTCGGCCCCGCATTGTCAGTGGTGTAGTACATCAGAATAAAGATAAGGTGGGCTGAAAGCAGTCTGTTTAACTAATATTAAATAGTGAACTTTTTACCTATTCCTGTTAGGCTTCTTAATTATTGTGAGGCGTGCAACCCACCGTAAGCAATATCCATATCACTTTTTAGAACTTCGAAAACTAGTTTACTCCCGGTGCTGTGGGCCCAGTAAATTTTGGTTATTTCGACGAGTTACGTGCACTGAAGGAGTTCCTTTGCCTGCGAGCTTCTCGAAAGCGCATGTATTTTGGCACGATGTCCCCAAAATTTGGTGAGCCACAGCGCCGACGGTAACTGCGTCTTAGAAATTCCAAGAACTGATATAGATATCACTTACGGT
Organism: Amblyomma mixtum; assembly: GCF_055824585.1. Classification (NCBI taxonomy): domain Eukaryota; kingdom Metazoa; phylum Arthropoda; class Arachnida; order Ixodida; family Ixodidae; genus Amblyomma; species Amblyomma mixtum. The sequence continues at coordinate 260,678,719 of NC_143013.1, forward strand.
GGGCTACATGCCTTTTGGAAATTAAGGAGCCTGACGGCAATAGTTAAAAAGTTAACTATTCAATATCAGTTAACTCGACATCAGCAGAGGGAGTTACGCCTGCCTTGAACAGGCAATGCTAACGTCGTTTGTCAAATTAGTTGTCCCCTGCAGTTTTCTAGTAGCTAAATAACCTGGTTTGGCCAGTCCAAACATATTTCGATATACAACCCTGTCTTTTGGACGCTGCCACAGAGATATGGCGAACACACAAAAGGACCCAAAAGAGACCTGTTTAGCGATGCGTGAGAAGTGTAGCGAATACGGACAACTCGCCTTAGCAACTTCTGCAAAGACTTGGTGACTGGTGTCGACGGAGTCGCCGCCTCGCTGTCCTCTTGGTGGTCATCCATAGAGGACAGCACGGGGTCCATTTCCAACTGGATGTCTGGTGGTTTCTGGGTGCTACAAAGCGAGAAAACGTGGAATAACAAGATAATTTGCCAACAATATTAATCATTTATGAATACTGTAGCCTTCACTTGAGGGCAAACACAGGAGAGTTTGTCATCAGAAGAGAGGAATCCCCCCCCCCCCCCCCCTTCCGCTCACTAGATGCTGTACATTCGTTGCAGGTCGGTTGCGGGGGGACGGGGGGGGGGGGGGGGGGGGGGGAGGCGTATGCGCGACTCAGAACTGCGTGCTGTTAGAGTGCCTGGCATACCCACGCGGGCGCTACTGCCGGCTTGGTCGCGTCTGTGTCTTCCTATCATCAATAAAGCACTTTATCGCCAATTGACGAAATGACAGCGTTAAAGATAAAAACACATTTTCTTTAGGTTTATATGCGAACCACTGACTGTAAGTAACGCCCACTGGACGAGAGCTTACATCTAAAGGAAACGTCTGCTTGGGTGGCTGGCATGTTGTACTTTATTACTCATGCATTGTAAGGTAAAGGAACAGTTAGGTTCTTGGTTGGCTGTACCATATCCGAGCCAATGACAGGCTCCTACCAAGAACAGCCATCTCCCGCTTACTGCCAAATGACCGAGTTCCGCGGCGTGCTCTATCCTCCTCCTTTTTTTACTACAGTCTCCCAGTCATTATCAGCCAGTTTAGCTCTATCGCAGAAAAAGGGACTACGCCCGTTATCTCCCGTTACTATATCCTCGCATAAGTGACGGCCAACCCGTAGCAGAAAACATCCTCATATACTGAACGACGACGAAGGGAGAAAACACGAGTCGTTCATTCTCGCCAGGTCCGTCATTCTGGATCAATGACGTTAACCTACCAACCCTCCTCAGAAGCCTTCCACATCTCCCTAGATTTTTTCTTTAGAAAATTTCTCCGCTTTACATATTTGCAATTCCGTGATTGTAGCATTTAACGTCTTTTTGTACTTGTTGGAATGTCTGCCATTTCTTTTGTGAATATCTTGTATTTGGACCTTTTACTAGCCAAGATGACTATGGGTGCAATGAAGTTTACATGTATGGATTTCACAAAATTAGAGAGAGAAAAAGAAAGAGAGAGAGAGTGGAGTGTGGAAAGGGCGCGTAGGCGACACTCACGTGGTGTTGGTGCGGCTCCTGAGAAGCTGCCTGAGGTTCTTGACGTCCTTGCGGAGTCTTCGCATGGCGTCCATGGAGCGCTGGCCTCTCGAGTGCACTGAGCCCTGGGGCGAGGCCGAGCCGTCTCCGGCCGCAGCCGTCGCCGTGGCGGCGGCCACGGGGCCGTGGCCGCCAGCAACAGCCGTGCTTCGCGAGATGATGTCGTCCGCTTTCTTCACGGACGCCGCCAGGCGCGCCTCCATGAGCCGCTTCCGACCCATCGCCTGCAGGATCTCCTGCGCCGGGCGCCCAGAACAACGACGAAGAGAGGGAGTCACACTCCCTCCCGACTACAGGGGCTAGTTGGTACTTCATTCTAAACAAGCAGTTGTTGGTAGCACTTCGTCGAGTGTGTGTCCGTTATTGTGCAAAGTTAGTGCTTTCCAAAACCATGAGAAGAGGGAGGTTCCACTATAACGAAGAGAGGGAGTCACACTTCCTCCCGACTACAAGGGCTAGTTGGTATTTCATCCTAAACAAGCAGTTGTTAGCAGCACTTCGTCGTGTGTGTGTGTGTCCGTTCCTGAGCAAAGTTAGTGCTTTCCAAAACAGTAAGAAGAGGGAGGTTCCACAATAACGAAGAGAGGGAGTCACACTCCCTCCCGACTACAGGGGGGGCTAGTTGGTATTTCATCCTAAATAAGCAGTTGTTAGTAGCACTTCGTCGTGTGTGTGTGTGTGTGTGTGTCCGTTCCTGAGCAAAGTTAGTGCTTTCTAAAACCGTAAGAAGAGGGAGGTTCCACAATAACGAAGAGAGGGAGTCACACTCCCTCCCTACTACAGGGGCTAGTTGGTATTTCATCCTAAATAAGCAGTTATTAGTAGCACTTCGTCATGTGTGTGTGTGTCTGTTCCTGAGCAAAGTTAGTGCCTTCCAAAACCGTAAGAAGAGGGAGGTTCCGAAAAGAGGGAAGGCGCAGTAACCGCCTTTGAAAGTGACTCACCAAAGACACCTAAAGGGATGAAAGATAGGAAAAGGAGGAAACTTTGTTCCACAGCAGGCGTTATGAGGAGAAGGCGTATGTCAATAATGGTCTCGTCATTTTTATTCTTTGCGTAGTTGTAATGTTTGTTTACATAAAAATAGCTGGTCTGCTAAAGTTGTCGTTAGGGATAGCTACTTAGGAGGAGGAGGACGAGAAAAAGGTAGCCATAATTTAGAACCTTTTCTTGAGTCTAGACTGCTGTATGACACTACAAGGCCAAGTTTCTGAGCTCTCAGGCTCTTGAGCTCTCAAGTTCGTGAAGTTCGATACGGAGAGCTGCGGGTTCAATAGCCGCACTGCAGGGTTCAGCGGCAACCGTGCAAGCTCGACAACGTTTTACGGAGGCTATTAACTTTTTACAGAGGTCGTACACACCTAAGCGGCGAAGTTTCTTACGTAATATACGCTCTTCCTGAATCGATGTCCTGTTAATTCTTTTAAAGTGCCCCGGATTCAAGCTATTTTGGTCGGCTTAACTTTCGGCTGAAACGGCAGACTTTTTTATTTTGTCTTTGCTTTCTTATTGGCACCTTAGTCCACTTACATTCTACTTGCCAAATCTGCTGCTCTGACCTTTTTGTCCTGAGCAGGTTCTTTCTCGAAGCCCCCCGGCATTTCCCCATTCCGCTACCTCTTTACAGTGCCTTTTTCTTACTCTTCAAAGCGGTAACATCATTCAGTTAATGCCCCCCTTCTACGCAGTGCCAAGAGATTCGTTGTAACAGGAGTTCTTTCGAATACGGGTAATGTTCTCACTAACGTTCTCGGATCCCTGTTACCTCGCGGACTTATTGTTCGCTGACCCCATTCCCTAGGCGCTCGGCGAGGATCTCAACCCCGACGTAATGCGCTTACGGCCTCTTTCCGGTCCGCCTAATCTGTTTCCTTTTTCTGTCTATCGCTCACCGCAGCTGAGGTGTGTCCAGGAAGCGCTTCAAGTCAGATGGAGCGGCGTCATACTTGTGGAAACAGCGCTTAGGGCGCTCTGAAAGGCGGCCCTACGATGTTGCCTGCCTTCACTTCGGGAAAGGTCGTACCAATCACTACGCTATACCACCTAAAAGGGTACACTATAATCGGAAGACTGTGGTTGAAACCTGTCTTGCGGTTAGTCTCTAATGCAGTAACGGGTGGTATTTGATGGGCCTGTGGTTGTGGCAACGCAGTTCTCAGGGGACTAACCGCTGTAGCAATATTAGTTCTTTATAGTTTAGACTCTTGTATGGAACAGCGTTGATCGGACGAAGTTAAAGGGGCGGAAAGGACTGGCGTATATTTTATTCGCGCAAGAAATGTTGACGAGAACATGTATCGAAAGATAAGCTTGCCGAGTACGTGGTCCGCGAGCGATTGTTATTCATGTGCACTTCATCGAATGCTCTAACTTACTGGGTTAAGGGTTTCTGCTTCGGAAAGCTAGATGTTCACCCAAGCACACTAGGCAAGAATACGTAGGAGCTTCCGATATTTGTGCATACGAAATGAGGGCGAACCACAGCGGATGCGCGTCTCCTTCCCTTTCACCTCCCCTCTACCTCAGCCATCATCTGAATTATGAGTGTTAGTCATTAAACTTCGCGATGATCATGGGGTAACGATGATCCTAAATAACCCGGAAACTTTTTGGGCAGGATAGCGCAGCAGAGATCAGAGGAGCAGGAGAGAGACATGGAAGCGCGGGGCTTCCGTTTACGGTATAACTGAGGAAACACAACGCACGTGCTATCGTGTCTGTAGCTATCGTGTCTGTATCAGTAGCGTGATACTCATGCCTCCCGTACAAGTTCACGATCCCGTGCCTCTACATGTTCGGGTATCGAGCTCAAGCCGCTACGAATTCGTAATCGAACGTACCCATTAGCTATCAAAGCCAAAACATACCATTAAGAAGATCAAGTCTTTAAGTCAAGTGCCCAGGAAATATAGCCTGTTATCATATACGTAGAACCTCTTTTTGACGCAGAGTTTTCCGCTCGTAATCCACGTCTCCAACTTGTTGTTGTTGTTGTTGTAGCCTACGACAGAATGGCACATACCCACTCTGAGGGATCGGCCAAGAATCGGGTGGTAAAGGATTGGTATTCACCTGTACGTAGTAAAGGCAAAATGTGTTATCCTCAACCTCTTTTTCGTCTTTGCGCCATCTAAGAATGTTTTCTTCTTCACATCTTCCCTCTTAGCATACGGTGAGGACGATTTCACAGGGGTCAGGTATTCAGACACGCCAGAAGCTTAAGGCTCATTGGCATCGCAAAGTTATTGACGGAATAGTGCCGCGAAATTTTGGCGCACTCGATTCGACGGCGCAGACTTCACTGGCGTAATAAACTAATATTAATTAAATTTTACCGGCACCTTTAGATAGAGCAAACCCACAGAGCCTTCCATTTCTTTTACAGATCTGGCTACAGTTTGAAGCAGCCCATGGTTCTACGTCGCCACGAACGCGCGAGTCGGTTCTTATCAGTATGGGCTATGTAGAGTAGAAAGAAAGAAAAATGAATTGGATGAAAAGAAAGGCTGTCAGCGTGGTGAAAAGGTCGACAAAGATGGAAAGGGTAGCAGTTACCTCCGCTTCAGGATAGTCCTTCATGGCAGAGAGAACGTCTTCCCTAGAGAGGCTGAACAATTCCGAGTAGCCGACGGAGCGGACGTCAGCCGTTCTCCTGTTGCGGTGCAAGGGGAAGGTAGAAGAAAAAGAAAAAGAGAGGAAGAAAGAATAGGTAGAAAGAGAAAGATGAGTACTATCAGCTTGAGGCGAATAAGAAAGTGGTAAGCACTTGAGGAAGAAGCCATGGTGTCACCCAGGTTCGAGGAAAAAGATAAAAATGCACATGGACACCTAGCTTCGTTTTGTGCTGGCAATGCGATAACAATAGTAGCTGTTGATACGTTTACCGAAAATGACGCCACTTCCGGTCCGGCGACGTCATTTCTCTCCAACCAATGAGAATACTCCGGTTTGGTGACGTCAGTTCCCGCCAGCAAGTGGGCGAATTTTATGACCGACGGCGCATTTTGGCCTATTAATAATGAATGGTAAAACATTCTGAGGACCGTTATGAAAGTGGCCTCTGTTTCTTACGCGCCGATAATTCGTATATGATGCATTATAGCTACTCAATTGTTCACTACATTGGCCACCGGTGCATGAGAATGCCGCGCAGAGGGGCTTAATTTTTTTGTGAATTGAAACATTAAATTTAAGAAATCTCAAAAGGTGCAGAGAAAAGTAAATCGACTGAAAATACACGGTTTTAGATTACGTAACGTATCTGAATGAAACATGTCCTCCTCAAGTGTAATCTTTCGATAACTTTCACAGCTGATGAGATAAACCTCGTTATTCCCGGCAGAACAGCCGGGATAACTTAGGTATAGCGCCTTCTTCATTTGAGAACATGACTCTTCAAAAAGCGGATGGCTTGCCAGTGCCGCATCATTGCGAAGACAAACAGTGGAATAAGTAAACCTTACCTGTTAAATCCGTCCAGATTTAAAATGCCGATTTCCCCGAAGAAATCACCGGCCTTCATTTGAGTGAGCACTTTTCCAGTTTCACTGCAAAGGAAACACACAAACAGAAATTCAGAGAAATCCGTAAGAATCAGGGTTTCTTTAAGACTCGCGTAGAAGTGTCATGAGTTCTAAGACGTAGTTTCTTGAAAAATGACAGATTTTTTTTTTTTACATAGAAGAGCAACATTGTGTGGATTCTTCCGGATACATTTCAACCATTCGGGGACAGGAAAGGGTTATTTAGCGTGCAGTGAGGTCCCAGTGCAGAGGCGTTTCCGAATTTAGGCTGCATCAAAATACACCTGTAGTGACCGGTACTGAAGCCGCAACTGAGGTCGTCAGCCGAACGCTATAACCACTTAGCCATTGCGGCTCGCCTTCTATATCCTACTTATTTTAGAAACGCTTGCGTAAGCCAGTAGATGCACTGTAGTCTCCTGTAAGCTTTCTAAATAGTGGCTGGTTTCAATATCCTACAGGAACCGCTCGGCAGCGTGATTTAGCATTAAAATGTCGCCCGCAAAAGTGACAATAAAAAACTGCCAGCTTGAAGTGTAAGGCTGCTAAAGCCACTAAGGGCCAGATGGTGATTCAGGAAATAATATGGACTGTCCTGTTATCATCCTAAGCATGTCTTACGTTACAGCGGTTACACCTCCCTGTTCGCTGTCCTGTGTAAGGCTTTTTTTATGTTACGCTCCTGAACCTATACCCCATCTCACAAGCAGTTCGCCACGCTGTGAAGGCTGCCGCGATTTGAGCCAGTGAGAACACCGTGCGCTGCAAAAGATGTTCCTCCGCTCCCTTCACCCTGCGACTGGTGGCTCCATCTCTGGGAAGGTAAAAGCACCAGTGTCCATCTGCTGCGCGCAGTAGTATCGGCCTACTCGGGGGGCGCCATGTTTAAGAACGGCGACGCTCAACTTCGCAGCAGGCCTCCGCAGTGCTTTGTTCGTGCGGGCATTCTCTGCTAATTTAACCATTGAATGAAACGCTCGCTGTACTTTCAAATCGTATTCCTGAACTACTTTCAATTACTCCGATAATTGTTTAAAAAATAGTCGCAACCCCGCTGAAATATTTGGGGCACTATTTATGGTCTTCCTTGGCCTTATTGGACGAGAGAGCTCTACCTTTCAAAGCACTGGACACAACTTGTGAGGTGAAATATACGTGGACTGCATGCCAATCGTTCAATGCCAGGCCATATTTCGAATGTGGAAATTCGCCCGTACATCTCCAGCAGATACTGCTCTTGAGAGGTTAAGGCTGTTGCTGCCTGACAGATGGACTAGCCTTGCGGTCACTACCAGGACTGCCGCGGACACTGCTGCGCCGTGTCGGCCCTTCTAGACGCATTTTGCGGTATGGAATCCTGCTTCAGAGTTGTAAATTTATTCAAGTTTTCCGGTAAAATGTTCTTTCATCGAGTACACAGCATTGCAGCTAACTTTGTGCGGTCGTCGTGATAGCCTAATTTTTCCCGTGCAGTGCTCATTGCTTGGTCTAATAGAGAAGATGAACTTTTAAGGTCAACGAGTTGTCAAAGCACGCGCTGGCGTGGCCGAATCGGGAATGCGGGTGGGAATACAGGAGCGCCGGTTAGGAAGAGAGGAGGATGTTCCAGCACGCTTTGCGAACAAGCGTACTTTTAACGCACCTCGCTAAAGTTCATGCGGAATGCTCCGGTTCTTTGTCCCAAGCCGCACTCCGCGGAATTAAGTCACCGTGAGAGGTGGCCAGAGCTAACCAAACCGAGAGCTAGAGGACAGCACGTGCCGTTCAATTACGAACGCGCCGTCTAGCACTAATTAATCAAACCTGCTTCGCGCCAGTCCGGCGACCCAAGAGGATTACTCCGAAGCCAAAGGCTTAACTTTTCGAGAGATGGCCAATGAGGTGGCCTGAAAAAAAATCTTCACCGGAGTAATACATCACCACGAAGGGTTAGGGTTCAACAAGCTAAGTTTTGTGACCTGCTAACAAAGGAGGCAGAGGACATGGTGTTGCTAGAATAGTGGTGTACGATTAATTATTTCTGGCCGCTCAATTGAAAGTTCAATAGAAGTTTTGCTGTGTGCTGCCAGCTTATGCCCTAAATGAGGAAACAGTTTAGCAATTCTGAACGCATTCATTTTTTGAAGTAAAAAAAAAATCTTCGTTCCTGTGCCTGAAACACTTTACACACGTGCTCGGTATCATCGGTATCATTGCATATATTGCCGACCAACCATTTTACAGCGACAGCTGTAATAGCTTTGTACAAGCCATTTAGTAGACGAAATTTAAGGGGTACAATGACAGCTGTGTAACGCGTTACACGGAATTCGTTAGGTGTATATCACCCAGGACCCAGCGCCCAGTACCAGCGAATAAGGCACTCCACCATAAAACACAACACAACAGAGGCAGCCGCCGCCGTGGTGGCTGAGCGGTTAAGGCGGTCGGCTGCTGACCCGAAAGGCGCGGGTTCGATCCGGGCCGCGGCGGTCGAATTTCGATGAAGGCGAAATTCTAGAGGCCCGTGTGCTGTGAGATGTCAGTGCACGTTAAAGAACCCCATGTTGTCTAAATTTACGGAGCCCTTCACTACGGCGTCCCTCATAGCTTGAGTCGCTTTGGGACGTTAAGCCATAAACGAAATCAAGCCAAACAGAGGTGACCCACCAAAAAGAGAGCGCAAGAACAAGATGGACGCAACCAATGGCTTCCAACAGCGCACCGAAAGTTACTAGAACCTACTAAAAGCTATGACGCTTGTAGATAAAGCGCAAAAGGGCAGGAGGTTTGTGTCAGTTGCCGTGGACCCAAGTACTGAGAGGCACAATGTCGCTGCACTCGTTAAGACCAATAGGCCACTGTCGAACTAGTTCTTAACTCGCGATTCTTGACAAGAAGCTCAGCCGAACTCAGCGGTTTAGTTGAACTGATGACTAATTATGGTAAGGGATGATATACCCCCCCCCCCCCCCCCCCTTAAAAAAAAAGGAACATGTGTATGGCGTCAATTACGACAAGAAAGTCATTAATTCTTGTAAATCTACATAGGCGTTCAAGATTGAAGTTCCACAATTACCTCAGTAAAGGGTCACTAACTGCAAAACAAGAATTTTAAGACACAATATAGCTCATAGCGACGCTGGCATGATTAAGAGATACAGCACGAGAAAGTAAAATTGAGTGCTTTAATGACTTTGTGGGATAGCCGATACTACTCAGAGTAAAATAAAATCACGGTGTTTAGTCTTTCAAATTACGAAAACACCCTGTTTAAAAAGGTTTCAACCCATCAACAAATCAAGCACTGAATTATTTTGTAATCACATGCTAAAACTTTACATTAAGACAAGCAATGTGATCTCGTTAACTATTACGTCAGCTTCTATTGCCCCTTGAAGAGGCCATCTTAATAACTTCTGCTTCCAATGGCTAATTACAAAGTTAGCGGTATACTTGCTGGCTTGTTTAGCATTCTCAGTTGATTACTCCATCGCACCAACTTAGTGCCCTGAAATCGTTAAGTTGCGTCGCGCAAGCCATTGCTATTACGCTCTGCGATAGTTCTTATAGCATTTACTGGAGTAATAGAACCCGAGTGTTTGCATAGAAACTGTGTATTCATTTGTGAGCCTGAACTGCGTATTCGCCTGCGCGTATGTGGCCGTGGAAAGCGCGAGTGACTTACATCAGCCGCCAGAGGCAGCAATAAGGCTTGCGGCGAGCATTAAGGCGCCAAGATTGCTGTAGTGGAAAGAAGTATTTTTAACCACCCTTCCCGTGAGCGTGGCTGTCGCCTTTTCAACGCAACGTCGCTTTTGCTAATCTGGCCGGAAATGCCAGCACGCGCATGCCCCTCTGGGATTACGTATTTTGACTTATTTGATTGTTACCCCTAAAGTCCTCAAAGAGAGGGCAATATAGAGAAGGGTATAAATAGAAAGTGTGGTCACATGTCCGTTCACATTTGTTCTTCTATTTGTAGTAAGCCGAGCTTCTGGTCGCACCTTAATTGTTTTCTTACACTTAGAGGTTATCATATGTGTACCAATTGGTGGAACGCGTACAGTTCACAGTAGCAATCGCAATACGTACAGACATAAAAAAAATGTTAGTGGTTTAGCTCTGGTTAAACCTAGAGGATTGCGAAAGCAGTGAGGAGAGAAAGAGAGGCGATGGAGAGTGCGCGGCAGCGGCGGCGGCCCCAGCACGCTAGCTATGCGCCGCTACTGCGCATGCGCAACTGGCGAGCGTGGCGGAGGCACCTCTGAGTCACCCGCGCAGCGACGGCGGCAGCGCGCCAGCTGTGCGCCGTGTGACGTCACTGCTCCTCGCGCATGCGCAGTATGGCCTTTCCTCAGCTCCGCGAAATGGCTCGGCGACTAGCGTAGTCTTGCTTTCGCAACAAAAATATTTTAAAGAGGAACTTGTTGAACAAGGAAGCAAATGGACAAGTGAATGACCCCAGAATATGAAACAAGGCAGCTACAGTTCCATTACACGTTTGGATCTCAGCAAACAGGTTCTCGAAATTCAAGGTCTATTTCTGTGGCCATGTACGACCGCCAACTTTCACATTTAATGACAGCACCATCCAACGAATTAGTTTACATGTGGCGACAAGTGGCAAAAAGGATGATGCCGTCGTTGAAAGATGCCGTGGCGTATCGAAAGAAATCGTCGCAAAGAGACGGACGGTAGGAATGTTTATGTTCCCCATGTATGTTCAGGCTTGGGCAATAAAAAAGAAGCTCTGGAATGGCAGCGTAGCGCCCCTGTGCAAAGTGAACTGCGGCAGGTATAGGTGCTCGGCGGCGCCCGTACCTGATCACTTCGAGGATGCCGTCGGCGATGATGAACATCTCACGGGCGACCTCTCCCTTGCGGCAGATGAGATCCCCGGGGGTGAAGATGTAGGCACGCATCTTGAGCACTAGGTCGTGCAGGAACTCGGGCTGGCACTCTTGGAAGATTGTTACCTGTCGGTGGAAACAGGCGCAAGAGAGAGAGAGAGAGAGATGTTTATAAAGAAGCAGAATGTAGAAAATCTGCTCACAACGGGTTTAGAACCAGGAAACAAACGGTTTCACGCATTGCTATCTCAACGCCCCGTGAGCACCAGGCTTCGCGGCGAGAAAGGGTTATTACCGCAGCTATTTACGTCACTAATGTGTGCCTCGCAAAGCTTACGCTGCGCTGAGTAAGGCCGGACCCCAATAATGGAAGCACGCAAAACACAAGAAGCTCGTGTGTACCGTTCATATCGAACACTATACCATCGTCAGTATATCATCATAGTCATCACCAGCAACAACAAATGCAGCGGCAACGGTGGTATCAGTGCAGGAAGGACCAAACTAGGGGCAGACGTCAAGCGTCCATTTCAAGCTCGCTCTTGTAAATCAGATCTTACATAAGGAAACTTTGCTCGAGGTGACAGCGCTGCCCGAGCTATGCCTCAAGCGGAAGGCTAAGGAAGATCGCTCAGTGAACATATACAGTCGCAATCCACCTTCAGCGTTCACGTGTCCGGTAGTTTTGAGGCGAAGGGAAGAGCAGGGAGGCAGAGAACGAAGCCGCACTTAAGCACTGACACTCAAGACAGTTAGGGTATTTGTTGTAGGCACCTTCGACTCCCACCAAATGCTCTGGATCGAGAACATTATTTCCAGATGTCACCAAAGAGTGCAATGAATGCACAACATTTGCAGCTGCATTGGTGCCTCTTCCATACTGTGCGGCTACGTTGAGGATGATGTTAATGAACCATGGCTCACTTAAATGAATACCTAATAAACGCACGAGGGTCTGAAAGTGCAAGACAATGCCACGACTGTGGCTATGATTGTGATAATCCTTTCAGTTGGTGGAACTGCTGCCTTTTGAGCATGTGAAAACAAGGAATGACTACGCCAAAGTTTCGCAATTAAAGTCTGTTGAAGAGCTTTGCCAGTACCAGAGCAGGTGTAGATTGCAAAGATATGCAAGGGGCGGAACGGGAAAGTGTTAAAGGCTCCTGATATTTAAGTAACCATAATAGCATAAATCCCGACCTCGCCAATGTTGCTTCAAACTAAGGCAAAAAAAAAAGAAAACAAAGAACACGCTAAAAATCGGTAGAACGTCTGGAACAAACCTTTTTTAGCGTTTTGAGATTGACGTGGAGCGCCAGCTCGGTCTTGAGCTTGTCTGGCAGGCAGCCGAGGGCGGAGTTGATGTCGCCTCCACCCTGCATCCGCCCTCTGCATCGACCGAGGCCAAGAAACGTATGAGTTGGTCGTACAAGAAGGCCACAGTCAAATTCGATCACTCCGTCGCCCAAAAGTCGAGTAAAACTGCGCAACGCGCACACAAAATGGCGCAAAAAAAAAAAAAAAGGCACTGCACTGTGTAAAGAACACTGGGTGCAATGAAGTCCGATTTTTAACCGAAGTAAAATTCGTTTGTTTCGCTTTTTCTGGCTGTGTTTACGTTCGTTCTGCGGATAACTACGTATTTAATGGCGATAAATTGGGAGCGGAATGCGGATTATATCTTCCCTCCACTGCATGCAAACATGCGACGTTCTTGATGGCGTCAATACTATTACGGGCTGAAGATTTGTAGGCCCTGTCACACTAAGACAGCATGCGGGGTTTATAACTACAGTCTGGAAGAATACTTTACTCAGCAAGGCTTCGAAGTACGGCGCTGCAATCGATGGTGTGGCAGTGACACCGATGAAAAAATGTCTCTAATCTCGCATGAAATTGGTCCGAGGCTCTTTGGGGTTAATAAGGGAGAGACCGTAGTCTTTTTCCAGAAAGTGAGAAATTAAACCAGGTTAGAGGATTTTTGGGGGTGGGTGAGAGAGTTGTTCAGCTAGGCAACAAAAAGAACTGGCATGATTGATGCGAAGAGGACAGGCTAGGGGGTAGGCTGGTTAGCTAGGTGACGACCCTCACCGCCCGATATACCAGGCGTTTCTAATTATTTGATACAAAGTTTTCTGTTAAAATCCCTGAAAGATAAATCTGTGCGGACCGCACATGCGGAATGTACCGGAAAAGGGACAATATTTACGTGGTAAGTGAGATGAAAGGACGAATAATTAACTAGAATTACCAATTAAGCAGTTTAATCTTTTATTTAGGGCTAGCATTATGTTGCGAAATATCATGCCGCCAAGATTCACAGCAGGCTCAGTTTTAAATAAAGTCGAATCAGCATTGCGGTTTGAGCTAAAAACACGCTCATGAAAACTCATGAATTTGGCGTTCCCTCTTTGCGCATTAGTCAGAAGGCACCGCTCAAATTTTTAATGCAATAAATATTTCAGTATTTAAAAGGTTTTAATACGCAGGATATGTCGACGTTGTGTCTTTCACCACACTACGTGCAGCAACGCCATATAATGAACGTGCAACAAGGGAAAGTCAACTTATATAGTATTCGGAGCTGTTTTTTTCCCGTTCGATATTTCGACCAACATTGCCAATTCCAAAATTGTTTAAATGTGGGCTGAGTTTTCATGCTGATGGCTTTCATTTCGCAATAGAATTTCTTGCACTGAAATTAAAAATAATAAGTTGGATAAGTAATTTTACTTCAATATTCTTTCAATCTTTCGATTACACTCTGCCCCGCAAATTAAGTACGCCTTACGAAAAGTTCATCTGCATAGAACACACCGACGTACCTCTTGCAGCTTTTAAAAGAAAAATCTGTGTCCGATAATTTTAAAAACCACCCTCTTTATGAATGAATGGAGAAATTAATGAACGGCGCCGGGGCAACTAAATGACAAAAGGCGACAAAACTACTGCTACATATTTACGGCGAGTAAGGCTTAACATTATGCTGGTGATTATAAGAAAATAAATACCAGAATAAAAAGATGGGGGCACTGACCGTTAATGAAGAATAAATAAAGGCCTCAATATAGAGGAAAGCCAGGTACTAATTGCCAATTTGTCTACGAACGCCACATTCGTGCCGTGTTTGACTTTGAACCTACGGCAGTCGTGATGGCTGACCCGAGCGGAAAGCGTCTGATTCAGGGCTGCTTGTAACTTCCACTCGCGATGCGCGTGCTCTCTCGTTTCCTGGGAGGAGGAAGCTCTGGCACTTTCGTATAAAATCTTGGCAATTCATTCTCACACCTAGAACTATAAACACCTGCGGAAAGTGTCAACGACCTCAAGGGCGGGAACTGAGCCCCATCGGGCAAAATGGATCTCCTGCGGGATTACACTAACTGCAAAGTTCTCGCGTGACAAAGGGCGGAAGCACCCGCTTGTAGGGGAAAACCGATTAGAATGTGGAAGTCCTTTATTCCCCACACTTCACTCGCGTTGCCTTTAGATAGGAGCCAGAGCTACACGGCTGAATAGGGAGGGAGGTTGAAGCAAAATAGAAACTGACTTCCAGGAAGACGTGCCTCAGTATCAATGTCTTCGGAGAGGCTTAAAAAGACGAAAATAAAAGGAAGACCAAAAAGGAAAGCAGAACTCAGTTTCCGAAGAAGAATATCAATGTCCGTGCACGAGATAGATCGTCGTCCGCAGAGCACCACACATCGTGATAGCAGAGACCGCAGTGTCTGTGGTAGGCATACGAAGTGCGTTGAACTTTGAAGCAGACGAGGGAGAAAAGGTTCTTGTACCCGAGTAGGGCTAGCCTGGGTGGAGAGGGAGGAGGTTGTGAAAGGAGGGTTGGCCGGGAAAGAAAGTACTTGAAGCCACCAGGATCGGCAATGTACAGCCGGAGAATCGGGGGGCGTTGTCGGCCGCAAGGGTGGGCTCGGCGAAGGCTCACCCTTCCCTGCCTTTCCCACTTCCGCGGAGGCTAAATGACGGACCCTTCTCGCCCGAGGGAGCCCCGGCCGCCGTCCATTTCGGGATTTGCGCTATCATCCACTATTAAAGCGGACACTGGCGTCAAAGACCTCCTGCGCTCGTTGTTCTTCTGGTATATAATCTTGGCTTTATTTCTTGCTTTTCGCTCGCAGTATTGGCGTAGGCCAAGAGTAAAGGAAGAAGTGAGAAAAACGGAAGGCGAAAGAAAAATAGAGTGAGCGACAGGTGAAAGAAAAACGGAGCCAGCCCTGCACGCCGAGAAGGCGTGAGAAAAATGGGGAAATACAGGAGAGGTGAAGAAAGACGCGCGGGACATTCCTTCCCTAGCTTCGAGGAAAAGAGGCAATGGTTGAACGACAGATAGGGAAAGATAGGAAGTGGGCAAAAAGGGGATATGAACCTGATGTTGAAGTTACATCACTGCCGCTGTTGAAAGCAGTCGATGATGGCAGTAGGGAGGATGGCTACTGGTACAGGAAGCGTAAAGAATGTCAGCCGTGTATTTTACTTATATTTCTCACTCGAAAATGTTTCTTTTAATCATCTTTGGGTCTTAAACCTCGTCTTAAAAAGTGGGATAGGAATTCCTGGAGTCTATCCAAGCGCTGGAAATGGCCACATGTAAGAAGGATGTGAATCTGGTTGCGTAGCTTTTCCTCATAGCCGAACTTGCATGACATTGCAGCGGAGCTGTCTACGAAGCCTGCGGAAACGGGAAGCTACCGGCATTCACAGCTCTTGGTGACAAAATAGACTAGCCTTCAACTTTATTACCATTGGCGCATGATAGCCTAAGATGCTTATGCGCCAATAAGCCCCGCACACAACTCTTTTACCGATTCAAAAAATGGTACTTCTGCCTTGCTCTGTGAACGGGAGAAGTCAGGGAAAGCTTTTTTTTTGCCATTAGTTAAAAGAACACTGAGGACAAAATGAAGTTGGGCTGCATCGACAGATTACCACGTAGCGATTATAAAGACGCCACTTTCACTGAAAACTGGCCTTTATAAAGAAGCAAATGTTAAAAAGTGAAGAACAGCCGTTTTTGTAAGCAAACTGCGGGGCGTCTAGATAGTTTTACACCACGGATCTCTGAGGCTTGGATACTCCGCCATTCACATTAAAACAATGATCTCGGAGTCTACTTATGTCTTGACGTCACGGGTTCTAATAAAGTGGCAACAAAATTTTGAAATCCAACTTTTCGTTCCTAAATGAGTCTTTTGTTGCCATACAAACATCAGCTTAGACAGAAAGAGCCAGAAAATAGAATTTTGTTGCAGATAAACGCTGATTCAGCGTTGTCCTCGTGTCCCATGGAGCGTGCTAAAACGGGGAGACGTTATGATTGGCTAGGACATGAGCTGCACTTGTTTTAGCGCCTGTGTATGTATAGAACAAGTGGATCATTGATCAGTGCTCTCAGCACTGTTCACTTTGTGTCCAATATATGTGAAAAACGTTTGCTTTTCCCTGATGTTAAAAGGTAAGTTTTCAACCATTCTGTACGTGGAGAAGTTTGCTGAGCCCTCGTTCGCGCAACATCTACGAAGTAGTGGTACACAAAAATAATTTAGAAACCGGACTTGCTCATGTACAAGTAAAAGATTACTGCATACACCTGAACTCAATTCGAATCGCGTCTACTATGACCAAAAAGCGAAAGTGGGAAGGTAGTCACGATCTTAATTGAAGTTGTAACACTTCATTACGCAGTGAAACTCGTACCTTACACGTATCTTACTACCTGCTGAAAACTTCAACGCATCAGCGAGGACGTTAAATCTCGAATAGATTCAGAAGCTTACACACCCTACTTGAGCGTGACTCTGAGAGGATTTAGAGTAAGTCGTGATTTCGTGCAAGCCCATTGACTCCCAGTCCCTTCCACACGCGAGAAGAAGAGCGACAGAGGAGAAAAAACGAAGAAAGCTGACGGATGCCGGACACCACAAAAAATTAAATTCTTTGCTCTCAGTCAATTATGAACTGACGAGCAGAATACATTTCCTAATAACAAGACAGAAATTGTTAAAGGGAACCTAAGCCCCGATAGCTTGAGTAGAGGAAGCGCACGAAATACAGCTCACAGACAAAGAATAACACGAGGCAGGCGCTACTTGCAACTTGGTTGCATGTAGCGCCTGTCTCGTGTTATCCTTTGTCTGTGTGCTTTCTTTTGAGCGCTTCATCTACTCAAGCTATGCACCAACTTGCCCCAGAACGTGTTCTACTGTAAGCCCCGATAGTAATGACAGGCGAAACAATGCCAACGACGAAAGGAAAGCAAATGGAAGGGGGGGGGGGGGGGAGGGGGGGGGGGATTGTTGCAGAACCCAACAGCACCAGCTTGTCTGCATCAGGGAAGCAGAAAAAACAACAACAACAAAAGAAAACAGGAGGGAAGATCAGCTAGAGAAAGCAAGAGCCACACATAGAAGGGTGTGCTTCCACCTGCCCAGGGGCACAATAGTCTTGCAACGCAATTCCGTTGCCGTCGAAAGGCGTCTGCAGGGATGTTCTACGCACTCACTATGTGGCGCGGCCCGTCTCGCCGTGCTTGGGAGGCTTCGGACGATCACGGCACTGGTCGAAAGTGCCTGGGGTGTGGGAACGGAGGGTGTGGGGATGAAGGCATGGTGGTAGGTGGTAGTGGGGATAAAGAAGGGAAGAAGGGTGCGTATAAAGGGGCGAGTCTTCATTGCTGGCGGTGCGCAATACGTCCCGGGCGTCCCGAAGATAAATGAAAGGCGGCGCACTGCGAACGTGCCTGCGAGGTATTATTCCGCCGGACATCAGCCGTCGAACGATTGGGGCCTTAGGGTATCCGCTCTATCTTTTTTCCCTTTTCTGGAATGGGGTGAGGGGAACAGGAAGGAAGAAGTCGGGAGGGAAAGATCGTAGGCATCGCTGCCACCGATCCAGGTTTTGCGAAGGGGCGCAGTGCAGTACAGTGCAGTAAAGATGCAGCCATCCTGAGCAATGCCCAGTAACTTTCAACACTGCGTCGCTTTATCAGGACACCAAGGACAGCAGGTCTATTTCGTAGCAGTGACCGTAAGAAATGTTGGACACACGCCAGCATCTCTTTCTCCCTGCCATTTCATGAAGTTGTGAGGAGTTATGAATGAAATACCTGAAAACGAGAAGAAAAAATTCTGAGCTAGTTTATGAATTATCAGTTGACGAGTAACCGAATCTTCGAGATAGTCATAACCTCGCCGAGTCGAAAAAATGCCTCCAGCGCCATCACCACAAGCTTCAAGAGCGAGGTTTTTACGAAATTTACCATGCAATTGCCTAACGTTGCATCTCCAGGGAAGAAAGTCGGACAATATAAGCGAACTTTAAGGCGATAACAGCTGCGCTGTATGTGTGAGAAACTTCCATTTGCCGTGCCTAAGACGACTCAGCGGAGACGAGCTCAAATTTAGGACAGAACGTGCGCAATCAAGACGGCGAAAAAAAAACTGGAAATGCAAAATGGGGATTTATTAGGGAATCAGGGCACGGTGCCTCATTCGCCTCGAACAGATCCTGTCGCGCACTTTGCGAACTGCCAACTTTCGCAGTGCACACACAACACTGCACCCGAGCCAAGGTAGTACAGCAGGAGTTAAGTTCAAGCAATGTTAGGGAAATGGGGACTCAAAAAAGAGAAGAACCTTCTGACTCCTTTGAAGTCACCGTGCAGAGCTGCAGCGACGCGAGAATAAAGCCGACCCGCGGACAGAATGAAGCAAGAAAGATCAAGGAGACGAAATGGAGCAGAAGTGGAGCAATGTTGGGGAGAGAGAAGAAGGAAGAAGGGGGAGGGGCACGATACACTAGGGCTATAACGGGAGGCAAGGAAAAACCCCAGGACCCCACAGGCGAGCACGACATTTCAATCTAGGGAACGCGTAGTTGCCAAAGACAGTCGGTACGAACTGCGTCGACGGACGTGCCCTGACAAGAGAGGGGGACGGAAGAACTGCACAAAAACAACAGACAGCAGGGCACACAAAACTGGGGAAGATGGCTGCGGTGGAGGAACAGCAGATGGGGAAAATAGGGAGGCCCACTGCGGCATGACAATCAGGGCTCTCCCTCGTCTACATTCGCGTTATTTTCCTCTACAGGAAAGAAATGGTGCGCGAACGCGAATTCTTCCATTCGCCCTGTCGCTGTGTCTTCGTCTATTTGATTATTTTTTTCTTATTATTTACTTCGCTATACGTTCAGGTGCTCTGGACACTTGCCCTCGTCACTTTCTGCTTCAGCATGCAAGCGCGGAGACCCCAATCTGGCGCATGCGTCTCAAAAAGCGTGCAGCAGGCAGTGCTGAAGCTTGTGCGAGCAGATCCCGGTGTAAGCCCACCAAATGAACCCGTCGTGATCCCGAACAGCTTATGAATTGCTCACGAAAGTGTTCGTATGAGTTTATGGACAATCATGAACGTGATTGTCGGGGTCATCCCGATCGTCATGACTACAATCATGATCATGACCTTGACTACGAACCGCTGATAAACGTGTTCTATAGGTTTATGAAAAGTTATGAATGTGATCAGCATAGTTATTGAGCTCATAATGACAGCTATGATCATGAACATGAACAGCTCATGAGCGTGTTAGTAAGATTTCATGAACGATTGTGAATGTGTGCAAGATGCTCACGATCATCCGAATCGTCGTAATCGTAATAATCTTTTCGGACTGTGAATTCAGGAACGCATTTTTCCGAGTTCGCAGTAGGTCATAAACGTAATCGCCCTCTTTATCACTCTCAGTCAATATGACAATCATGATCGTGGCCACGAACTGCTCCCGTCCAATTAGAAACGCTCGCTTCATGAGTAGGGCAGATTCCGTAGATCCGGTCTTGACTGCCCGATGCATGCTTCGAAAGCATATAGTACACTGCACAGTTCTTATGCAGCAGAGTACGGACAAGTTGGAAATGGCGCCTTCCCTTCTCGTATACGCCATGTGCAACCAACTCTGCGTGAGGTTCGTCTCTTTTTTTAGGAACGCCTCATTCCGCCATGACAACACAACGGAGAAAAAAAAGGGGGAAACCCATGGGGAAGTAAATTGAAAGGGAACACAAGAACACGAGAAGAAAAGTGCAAGAAACGAATAAAAAGGTTCACTGTGATGCGACCACCCGGTTCTGCTAGCGACAAGAAAGCGCGGCTGGCTGCCGGTTGCTGCAATCTTACAAACGACCATTTCTTTCTCTCTTTTATTTTTGTATCATTTTACGGGCCCAGGCCCAGGACACACGTGGGGGCAGCCATGGCGTCTCATTTTCTCTATTCCTCAGTCAGTAGGGTTGACTAACAGTTTGTTGCGCAAATAAGGGCCGTAACAGTGCAAAAAAAAAAAAAGAAACTTCTGATGTCGTCGTTGCTAACAGGCTTACAAAGCGTTTGGCCTCACCGTGAAACGTGGCGTGCGGCGTTCGAGCTGTATATTTAAATTTGCTGCAACCATTCTGAACTTACCGGATCTGCACGCTTACTGGCTTACCCTCTTTCCTGCGCATTCTGGCTTAAACAGATGCCTCCGAGAAAAAGCCATTTTTATGCTCGGCTGAGCTTGAGTCCGAACGCTTTTCGTGTAATCACGTTTCTCTATTTTTAGTCAGCGCTGATGCAATGGCGAGAAATTAGGCTTGGAGCTCGCGCATGCCATAAAGATAAAAATAAACTGCTGAGAATTGCTAAGAACGCTCGCCGAGAAAGCCGGTGGCTGGTTTTATAACGATACTCGCGCATACACACACAAAAAAAGGCTTGAGAGCTTATGCAACAGAATTGCCACAGACACAGCTTAGCTGTGAGCTGCAAGCGCTATCACAGTTCAGTATTGCACTTGGAACCCTCTGGACATTTATTTATCATTTTTATCCACGGTGAATAGAAGCCTTACACGTGACGTCAACGGCGCAATCATGCCGGACCACACACAGCTTCCTAAGGGCAAATCGGTGCAAGTTGCGATTATCAGGTTAGAAAAGCCAGAAGACTTTCACAGTGGTCATGGCCTACCAACATGGCGGATCTGACGCAGACCGAACGGGCCAAGTTATGCTTTGAGCAGGTTCTTACTGTAACAGGGTTTGGCAGGAAAGCAACAGCGAGAGCGGCAACAGCTCCTGAAGCGCGCAGCACTGGTTACCCACCTCGACCAGGAGTAGTCGTACCAACGCTGCACTCTCCTTTGCATCTGATGAGGGACTTTGTGGTGCCTCATGTACAGCTTGGCACCATCCTATAAAGAGGGAGGAAAGGAAGCGAAAGAAAAAAAAATGACATGGGAAAATCACGGCGAGAGCAGCGCAAAGGGTAGGGTGAAAGAAATTTACATTTACGCCTTTATGTGTAGGCAATGGCAGAGCGTCAGCAGCTGTTGATGCCTTTACAAGAAGTGACGTCCCTTCCGGTCTGGTGACGTCACTCCCTTCCAGCCAATGGGCGAATTTTATGACCGACGATGTATTCTGGCCCAATATAGTTTTCAATGCTATGGCATTAGTAACAGCTTCCCGGTTTACGCGTGGTGAGGCTTACACAGACAGTGTTTATAGGCGCTGGCGAGACATTCATTCGTACAGACTCACAGCGATACTTCGAGTGAAAAAAAAAAGTGTTTTCTTGGTAAAACTTTGCTTAATACTGAGAGCCCTTTTCTCGCTTTCAGAAGACGTCGAATTTGGCCTCTGCTCCCCCCCCCCCCCCCCTCCTCCTAAATACTATTTTTTCTTCATTAGGGCTGCCATTTAAATCTGTGTATGATTGCGTAGTGGAAGCCAGCCAGAAAGACGGCCATGCGGACTTACCAACTCGCCTAGGATGCAATATTATGACCAATTATAGCTGAGCTGTCCATTTTTTGAGAATGCGCATACGTGAGCGTCATAACCATTGAGTATTGATATAAGAACCATTTTTGTGGACGTCAATGTAGAGCAGGGAAGAATTACTCATTAGCATGCACTTAAGCGTAGCCATGCGGCTACGAAAGTAATATACACAGATTTCATTGAAACTTAATAGCCGAAGAAAAATTCGCCCTGGCTCGGGGACAAATTTTTCCATTGTTCGACAAATATTCTATCCTTTGACTGGTCGCTACGTCTTTGCGCATTTCTAATCACACTTCAAATTAGAGATTTTTTGTTGGTGATACGAAGATCGCCTGAACAGTGATATAAGTAAACCTGCTGGTCCTTAAAATGTGAACAGACTTATCACCATACATGTTATCTTTCTTTAATGTGCTTAGTCTTTGCCATAAAACTGATGGTCCTCCTATAGACACAGGCCTGCTTTGATGATGTAAACACATTTCTATTACCCCATTTGCAATGTGCTTTCGCCTATTTGGGCGTTGTTTTCAATCGAAGGACTACCTCCTGCATGCAATGAATCAGAGCGTGCGCTGCAGTCGCAATTCCTTAAGGAGTCGCCATTACAAAAAAGCGTTTTCCATTCAGGCGTTCCTGATCTTTTTCTCTTTTCCGCCAATACTCACTAACAAACCGTCATGCTCCCCTGAACAAACTACACTCGCGCAGACAAAACCTAACCTAGCCATCCTCAAGGCCACCGTTTCTTTTCCCGTTGACCTGCTTCCCTATTTCCCGTCCTCCCGCGTCCCGATACTCCCTTCTTCCCTATTTGCTTCCCTAGCGGCAAAAACACGCCGTCGGGACAAAACGGCGGAAATCAGCGGGGCGTAAAGACATGTCTCGTCTCAATGGACTGCAGTACACGCAGCGACCATGGCCGGCCATAACATACACACAGCGATGAGCACCGCCTCGTCAAGGCGACTGCAGCTGCGTGGTTGAAAGGCCCCGGACGCCTGATGTCAGCGTTTATTCGATCGAATGGCGACTGGAAGCGGACAGAAACGCTGACCATCGCCGCTCATTGGCCCCAGCCGGCCGGGAGGAGAGAGGCCGGCCTGCAAGCGGTAATGACAGCTTCTACCTGGAATCAGTTTTTCCTTGTGCCTTCCTGCATCCTTCTAATCTCTGATAGATGGCGAGGATGCAAGAGCACGCCAGAAAGGAGCGCGACAAGTATGGCGGAGAAAGAGTCACGAGGAAGTGCTTCTCGATCGCCGCGAAATCATCCCAGGGTCATATGCTCTCTCTCTCTCTCCCCCCCCCCCTTCCCCCTTCCGCCAGCAGACCGGGCTTTATCCGATTTGTCGCAAAATGAGGTTTGCCACCGTTTCTGCGATGCGACGCTACTCCTCCGGCCAGCCAACAAGCCGACCCGCTGGCCTCTCATGCGTGTCTGTAGAAATGGAGTGGTACGGAATGTTTGGGGGTGGAGCTTGTACGCCTCTGCCCTTGAAGTTCGAGTCGAGGGCAGCCTGCCATCGTTGAGCGTTCTCAGCGGTGGAATACTAATGGTTAAACAAAGTTCAATCAGAAAAAAATTGCTGCAATCGAAGTTTTCTGCACTGCTCGCAATGGCGTGGTACTAGCTTCGAGAAATGAAGAAAACGTAACATGGCGGCCAAAGTGGGTTGAGTCAAATGCGTGGCTGCTTCAGTCTGGCTCAGGTTTTGCTGCAGTTTTTTTCGCCGAGTTGCCTCCCTAACGAGGTGTGGCTGCGCTTACAGTTTTGCCCCAGGCCCTTAACTACAAGCGAGACAGAGAGAGAAGAGTTGTTTAGCGATTGGCATCCCTAGCTGACCATTCTCTATCCAACAATAGTGGAGCAGCCAAGCTATACTTTATCTAAGCGCACAGTGTCGATAGTAGAGGAGCTGGTATCGCCCCTTGAGGACTTTCTTGACCTTGCGGATTTCATACTCTGAGAACGTTATGTATAACTAACTGCAGCCAACGATGACTATTCGCGAAACTAGACTCTCACGCGTTTATTGTGGGGTGAACATAAAGTAGAAGTTCTTTCGTAGGCTTCAAATACCTTTATAAAGTATGGTTCGAA
Organism: Amblyomma mixtum; assembly: GCF_055824585.1. NCBI lineage: Eukaryota > Metazoa > Arthropoda > Arachnida > Ixodida > Ixodidae > Amblyomma > Amblyomma mixtum. The sequence continues at coordinate 260,702,610 of NC_143013.1, forward strand.
AAGGAGTTAATTCGCGCAGCTGTTCCGATGCACCACGTACTTGCGTTGCAGTACTTCTGTGAATTCGATGGTTTAGAAGAACGTCAATTTGGGCTAGATGGTGCATTATTTGAGACAGAAAAGGAAAAATAGCGCTGCAAAAAAGACGTACACAAGAAAGACTGTGAAAGCGCAAGTCCTGTGTCAGTCTTTCTTGTGTACGTCTTTTTTGCAGCGCTATTTTTCCTTTTCTGTCTCAAATTTTCTGTGAATTCGAGAACCGGTCAACGCCTACTGGGGACACTGAGGCAACGAAGCGTCCCACAAACTCATCGTCCTTAAAGGAAATTCGCGTTGGAACTCAATCTTTGAACAAACGCATCTCGAGCATTCTTTGACAAAAATATTGAATTTTGGAATCTTGTACGCTACTGTTATGGAAATGTTGAAGGCAATGGTCCCTTTTTCCGAGGCGTAGCAAAATGTTTCTTTTAAAGTTTTTCCGTCGCTCGCATCGAGCAGTTAAGACTGCCATAGAAAACCAACCATAGAAAACCGTTTTTGACGACAGTAAAAGCGTGAATAGCAAAGAAATGAAAGTCTGCTCATGAGATATATGCTGATATATTGATTGTTATAGTGAAACCTTAGAATATATGAAAAAATTGGGCTTATAAGCTCTTTCCCAAGACGTGAAAACTGCGCGAAAGACGAGGACATAGGCAACGAGGAATACACAAAACACCAAAAGTTGCGCCCGTACTGTTTTATGTGTTCCTCGTTTAACCTTATGTGTTTAACCTCGTTTAACCTCGTTTATGTGTTCCTTGTTTAACCTTTCTGGAAGTATGAACCAACTAGCCCGCAAGAACGTCCTACTAACGCTCTTTTCCGCTGAAAAATGCTTTTGCCGAGAATTGGTGGGTATGTACAGGGTCAAGCACACTTAGATGGAACACGGCTCCGCGTGGCTGCGCACTCGCAGATCACCCTTGTGGCCAAGCCGGTAGCAGACCGGTGCAAAGGGGCAGACGACAAGGAGCACCACGTCGAGGTCCCTCTTTCTGTGCGCCACTGTGCACTGATTCATGAGCGGGTTAGATGCAATGGCACTCCGCAGGTACGTGGCCACGCGGAGCCGTGTTCACTATAAGTGTGATTGACCCTGTACATGACGTTAGCAACCATCCGTGCTAACTCAATGAAAGTTTTTGCTGAAGGCTCGTGGCAAACTTACCAGCAATCTTTCAAACTCCAGGCGGCTTGCATTCCTGTTCGTAATTACATTGCCTACTTGACCTGGAAGAAAGATAAAAGGCGTAGATATATATGAACACAACGTCGACCCGCGAAGGGAAGCACTGCCAGTTATTCGCTGCGATTAAACTTCACATACCAAATTAGTGAAACCGTGCAGTGACTAATAGTAGTTCTATATTCACCTGCTCGGGACAAATGTGCAGACCCATAAAGCGAAGTTATCCTCACTGACAAAATATACGCATGGACACAGTTACAGAAGCATGATATAATATACGGCGCAAGCTAGGGACTCGGCGTTGTTGATATCGCCAGGGCCTTTCCCTGGACCCTTATGTCTCAAGCGCTGCTACATCGCAGTAGTCACTGGCTATCAGGCGCATAATGGCCAGAAGGAAATGAAGGTCGTTTTTCTGCAATGAAAAGGAGTGATGGCTGGAAGGACGCGCCGAATTAGGGCTGTATTTCGGAGCGAAGTTGCTGAAAGGAATGCGCCGTTTTAATTAACCCCATTTCTGAGAAAGAAAAAATGAAGCAACACCGAGAAGAGAGCACTCACCTACAATTGTTGCAAAAATGAAGACGCCGATGAGATAGCACAAAATAGTGAAAATGTATCTGCAAAGAAGAAAAAAAAGAGAAACAAGCGGGACGTCAGCCAAATATTCACAGCAACAGCGCTGGCTAGTAGCTTGTACATGCTATCGTTTCTTAGGTGGCATTAAAATGAATTCGTGGGTTCAGATCCCACCCGTAATATGTGGATGGCTTTTCTCCTGATTTCTCCGAAATTATCTTATACCTAAAATGATTACGCATTTAATACCCCACTCCTATCAAAATCACAATAAAAATTATAGTTCTCGTACGGTTTCCTCGGTTTCAACGGCTCTTGGTGGCTTTTTTTTTTTGTTAAACGATTCTGATGGAAGTTGGCGACCCGAAACAAAATACACGCATGTAAAAAAAAAAAAACTATTCAGGATTTTTTCAGGTTCCCACCTAGTGGTTGTCGTGTGCTATGTCCTGGATATCCCGAGCTTCGGAGACCCGATCATCGGTTTGACTTTCACTCGATAACGCGAAATAAAGCGTGAGTTCCACCTCCCTGTCTCAGCTGCTTCTGCCCACAAATGTTCCTTGAAATAACACGCACTAGAAAGCCTTCACGAATAGAGATATCTCAGAACTATGACACAAAATGTAATCTAAGAAAATATAAATACGAAAGGATTGCTCGGGCATGCATTCCATACAGACATAATCCGCAGCGTATAGGTCATCATTAGGACTTCCCCCCCGAACGTGAGTTAAATGTACCAAAAAGCAAATGAATACTCCACAGAAGCCCATGCCACGTGGAAGCGTTGAAATGAGTTTGAGAGAGAAGACGAGAGGAGGAGGAAGAGTGAAAAGGAAGGAAGCGGGAAAGGGTTGGAAAGAGGGGAGTCAGGCCGCGAAGCCAACTCACAAATGTCCAGCTGCTGCCAGAGCGCGCAAGTTTCTCACATCCCGGATTAGCAGACTAGAAACTAAATATGCGTGGCAGCCGGCTGCATCGTTAGGAAGGGATATACAAAGCGCGGCTTCGTACAATGCAGAAGTCCGGTAACGCCGTTTCGTTCACTCCCCCTCCCACTGAGATGTTTATCATCTATCTCTGCATGACCACACAATGGACAAAACGCGAAGATATATGCGGCTAGCGCACGAGGGTATAAAAGGCTAACGAAAGCATCATGAATGGGTGAATAGCGTCGTGTGGGCCTCATTTATCAAGCAGGTATCGCTGCTGGTTGTGCGTGGGCGGCGCCAACGAGAAAGGAGTTTCTCTGGGCCTCTATAGCACGCAGCGCTGTCATGCTTCGTGGTTGCTTAATTAACGAAGAACTTCCGCCAAGATAGGAGAGTGCCCGCGCTGTGGTTCGTGAGCACAATGGGTGAATCCTGTAAGGTAACCGCGAAGGAGAAACCACATGGTCGTCGAGCCTTCTCTCAAAAGGAGGCATGGTTCAAAGTGTGGTTTCAAAGAGAGGTCATTTCCGCGTGTTTCCTGTCTGAGAGGTAGACTAGAACCTAATGTAGAAGTTTAAATTCTGCCTAAATGCGGTACACGATGGAAGAGAAAGGATAGGCCGGCGTATTTACGTATTCATAAAAATGTATTAACACGTCCAATGCTTAGGGGAAACCCACAATGTGGAGTAATTTGTAATAAGGTAGTAATTACTCATCGACATCCACCCGAACGCAGCCATACTGCTACAAAAGAAAGCTGTATAGCTTTCCTTTGTAGCCGTGTGGCTGCTCTCGGGTGTATGTCAATGAGTAATTACTCCCTTATTACGTATTAATTGATGGCTGAAACGAATTTAATTGGCATGACTCTATGACCTGTTAATAGGACAGGGTGGGAATCGGGAAGTCTTCGCCACTATTGTATTGGCGACTTTAAATCCGATCCTGTTTAAATCTGTGCTTCTTGTGCGCAGACTGATAGGGCTAGCTAGTGTACTTTGTGGTGTCTTTTACAGATGCCCACAAGATGGTGGCATGCGTCTAAAGTGACAATGCTCTCTGCGCGCGCCGCGTGTGTGGCTGTGTTTATGCGGAAAGGCAAGGCACAGTAACTGCCTTGCTCTCGGTGTACGCCTGAAGACGATCGCCACGGAAGGAACGGAAGACTGTGCAAAAGGAGAGAGAGAAAGAGTTGTCTTAGTTGAGGGATGGAGAGCTTCTTGTTAATTCGAGTGGCTTTCGACCACCTAGGATTCTTTATCGAGCGCTGACATCAGACAGTACTCGGACCATTTTGTATTTCGCATGCATTAAAACGAGTCAGTAGTGGCCAGGATTAGATCCCGCTGCCTTTCACTCGACAGCCGAATGCAACAACCACTGAGGCACCGTGGTAAGCTAAGCAAAGTGTAAACGCCTGTCCGAAAGAAGGTGTTCTCAAGGAAGGTTTCGACGAATTGCTTTCCTAGAACCCTCCGAGCTAGGAAACTGGCATAGTTCTCTCTTCAAGGAGTTACTCTTACCAAGAAACCAACGTGGCACACAGTATGAACCCGACAGCGTTGTTTGGAGGCCGAAACTGCAGTTACGAGGCGTTGTATGAGAACCACTTTATCGTAAGACTGATCGAAGTTGAGTATGGCTGCAGGTAGGGAAAAAAAGAGTTGAGGGGCGACGTCCTCTTCGTAGCATCACAAAAACATAGCCGTGACTATACTTTGAAGTTACATTGCCAAATAAAGCCTTAGACATAAGTTTTCGGACCACATAATGAGTCCCCTTATGCCATCAATAAAAGCAAAAATGTTCTACAAGGTGAGGACGAGGGCACTCTTTGCCGAGTAGAGATTCGAAGCTTTGGCGTTGCCATAAACTTCCCAGTTAACAGCTGGAAAGCAAGCCATATGGCTTGAAGACTTTCGACAAAGGCTGTCCATACACGTATCGACTCGATGCTTATGCGTGGGCACAATGCGTACTAAAGTTTGTACCGGAACATGCGAAAATATTTTCATAGCTCTGTAGAGTGCTCCATTTGAGTTTTTTGTTTCTTTTTTTGCAATTTCTGCAAGCCTCGTGTCTACTAGAAAAAGAGAGCAAGAGCGGCACTCTTTGGTGATAGCTTACAACTGCTTAGTGTTATCATCAAGAACAGCAGTGTTTTGCTATTACTTCGACCCTTTGCATCTTTATTTCAGACGTGCTATACTTATTCAATAAACCACGTTTATAGATTTAGTGAACTCTGATGCAGCTCCTAACATCGTAATCCTTCGCCTCTGCCTGGACAGCCCTGTTGCTTTATTTTTCCATTTATTTGTTAAATCACTTTTCCTCGACTCAACTGAGGCGCACGTGTTTTCAGCAAATATCAAAACTAATCGGTCTTCATTAGTTATGATAATAGAGCTACCATTTATCTTAAGAACTGCGGAAAACATGCGATTTAAATAGCAGCATAGGCGCCGGAAGAGGAGTTAAAGATCCCCTATAAGCCTTATTCTTGTCTGTTCTATTTCTCGTCTATCCTTAACGCGTCGACCCGCCCAAAGTAAGGCCGTGCAGCCTCCGCTCATTTAAGCCTGTTGCCAACTGATATAAATTGCCGGAACGACGTCAGTCTACATTTACTGTACCATTTTTTTTTTCTCACACTGCTCGCGAACGAGCGGGCCCAGCTTATTGAGATAACAGCCTCTTAGAAGCGGCCTGCACAAGGAAGCATTAAGCGGACCGTGCCTCGATCGGCTCGCAATGGAGCGTATCCGCGCACGAACAGACAACGTGATAACAGCTCCAAACTGTTCCGCAGGGAATCCTTCCGCATCACCCGCATCATTGGGGGTAAACAACCCTCATTTTCTGCGGTGCTGACAGTCTATCGACTCCATCTTCTCCTAAGCCTCCGACCAAGCGAGACGTGCTACTAATCTCGTTATGCGTGCAGCGTAGAATCCGTCCAAACTTAACTTAGGGAAGCGGCTTCGAAAGATTTAAAATAATGAGCCAATTTTAAAGGTCGAAAGCACAGTGCCTACACTGCCTTGTTTCTTCCTTGTCTATATTTTTAATACTCACCATCTTGGGTAGGCTGGTAGTAGTTTGAGGGCTAAGGAGATAGATCTGCAGAGTACAGAAAGTGTATTATTTTATCTTATTTTCTTGGATTACCCGTATAAGCATAATCTTGAGTGCGGTGCATATCCGGTAGACCGCGAAAGAGGATAAAGGCTGGAGCCCTATGTAGTGTGTTTTTTAAACGTGTTTTAATGCTCTACTTAATTTTGCAAGTACTGACGCTATCGAGATTTTTAAAGAAGCCGGAATAAAAGTAGTTCCACTGACCAATTTTTTTTACTTTGCATTCTGCTTCAGCGAGTAATTATAGCTTTGTTTCCATAATTTGCTCTGAAGGTATTTTTTTCTAGACCGCTAGAGTGATGTATGAATTCGTTTTATTAATAGTAATTATCATAAAATTCCTCTTTGGATACTGACAATTTTTTCGTGCACAGATTACTCAAATTTTTAGGGGCCGAAAACACCACTTTAGCTCCCGAACGCTGCGTTATACTTTTTAGATTTTTTGAAATAAAAAAAAATAGCGCAGTGTTCGGGAGCTAGAGTGTTTTTTTCGGCCCCTAAAAAGTTGAGTAATCTGTGCACGATAAATTTACAGTATGCAAAAAGGCGGTTGGCTGCAGAAAGAAACATAAGAATAAATTTGTTAATTGCATTGAAGATGTCGTACATCAGATACCCCTTTCCTGTGGCAAGCAATACTTAGGACAAACAGGCAGATGCTCCCAAAGCCTATCATTCAGGCAGATGCCTGAATGATAGGCTTCGGGAGCATGAACGGGACGTAGTGGGAAATGTTTCTGAGCTCAATGCCTCGTTTTTGATTGCATACCATTCCTCAAAAAAGTGTGTTACTTTAAAAGTGTACAAAACTACTTAACACGGGAAATCATTGAATCCGAATGAATTTATCTGTTGGAAGATGTCTATGTGAGTAGCCCTTCCGTCGCGCTGTTGAAAAAGGAGCTCGCATATCTGACTGATAAGCTTTGCTAGCGCATTATTTGATGGTGTGTTGATAAGTCGTTATATAATCCACCCTTCTTTTGAAAATTTATCTTTGTTGGAAGTCAGCACTGTGTGTGTTTGTCTGTCTTAGCCCTCGTCTTTTTGCGCTACGCTTTTACCTTTGCAATATGAACCGACAAGCACAAGCGTCTATACACTTCAGGAATTTCTTTACGACGCACGTCTACAGCCGTGCCGGTGTCGCTTTACCCTCGTCTTGCACTGACTCGTACATCTACTCCTGCACTGCCTGTACAACCGAATGCTGGCAATCTTCACTCGCAACATCTGACGCTTGCGGTACAAGTTCGCGCAAAGAAAACAGAGTGGTTTTAAAAATACAACGAAACAAAGAAAGCATTCACAAAAGCTGGCAGACACGATAACCCAAGGTCGCAACACTGAGCACGACTCAGAGCCGCGCCGACATCGGGCTAAGCCGAGCACCCGATAGAAAATGGATGTTGACATTGGCTTTCGCAGGCGCTTTGGGGAGAATGTTCCGAAAAGACCGGAGGCATTCCAATCATTCTCTTGGGGCGTTTTTCCAACTCCACTCCGAAACTTTTGCAGTTTCAAAGAAGCGTGTCGCGACAGACGCCGTCTTTCCCTTGTTTTCGCTTTGCTGCGGTGTGAAGAGTGTCTCAGTTTTTGCTTTTTTTTCTTCTCAAGAAAACACGAGTTTAGCCGCAACGCCTAGGAGTAAGCACTCGGGGAATAGTAACGTCTAAAATAAAAAGGGCGTCGGCAATCACTGCAAGCCGGAGGTAGTAATAACGGAAGGAAAGTGTGAACACAAATGTGTCTGAAAACTAAGACGGGCTTGGAAACCAAGACGCCGGGAAAGTATACGCTCTGCGGATCTCGTTCCAGAAACTGCGAGTTTGCGCACAGTCTTGAGGCTTGCTTGGATGAAAGCAGACTTCAAAAGCTAAGGAAAAAACACTAAAACAAAAACTCCAGCAAATAAAGACATAAGGCAGTGTAGCAAAAACTAGGTCAGTGAAGTTTCTTTGCCTGTGTGTTCGTTTCGGCTTACGTTTGAGTTTTTCTCCTACTTCCTGTCTTTAAGACCGTTTCCATATGTAAGTGCCCCTCACAGAAAAAAAATAAAGAAACTGCTGAAGGAAATAAGAAGAGAAAATGCGAAACGAGAGAGAAAAAGCGTGCATACCGATGTCGAGAGATTCGCTTTGTTTGCGCGATTCAGGCGGTGTCCGTTTGTCTCAGGAGCGGAGAACCGGGGTAACATGCGGCTGGTCCTAAGGTGCGGCTTTATATGCCCACTCCGCAGTCCGTGGCGCGGCTGTACTTTCACAATAGTATCAAAGAGTACAAGGCACCAAACTGCTGCCCATTTTCAAGGCTGCTTCAGAAAAACTTCAGAGTAGTGATGACAAAGAATAGTGATGGTGCTTCAGAGTAGCGATGACCAAAAAAAAAAGGCGAATAAACGGGCCCTAGAAAACGTGAGGGGCATTGAATGGATGAGTTATGATCATCACATCGTATTTTTCAGCGTCAACGCTTCTTTGGCTCAGGGGTTACGGGGTTCGGCTGCTGATCCAGAAGACGCGGGTTCGATATCAGCCGCTGCGGTCGCATTTAGATGGAGGCGAAACGCTAGAAGCCCGAGTACTCTGGCGAAGTCAGTGCACGTGAAAGAATCCCAAGTGGTCGAAATCATCCAGAGCCTCCACTACGGCATACTTCCTTGCCTGAGTCGCTTTGGGAAGTTAAGCCCCAGGAAATTAAAACCAAACCACGTTTTTTGCAGTCACTGTCTTATAGTTAGTGTAACTGTGTAAAAATGTGAAAAATACCGCAGGTTGAGAGTCAGGTGCCATTTGTTAGAATTATCGGAAATATGCGCACTGGTTAGAATTCTTATCTGGATTTTACTTTGAAGGATGAAGTCCACCTTTACCCGCCGCGGTGGCTCAATGGCTACGGACATCGGCTCCTGTGCCAAAGGTCGTGGAATCGAATACTGGCCACGGCGACCACGTTTACATGGAAGCAAGTGCAAACATGTCCATGTGCTGTGAGATGTCGGTGGACGATAAAGACATCCATGTGGTTGCAATTAATAGCGATCCCTCCACCCCGATGTCTTTGATAGGCCATGCGTAGCGTGGGGACGTTAAATTCCATTTATCATATCGTGTACCTTTCAAATTAAGGCAACACTGTTGTCTGTAAATGAAAAGATGTTATCCTAGCATTCAGGCCGTATTTTCAGCGTACGTAACAAGACAAAAATTCTTAGGAGATCCTTGGTGAACCGTTTGAAAGCGTTGGCAGCCAACCGTTCGTTATATCCGAGGAATTCACACACTAAAGTTCGTTATATCTGAACTAGCATACAAATTCGCATAGGTAGTTTACTAAGTTCGTTCGTAGCCCGGTGGGCAGGGGGCAACGCACCTGGTTACTCACAGATGGCGCTCGCCATTTCCGCTGGCATAGATCACTCTAAAGCTAAAGCATCAACAAGCTCTGTCAGGATTTTGATGGTCTACTACGGCTACCGTCATGTTTTAATTCAAATCTATTGTTGCCTTCAAGTTCGCTCCGGAGATACGAGAGGATATTTTTAGAGCACTTATACCTTGAAAATAAACAGCGGCCCAAGTTTACAGTCCATTGTTTGTTGTGAAATGCCTTGAGCACTTCGCCTAAATGGGCCCGTTGCACGAAGAGCAATCATATGCATCCAAGTTATTTTTTCGAAGTATTGATAGAATCAACAGAAACGTTCCTTTTACGCACTGCCAGACTACAAGACTGCATTAGAAAAAATTCTTTTATCACATGCCTATAGTATTCGTGCCTTCATTGATGGAGTGATAAATTAAGACAACTTCCATCTCTTCAGCCAATTAACATCCAGACCAGTTCGCTTAAAAGAAACATTCATCTACGTCTCTGTGTATTGCTCCATCTGAATATATATGGAGCTGAATTAACCGCGGCTGCTCAAAAGCAGTCTATCAGCCAGCACCTAGTAAAATTAGGGCCGCAGTCGTGGTTCACTGGTTACTGTGCTCGGCTGCTGTTCTTAAAGACGCGGGTTCGATCAAGGCCGTGGAGGTGGCATTTCGATGGTGGCGAAATGTTAGAGGCCCGTGTACTGGTGATTGCAAAGCACGTCAATGGTTGTCTGAAGTGGTTTTAGAATTAGATAAGTTTAAACGAGCCGACTGTGTGAAACTTGCAGGTAAAGCGTGCGAAATGTTTTTGCGCTAGCAACTGTAAGTGCCGACTAAAAGGCTCCGGCATTCAGGATTATCTGCTGTGCACACCGACAGGCAGAGGCTGCAATGATTATGTTACGTACGGTGGCGCCAAGTTTCCAGCGAGGAAGTGGTTGTTTAAAGGAAGAAAACGAGTGCCGACGAAGGTGATGCTCACGAAACATTGGCGGCATCAGATGACGTACGGCAGCTTGTATACAAATTTACCTGTATACAAATTTCGGTAACAATGACGTCACCACGAGGTTCTCCGCACTCTTCTAAAGCCATGAGGAGAAGCCTGAACATCGTCACGGTTTTAATCGGTGATTACATCACCATTTTAGATGCTAGCGCAAAACTACTACGCATGCTTTAACTATAGAAGCTTCATAGATTCTAATTCTTGAATAATTTCGAATTTTCAAAAAACATTTCACCTTCCCTTTAAAAGAACCTAAGGCGGTCAAAACTCTCCGGAGCCCTCCATTACTGCTTCCCTTAGGCCTGAGTCGCTTCGGGACGTTAAATACCATAAACCAAACCAAACATAGTAAAATAAGCAAGAAAAATACAAAAGAAACATGGGCCTACATTTTCAAAGACTGACAGTCAACAGCCTGCCAGTACAACGAGACCATTTTGCTTGAAGGTACATTTTTCGGTGTCAAAAACGGCGTTCCATCCAGGACACGGAAGGTACGCCGATCCTTTCTATGGTTTCGCCCCGTCAGCAGGTAGAAATAACGAAGCGGTGCTGGCAGCAGGGGTTTATGCTTTTTTAACCGAACAGGCCACACACGGAAGCGCGAGATATTGACCCAGACAGAGGACAAACACACGTTGCGTGCACTCGATATCGAAATGCTGAGAAACTGAGCAGGAGAAAACTGTATATGTAAAAAAAAAAAAAATTGAAGCAGTTTTTCGCAACACGTCCACGAATGAGTTGTGTTTAACGGTCAAATTCTACGGCCTGCTGCACTTTATGCTCTACTGAAAAGACCTCTACAGCAACGTTTTCGGCAGATGCCTCGGCTCGGCTATTAAAAGCGACATCTATGGAATGTCGCATTCATGACCTACGCCGAGCGCAGGTGACATAAGCTTCGTTCTTTGTACGGCAAAACTCATTTCTCCACTCAAATTAACAGACGGAAGAGAGGTAACTTTTGTGAACTGGAACTACGCGTGAGCAACAACGTATACGGGTAGAGCTGGCGCCTGGCAATCCCTGCTCGAATTCATTAAAAGGTCCGCACGCGGACGCGGTGTAGGATTGGTCGGCAGGAAACATGAATTATTCATTAACGGTATTTTTCAGCGTTGCGATGTCTCTTGAGGAGAGAAGGAAACACCGATGCATCTGATGCGCCAGAAGTTTTTTGAATACTGTTTTGTGCTTTTGGCTTAGGACTTTTCTTTATGCGTCTATGTACGTACGTATACGTACAACCCGGGAAAAAAAGTCTTTAGGACTCGTGAGCCGCAAACGAGGTCGATCGTCATCATCATCATCATCATCATTAGCCGCTGAGAGAGAGAGATAGATAGAGAGCGAGAAAGAGAGAGAGAAAAAGAAGGATGGAAAGCAGGAAGGTTAACCAGGCGATGCCCAGTAGGCTACCCTACACTTGGGGTGGGGAACAAAGAGGAAAAAAAGAAAAACAGTGGCGTCGAAATGAGTTTTTTAAGTGTTCATCGCCGTCATATCGAGACCAGTCTAATAGAGGTGAAAGTCAAAGTCGAGTTTAGCTATCTGGGCTTGTGATATGAAATTAATGCTGAAAAACACGACGCATATGTGCGGAAGCCGGTTTCCAACCGTACCGGAGACTTTTGTCCCAAATAGTCGGTCTATGTGTCCGACTATCCGAATTTGTTGTGTATTGTCTAGGTATCTCTACAGGTGTAAAATGAGAAGTAATATAAAATGGAGTGTAATGGAGACGTAAAACTGAGGCGTTGCTACGCGAGTAGTGTATAAGTGTCTTGGCGAGCGAATACCCGGCAGGAGGAAGTAGGTCGTATTGCTAATAGCAGGTAGTACTACTAATATTGCCCAAGAAATCTGGAGGGCCAAGATCCACAATGGTGGTTTTGCCGAGTTTTCGCAGGGATTATTCCTTTCTTTTGATTTGGATCACTTGTGAATCTTGTCCGGGGAATCTGATCTAGATACGCGAAACCCCTTTCAGGTAAGTCATTTTCGCAACTTGTCGGCACCTACCTTATCGACTATAAAAACTAGTTTATGGTATTTTTGCTCAGCACGACCGTTCAGTGTTACTCATCAAGCAAGGTACAAAAAAAAAAAATACAGGACGATCAGAAATCTGAAGTGACAGTTCTGCGAAAGGAGTTGAATTTACCCGTTACTTTTATGCTTTTGCTATAAGCCAAAGCTCAGAGTTGTACACTCAGAGTACGCACAAATTCAGAACTGAACACTCATCTTCTCATAACCTCCGTACTGCCTCCATCTAGAAAGTTCCCACTACCAGAACTAAATACGAATAAATCCAGCGCTGCTTTTATGTCCCCGCAATATTTAATAGACTACGTAGTGAGATATGGATTTTAAAGAATAAAAAGGCAGTAAAGAAAGCCCTCTCAAACTACTCTATCTCGGGATTTTGATGTGAAAAAAGGTGAAAAAAAGGGGGGAAACGCTCAAGATCTTTTCTTTGCTTGCTTTTCATGTGTTCGTAAGGTACAACAATTTCATTACCTTCTCTCTTTTTCTGTTTTAGTAGGCAACCACAAGCGAACCAGTTGCCCCTTTTCCTGTTCGCAAATGACTTTTATTGCATCTTCTTGATTCACTTGTTTTCTCTACTTTTTTTTTCCCTTGAACATTTCCAATTTCATATGATGCTTCTATGTAGGTAAAAAAGAGATTTGCCGCCTGCTGCCGGGTTTTGCCTAAGAAGCCACTGATGGCTTTGACATGCCCGGAAATGTTGTACTGTACTGCCTGATGAAAAATAAACTTTTATTACAATTATTACTTCCGAAACACGTAGATCCCCAAATTGCTTCTCGATGGAATTTCCTTCCGCGTTGCGACGTAAAGAGAGTTCCTACAAGTAAGCAAAAAAAGAACAGCCTAATCGAGTAGAAGGAGGAATTCAAAAGGTACGCGTCTGTCTGCAGCAACTTTAACATCGCGATCAATCAAAACCACATTGCTTCCATCGAATCAAATCTCACAACGAAATTACAAGGACCTTAAGAAACTTAATAACGGTAGCTCGGTCAAGTACAGGCAATGAAAATGTATGTTTCCTTGATGTCGATGGAAGCTTTTTGGTTTTGGTTTTTGTGGGGTTTAACGTCCCAAAGCGACTAAGGCTATGAGAGACGCCGTAGTGAAGGGCTCCGGAAATTTCGACCACCTGGGGTTCTTTAACGTGCACTGACATCGCACAGCACACGGGCCTCTAGAATTTCTCCTCCAAAGAAATTCTAGCCGCCGCGGCTGGGATCGAACCCGCATCTTTTGGGCCAGCAGCCGAGCACCATAGCCACTGAGCCACCGCGGCGGCTGATGTTGATGGAAGCGTGAATGCAGACACATGAAGTGCGTTTGCAGAACAATTTCGTTCTGCGTCTACGGGTACTGAGGGTACCGATCTTGGCGACCTAACTATCGTGTCTTGTGGCGAGCAGTGCGCAGTACTTATTAATGAGGACACTGTAAAACGTAGCCTTGGTAAATTGAAGCCATCGCACTCCAACGGTTACACAGCATCCTTGTGACCCAGTTGGATGGTTTACTTTCTCTCCTTTTACCAGTGTTAAGTACTATATTTATTATATGCATCAAAATGTGAACGTTTCCTGAATTTTGGAAAATTGCAAGGCTTGCCCCTGTTAACAAACGTCAATGGAAAATCGACGCGAAAAACTGCCCTCTGATATCGCTTCTTCGTTTAGCTTCGAAAGTTTTTGAAACTAGAACACACATGTTAAGCTGGTGCAGCGTTAAGAAAGCTTTCCTACTTTATCAACACGGCTTTATCGCAGGCCTCTGAACATCCTAAAATATTCTCAGTTTCATGTACCGCGCCTCGGATGTGGCTAAAAAAAGAAGCCAACTTGACACAGTTGATTAAGGAGAAAGCCTTTAATGACCCATACTGTCGTCCGTTAACAAAGCGTGTCACAGGCGTTTAACTCAGGAACTAAGAACGATAGAAGAAAACCAATGCCTGCTTCAGATAGAGGAGGAAAAAATTAATATAGAAGTGAGGCTTGATGACTGTAGATTAGCTAGTTAATTAATTATTGACAAAAACCTGGAAATTGTGTCGAAATAGCGCGGACGTCGATATAGCCACGGGAATGGTGTGACGTCACATCCACCGAATGTCGTCACGGCATCGTAAAAATTGTCACAGAATGGTCGGAAAAACATCAAACTTGTGTCAAATTAGATAGAAAAATCTGTAATTAAGAGTAATTAACACTTACGATCCCCGAAAGATGTATAATTTGGGTATCGATATAACCACGGAAACGATGTGACGTGACATCCACCGGAAGTCGTCGCGGCATAGTGTCCTCGGCTTTCGCCGCTCAACACTTTAGTTGCCAAAGTGTCCTCGCAATTTTGTTACCTAAGTAAAGCCTTCGAGGTAATTTGCAATCCATCACATTATCAAAAGTTTTCAGAAACAGCCATGTCCAGCGACATTATTGCCACTCCTCCATGACTAGCTTACAAACTGCAAATGCTACCTGACCACTGATGGGCAGACCTCGAAAACTGATTGCTGTGATGTAGCCACCTTTTCGAAAAATCCGGATTATTCGGTTCAACAATGGCAATGCCGACGCTGACTTTTCTGCAGAACCCTAATGCTGCAGCCCACACGAGGTGCGCTGCAAAACTCCGTCCTCAGACCACTCATCTTTTGTTTATTCTTAAGTGATATCGCCGCTACCTTCTAACATTTGTCATTCCTCTTGTACGTCGGCGAGATGAAGATATTAAAAGAAGTTCGCACTATCAATGATTATCAATACTACAAGACATATCTGCTTCCGCTGTTTGGTGCACTGCGGACACGCTCTTACTCATCAGTACAAGGACTAAAGTTGTTTCGTATGCGCGAAAAACTGACGCAAAAGTTTACCATATCGGATCTGCGGAGACATGCTTCATTGCCAGAGTATAATACGGGACCTCCGTACTGTTCCTGACTCTTCGCTTAGTTTCTCTGCGCACACAAACTACATCACCAGGAATGCAATGTCATGTCTCTAGAGAGTGAACCGTGTCTCCAGAGACTTTAGAACTCCAGAGACCTTTATTAAACTTTATTGTTCTTTATGTCGCGCATTATTGTTGGAGTATGCTTCGGTCACATGGAAGAGCATCTGGCAGTCTAAAAGAGGTCGCATATAAAGATAAAGTACAATCGAACTTCCTCGCCATAACTAAACACAGTTGTTCTAGAAGTGCAAGCATAAAAATAGCTGCGTTCCACCTTCCCAGCTTATCTGTCATGGAATACTTGGACTTAGACGCCCGAAAGCCGACCTAATATTTATTTTTGAACTTCTCCACTGGGGTTACTGATTGGTCGGAACTGCGGCGCTACATAACTTTGTATCTCTCAAAACTCGCAAATATATCTATAGTTGCATACAACTCAAGAACTAAGCGACTTTTCCCTCTTTGCCAGTGAATGGCGTCGGCCGATTCTCATGACACTACAAGCATGACAATGAAGGGAGCGGCGAGACAATGCAGGGAAGAGACTGTCCCGTTTCATCTGCCACTCCCTGCATTGTCACTCTAGCAGGCTCATGAGTATCGTCAGACGCCATTAACTGGAAGGGGGTCCTTTGATGGGGGAAACCCGCGTCGTTCTTGAGTTGTATCCCACATTTTTTTTATAGGACTTTCCGTATCAACCGAGGCGTCCCCAAAAACGCAGTCTCACGTATTCTAAAAGCGTACAATGCATATTCAAAACAACTCTATATATTTAACTGCTCGCTGTCCGCCTTTTCTCAAAAAATCCTACCTATCCTTTAACCTACGGTTGCACATTCCCTGGGAAGTAGTGTTAGAAACCTGTAATCGGCCTCCTCACGTCCGACGACCGGGAAAATCGCCTCACCGCAGTTACTTCGGTGAAACTGATTTTAAGCATTGCATTTTATCCTTTCCTTATATCTTGTATTTTTGAATTGCTAAACTGTTAAACGCTCTGTTTAAAACTGCTTTGTATACCCTCCAGCATTTGCTTTGCAATTTTGATCCTCTTTGTTACCGCTTTTCGAAAATCTCATGTTCCTATATATGCTACCTAAAGTATGACAAATCAGGGAGTCCCTCACCACACCGTCTCTTACAGCTTAAGTGTAGGCGTGTAAATAAAATATTTTTAATTAATGTAAGGCTTTAATTTTCTCTAATAACTGCATCACATTTTTTAACCAGCCGTCGTGTCCTAGATGCGTATTTCTTTCGCTAGATAAAACTCTGTTTCTTCCATGGGCAAATTAACTCCTAGTAACCACATAAGCATAGAAAATGCCCATTAAGCTTCAATATCGCAAAGTCAAATGGTACACTCTCTCGTTGCCATGATGGACTGCCGTAATGCAGTGACCCTCGAGCGAGCAAAGTAGAGCCCGCGGCAATATAAACGCACTGCTGCCACCAAAGCTTTTACTAGTAAGCACATGCCACTCGTCTGTCAAAATGTTTTTCACACACGCTTGCGCGCACACACACATGCGTACACAAGCACAAACGCACAGACGCACACACACAAACGCGCGCAAGAGCGAACGCATGAACGCAGATAGGCGCACCCGCTAAGCCGGCCCACGGGTTTAGAATCACGCCTCGCAAAAAACGGCAGCCATTATTATGACGTTTGCGACGCACGGGGTCGCCCATTTGACGCGCTGAAGGAACGCTGCATCCACCTGCGCAAGCTGCGAGTCACAGCTGTTGGGAGAGTAGCGCCTCCGACACATTTCGTAACATGCCAGCATCTGCAGGCTGGTGCTTCTCGTCGGATGCGTATATAACACACGGAGCGCACGCAACAGCATTTCCCGAAAACGAGATGGGAGCGATGATAGCGAGGGCATAAATCATGGCTATACGAATACGCTGCGCACCAAGGGGCAAAATAAAGGGTAGAAAAAGACGAGGGGGATGTAGGGTGTTGTTTTCCGGAGCATTACGTAATGTTGCGAGAACTTTCATGTTGTTACCCTCTTTTTCCAGCTGGAGTCTGTGCTCCTTGTAAATGTTCCTTTTTGGGTGTTGTCTTGTTTTACCCCAGAACAATGCTTCCTAATGTGCGTAGCAGCACCGCATAAAGTACTATATAACCACACGCTGCAAGAATAAATATAGGCTGTACCTCGCTGCCTGACGAAAGCTGCGCGGCCTTTCGAAATGTATGGGTGATGTCGGTGGGGACAAGCTACCCTCATATATAAACATTTTTTTTTACCGGCCATCCGTTGTCAGTTGGCCAGCACACAACAGCCAATCATACGCGACAGCGTATGTAATAATTGAGTCTGACTAGTCTTGATAATCCTGTCCCTCGTTGGATGACGTTAGCTTGGCTAGCGTTAAATATGGAGAAGCAAAAGAAGGGAAGAGACGTGCGTTGAGTGTGCTCAAACCGGACTTCGGTATCACCGTCGGAATGTTCGGAGCCATGAAATTGCGTCACATTAGCTAGCCGACAACCACTCGCAGCTAAAATGGCTTTCTTATCAGCTGTCGCGCAACATGAAAGGCATGAAGGCAAAGAAGAATGCAGCGATCACATGTGCCATCCACCATAGCATACACAGGGCAAGCTATTATTGCGAGTGGTTCGGCATACAAATGCGTTACGAAACTCGGGGTCCAGCTCTGACAGCCCGCGGGAGAAAGGGACAGCAGCAAATAGGAGGCTGGGGAACCTGATATGACTTTGCAAAGCTTCTCGTTTCCGCTGCCACTGCCAGTGCTGGTGTGGTGGAGCGGGTACTCGGTCGTGTTCCAACCGGTGGCCGAGTGTGCTTGAGAGGGCCCGCTGCTATCGGACCTCGTCTTTCAAGGGCCCGAAATATTACGCGTTTGATGAACGACCAGCCGTGCGCAGATGCTTTCTCCGCATTCCCCGTCAGGTCACCCGAACTTGAGAGAGTGGTATTGCTGTTTTTTCCTTTTTTTTTGTTTTTTTTAGCGAATCCTGCGCGTCGTCATTCTGTTCTGGAGAACCGGTGCTTGAGGTCGGCGAATAAGTACGCACCCATTTTTAGTCTGCAAATATTTCTTGTCTGTATGCTTGTTTTTATTAGTTGGTCCCTGCTCTGAAATTTCTCATGTAGGCAGGGAGAAGTTTTATGACGCGGGCAATAAGTTATGAGCCGAAAGAGACCGAGAGAGGGTGCAGTACGGACGTTCGGGCGCCGAAACTGCGACAAATTTGCTGCTGCCCAAAAAAATCGACCTCCTTTTCGAGTGGATTTATTCTCGTCACGAATATCTTCTTGTCATTGCGTTTCCCTCCCCGAAGTGCCTCGCCTCCAACGAATTGCACTCACGCAGACTTTCCATTCTATTCGTTCACAGGACAGATCACGTGTCGGATGAAGAAAATGCGACTAAAGCGCGAACACTCGCAGAAAGAATGAAAAAGGTCTGATGGCGCTATTTCTCGTTTGTCAGTGCTGAAGGAAAAAAAAAAAACAGCCTAAATCAAGAAACTGGGGTGGCACAGTGAAAGGAAAGCAAAAAGCTAGATGAGACGATTGAGAGAAACTGTGTGAACTTTTAGGAGTGGTACATTCTATTCCTAAATCGACTGCTGACTTTAAATAAATCTTTCGTGTGGTTCTGTGATGCTGCTACACGAAATCGACATGCCCGAAAAGTAAAGCCAACTTAAAGCCAAAGTAAAGCCAAAAAAGCAACATTCCATCTGAAAGTTTCGTTTCGGTTCTTACAGCCTGGTGGAAACTACTAGGACTAGGCGGTGGTTTCTGCAACCGTGCTGTTCTCATGCGCTCGCGAGCCAGCCGCACACTTCTGGAGGTTGTCACCTCGCGTTCATAACTTGTACTGTACAAGCAGAGCTTGTGATATATGATAAGTAGTGTTTTATTGTCTGCTTACTATCCAGATAAGTCCGCGTGAAATATACTGTTTCTCTCTTACATCGAAAAGGTTAGACACGTCACGGTCATCCGTGCGGACGATTGTTCGTGCTTCCGTCGGTTCTGTTTGTGCTTATACTTTGCCCAGGTAGCCTGCTAGAAAATGCCATTTATCAAAGTCAGCGATGAAGGTCAAGGTTTTCTTTTTCAATCAGAACAAACTAATAAACAGCTGTTGCTTCGTTTTTTCTTCATTAAAAGCTCTTGCAACAAGTAATGGCATTCGATAGCTGTGTTTGCGCTTCGTTTGAGCTTTATATACAAAACTTTGTCAACGGTGCTCTGGCGAAAGTTTGTGAATACGGCCGATGAGGCGGCTATAGCCATATTTTGAAAGGCAATCTTTCTTAGCGGTCAGAATGGCGTGGCTTCTAGTGCTTAAATCCGGCGAATGTTCTGACGAACTGGAAAAAATTGGTACCTCAAGGCAACGCTGGCATGATGAGGCAGACAGGACTACTCTATGAAAAAAAAAAAGTATTGCAAAAGAGACCTGCAAAATACTGGTGCATGATTGTGTTACTAAGCAACAGCCATAAACTCGAATGTACGTAAAACTGGAACGGTCGGAACATTCTAAGCTCGCTCTTATTTTGCTGGATAATGATGATTCTTTCATCATTGCAGCAACGTTCTTGTCATATTAAGGTCACGAAGTGAAGGAAACAGTTAATACCGTCTTGAAGCAGGGATGTCCTACACTGACTCTTCGTCGAGCACTGAAAATGCCAGTTTTGCTTGTAATCTAGAGTGGACGGCGAATGAACGTTCTCAGTGTTCCCGACTTTGAGCAGAAAGAAGTGGGCTGCCGCCGCGCCCGCAAACTAAGGAAAATACATTTGATATACTACATGTTTTAATCAACCACGCGATGATTTTTGCCGCTAAAACATTCTGAATAATGTACTTCTTTTTTCTGTTATCTCGTGTCGTGTCTCCTTGCTGAGTGGTATCCCTCGTTGGCCGTTGTTTTAGGTGTATCTAACAGCTTTTTCAAGCGAGGCAGTTGTGTCACATGTTGTGAAGTGCAATGAATCAGTTTGCACGCATGGGAGACGGACTGCGGGGGAGACAGGAGATAAAGTACAGGAATCGTCGAGTTCAGTGGACAGTTTGATGACGCTGGGGTTTTGGGTCAGTGTGATCGTGGCCTAACACACAGATTACGTGAGCCACGAAAAGGAGCCGTAGCGTTAAATGTATACCAGCCTAGTTCCCTAAGGATCAGGGTAGGTGTTGTGGGCGGAGGTCGTGAGATGGTGTCCGGTTACCGCTTGGCCTGCGTGGATAGGCGTCTTCACAACAACAACGAAAAAAGAATCAGGCTGGTTTAAGCATGACTTGAACCTAGTTATACGAGCAAAGCTCTGTTAAGCATGATTAGCCTGGCGCCTGTGGCGAACAGTTGGCGCGCTTGGACAGGTGCGCGCTTCATTCATGGCGAGACTGAGCGACCAGCGCCGATGAAGCAGCTGTTAAATCCTTTCTAGTTAAATCAATGCTCCGAGCAAGCGCAGCTTCGACACCTCTCCACGGCGGGTCACGTGGCGTGACGTCACAGGACACACCTCCGCTCCGCCGGCTCAAGGTCAAACGCGCGCCACATTTGACCTTGGGAGTTTGCCTCGAGGAGTATAGCTTTCGCTCTAAAACCCCGAAGAGAGAGCTGTACGCACTGCAAGTTGGAACTGGGCGTGACCAGATCCCCGATGGTGGTGAGCGTGAGCGTGGACCAGTATAGCGACGCGAGGTACTTCCGGCCCAAGGCCTTCCACTCGGGAGAGTCCGGCTTGTGGTACGTCCAGTCGCCGTCGTAGTTCTCGAACTCGGACAGCATGTAGTAGAAGCAGCCGAACCAGTGGGACAGCAGCAGCAGGATGTGGATCAGGTTCACCACGCGCCACAGGTTCGGGTAGATAGTTCGCGACTCCACCATGTAGTAGAACCGGTAGCAGCGGTACACCTGTGGTGGGCGTGTAATAAAAAGCGTCTAAGAGACATCGTCGCTGACGTAATAGGAGAGCCTACGGGTACCTCCACTGACGACACGAAGGATAGAATACCTTGATGAAGCGCGGAAAGCGGAGAAGAGGTGCGATGCCGATCTGGAACTGGAGCAGGTCGAGCGGCGTGAGCGCGAGCAGGTCCATGAGGAAAGGCTTGGAGCGCATGTAGTGACCCGCCAACTTGCGGGCCTCGCACACCATAAGCCCCTGCTCCAGGTAGCCGGTGCGGAATTGCACCACGATGTCCAGCAGGTACACCAGGTCGGCGAAGCTGTCAGCCACGAACCTGCGCGTACGAAAATCAATCAATCAGTCAGTCAATCAATCAATCAATCAATCAATCAATCAATCAATCAATCAATCAATCAATCAATCAATCAATCAATCAATCAATCAATCAATCAATCAATCAATCAATCAATCAATCAATCAATCAATCAGTCAGTCAGTCAGTCAGTCAGTCAGTCAAACAATCCATGATTGCGGAGGTTACTTTTATTGGTTTAAATATGCAGGCTTAGCTCTGGCATATCAGTGCCGTAACTACGAGCAAAAAAGATGCTTCGTAAAATTTTCTTCTCTGCAGTATTACTCAGAATGTGGCGAAGCATCATTAACAAACGACAGGATGCCGCTGTTTAGTATCAACACCATTACTTTAGACTGCTTTGACAATCCGCCGAAACTAAGTAAAAATTTCGGTCCACTTGGCCCAGCGCCAACTTCTCATGCATTGTGATCTGCGGGCATTACATTCTTGCTGAAGTGAATAAGGTTCAAATAGACAATGAGTCAACAGTTGAACAAAAACTCGTCTACTCGGGAAGATTGATGAGAAAATGAACAGTTCGAAGACCAGTGCAAAAGATAACTGTAAAAAGAATCCGCATTAAGGAAAATATTATCTTGCAGGATGCGAAGCGTCCTGCACTTTTGTTTTTCTATTTGGTCAGCGTGTTGTTTTTGACTATTTTAGGCACTTTTTTTAAACTTGGTGCATGCCTTTCCCTGAAGTTTGCTATACAAAAATACGCGCCAAATTTGTGTGCTTTCAGGATCATTTAGAGGGAAGCAAAATACTGTCTTGGCAGCTAACTCAGGGTAGAACTTTTACGTTTTGGAGAGCGACTGCTATGCTAGGAGTATTATTAAAAAAATTATTAGTTTAAGGCACTTGAGCAAAGATTGAAATACTATTTTGAGCACAGACTGATGCGTAGTTTTTCTGCGAAAAGGAGCCAATTTTTGAAAATTTTTAAACTTTCGTAATGCGTTTGTGAATAATCTTTAAACTTTCGTAATGCGTTTGTGAATACTCTGTGCGATGAGAAAGCAGTCGGTGACTCCTGAATCCACCGACTGTCACGTGTGCGTGAATGCTTCCAGTCTCTTTAGTAGAATGCATTGTTTCACAATCGTCACTGGTGGAGCGGCGTCGCTTTCGAAGCTCTGCCCTATCACTGCGGTTCGCGATCAAAAGAAAATATTTAAAAAATTGGGGTTTAGCTCTGGTTAAACCTGGAGGATTGCGAAAGCAACGAGGAGAGAGAGAGAGAGAGCCATGGAGAGCGCGCGGCAGCGGTCCCGGCACGATAGCTATGCGCTGCTAATGCGCATGCGTAACTGGCGAGCGCGGCGGCGGCACCTCTGAGTCACCCGCGCAGCGACGGCAGCGGCGCGCCAGCTGTGCGCCGTGTGGCGTCACTGCTCCTAGCGCATGCGCAGTATGGCCTTTCATCAGCTCCACGAAATGGCTCGGAGACTCGCGTAGTGTTGGTTTCGCCAAAAAAAAATATCAAGCTACTTATTTTATTGGAGGAGAGGAGTAGTGGAAAAGAAGGCGTATGGTAATGTTTCTTCGGAATATGACCATTTTTTGTTGTGCATTCATTATATTTAGAAAGAAGGTTTGGTTTGGTTGGTTTATTGGGGTTTAACGTCCCAAAGCGACTAAGGCTATGAGAGACGCAGTAGTGGAGGGCTCCGGAAATTTCGACCACCTGGGGTTCTTTAACGTGCACTGACATCGCACAGTACACGGGCCTCTAGAATTTCTCCTCCAAAGAAATTCTAGCCGCCGCGGCCGGGATCGAACCCGCGTCTTTCGGGTCAGCAGCCGAGCACCATAACTACTGAGCCACCGCGGCGGCTTTAGAAAGAAGGCATTGCTGGTCGCAACCAGAGGGGCCTCAGTTTGTTTTCATAATATCGAATTAAAAAAAGAGGAAGAGAGAGGAAATTGATATTGTAGGTTGTAGCCCAAAAAGAGAGAACAGAAAGTCTAAGGAGGCAGACACAGAC
Source organism: Amblyomma mixtum (assembly GCF_055824585.1). Lineage (NCBI taxonomy): Eukaryota > Metazoa > Arthropoda > Arachnida > Ixodida > Ixodidae > Amblyomma > Amblyomma mixtum. The sequence goes on from NC_143013.1 coordinate 260,726,191, forward strand.
ACTGTCACTCCCGGTCGTCTATTTAGCCCTACAACCTTTTGCTATGGGATACCGACATGCCCGAACATCCAACCCTCGACAACTATGAGAGGAGGTCATTGAGTGCGTGTGCGTGGACAGAGAGGGGAAAAGCCTACGCGCAGTGAGGGGAGGGTGGAGAGAAAGGAAGAAGGAGGGAGAGACTGACCAGAGATGCACGGAGGAGGTCTGCAGCTCGGTGAACGTCTGGCGGAGGATGAGCGCCCAGGCGTTGTACAGCACGCACCAGGTGAGGATCCAGAGCCAGACGAAGAGTGCGTTCTCGTCCGGATTGATGACGCCCATCAGCAGGCGCTCGCAGTTGGGCCTCGAGAAGAAGCGGGGCCGCGACTCCGTAGCCGGCGATGCTGCCGAGTCGCTGCCCGCCGTGCGAGGCTCGCCGATGTGGCGCGTCGAGAACCTGCGCCGCCGTCATATTAGCCGGGCGAATGATTAAAAGAGTGGTCACTGAGAAAGATGAGTCAATAATAAGCGACGAAACTTGGTTTGAATAAACCAGTGCATCATCCTCAGCGTCATCATCATCAACGTACACGACATAGAGTTTCTTACTATTACCTAGAGGGAAAGCTGGCGGCGCTGCACTTCAGCCACCATGGACGCTCAATGAATCATGGGACGGTGAGCTACTTGTTGCGGGACAGTCGTATTTTTCCGGGAACATGGAGTGGCACTACTAAGATGTTTCATTCCGAAAACGCTGTTCGTGTGTGCGCAGACGACTTTCGCGCGAACGCAGTGTGCAAAAACCATAGTACTAAAAACGCATAGACACAAGACGTCAATAAAAGGTTTCACTTTTCCGAAATGCCATTAAAAAACTTGTTAAAGTA